>NC_029774.3:81264448-81291019 GCF_000817695.3 Arachis duranensis | reverse complement strand
GCTTTTAAAAGTGTGGCCCATGACCAAATCAAAGGAGGAAGCAACCAGCACGCACACTGCCCTGCTCTTGCCAAGGGCAGGGCAGAATCATGATGAAACAAAGTGAGGTTGGAGCAAATTTTCGCTAAGTTAAAATCTGGCCGCTCACAGCATGACCATGCCTACTTCAAAGGGCTATAACTTGAGCTACAGACGTCCGATTGATGTGCTTTTAGTTGCGTTGGAAAGCTGACATTCAGAGCTTTCCAACGATATATAGCAATTCATATTTGGCGTACAATTGGGGCATGAGTGAAAGGCATCTTTAAGGGCCAAAAATAAGCGAAAATAAACCAAAGTGCTTCCACCAAGGTTCGAAGCTGGAGCCTCACTCCAAAGCAAAGTAGCGCTCATTATTCTACTCTACCCTCTTGGAGAGCAGGGCAATGTCGTGCTCTTCTTGATGAAAATCCAAGAAAAATCAACTCCAAGTGCCACCTATGGGTTTCGAACCAAGCACCTAAGGGGAGTGAGGAGCGCAGCACTTGACACGGACAGAAGGCACACCATGACACCACTGCCCTATTCTCCCCAAGGGCAGGGCAGCATCCTGATGTTTCCAAGCCTTGGCACGCAAATTGGATACCCACACAAAGCTTCACTGCTCTGCTCTCTACAAGAGCAGAGCAGCCTTCTGGGAGCAACATGGGCCAAAATTCAACCAAAATTTCATTTAAATTCAATTCCTCTCCAAATTGAATCAAGGCCAACCAAACCCATTTCTCCTCAAATCCAAAGCAAGCAAAGCCCACATCATCACTCAAAGGCACATGGATCAATTAAATTAGGATTTTTATTTTTGTAATATGTTTTAATTTCATTTTCATTTTTCATTTTGTAAAGCCTATATAAAGGCATCAATAGGAGCTCGATTAGAAGGAGGGCTAGCTCCACTAGGGAGTATTAGGATTTGAGAGCTCTCTCTCTCTTAGTTTTCATTTCTGTTTTGAAATTTTGGATTGAGGTTAGAGGAATTCTATTTCAATCTTTAATCTGAAATCCATCTTTGTTCATCTTCTGCATAATTTCTAAGAATTGAAAGTTGAATCTGCGTTCTCATTTACTTCTTCCATCTTTCTTTCTTCTTCAATCTGCTTTCTACTTTGATCAAGGAAGGAATTGAGATCTAGACTTGTTTTCTAGTCTCATTGATTCCCTGAGATCTTGTCTCTTTAAATTTCACAATTGAGCTGAGTTACATTCTGTGTTGCTTCTTCAAGAAATTTTGCCTTGCTGTTTATATCTGTTGCTTTTATTTCATCTGCATTTTTACCTTTCTATTCCTATTACTTCCAATTTACTTCCAAGCAATTTAATCTCCCTTCAATTGTTCTACGCTTTGCTTTACTGCTCTCTTTTTAATTTTCAGCACCCCAGCCCCATTTACATTTGATGGAATTTACTTTTCTTGCAATTTAAGTTTCAACTATTTTACTTTCTTGCTCTTTAAGTTTTCTGCCCATTTAGATTCTGCAACTTTATCATTCCTGCAATTTACTTTCTGTTGATCAACTTCACACAATTCACTTTAATGTTAGCTTGACTAAACTAAACACCCACTAAAGTTGCTTGATCCATCAATCCCTATGGGATCGACCTCACTCTTGTTAGTTATTACTACTTGATGCGACCCGGTACACTTGCCGGTTAGATCTATGTGTTTGGAAAATTCGTTTTCCATAAAAACACCACCAGTATTCACGTTAACCTAGTTAATGTGAACACTAACGTGGAATGGTAAAGCTTGCAACGTTAATGAGAAAAGTGATCACCAATAATGCCTGCGAAGCCATCCAAAGCTCACGTTACTTGCCACGTTAACTAAGTTAACGTGGTAGTTAACGTAGAAGAGAAAGGAACTCCAACGTTAATAGAAAAAGTGAACATCGCTAACGTTGGAGAACTTGGCAATGATCCACGTTAAGAGTCACGTTAACCTAGTTAACGTGAACTCTAACGTGGAAGAGGAAAACAAAAGCCAACGTTAGTGACACTCACTTTTGTCACTAACGTTGGACCAACTAGCATTGCCTACGTTAACTTTCACGTTAAGACTATTAACGTGAAAGTTAACGTGGAGTTGAAATCAAAGAGCCAACGTTAGTGACACTCACTTTTGTCACTAATGTTGGAAGATGACATCACTACTACGTTAAGAGCCACGTTAACTTAGTTAACGTGAGTTCCAATGTAGAGAATGTGGCATTTGGAGCGTTAATGACAAAGGTGAGTGTCACTAACGCTCTCGAAGGTGGATCACACCTACGTTAAGAGTCACGTTAGCTATACTAATGTGGACTCTAACGTAGGAACAAAGGGGCACTAAGAAACGTTAATGGGAAAGGTGATTCCCATTAACGTGTGCGAAGGGGTATAAGCCAACGTTATTGGGAAAAGTGAGTACCAATAACATTGGCCAAGTTTTGAGAAAGCAACGTTAGTGGTCACGTTAAGAAAACTAACGTTAGATTTAACGTGGGTATATAAGGTTGGAACGTTAGTGGAAAAAGTGAATGCCACTAACGTTCTCGAACCCACAATGGCAATCAACGTTAAATCTTACTAAATACCCAAAGCCTAATTCATATTTTTCTGCTAGTTGGGCCCACTAAAGATGAGAACTGCTTCAACTCGAGATCCAAAGCCCACATCCAAGACTTGAAGAACTCACTAGAAGATCAAGAGGAGTAGTATATATAGGAGTAGTTTTAAACTATAGAGAAGCTTGGCACATTTGGGAACTACTCTCTATAGATTTACTTTTCTGTACTTTTAGCATGGATTCTTCTTTTCTGCCATTTTTCATTTCTAGAGCTATGAACAACTAAACTCCTTTCATTGGGTTAGGGAGCTCTGTTGTAATTTGATGGATCAATTATAGTTTTCATTCTTCTTCTTCTTTCTTTTCTCTTGATCTTACTAGAAAGCTTTCGATCTTAATTCATAAGCTTAGAGAGATTGGATTGCCAAGGAATTGGGATCCAATCACTTAAGATTGCCAAGGAGATCAATGAATGCATTGATTGATGAAGAGATGAGAATGAACTTGATCCAGATAATTGCAACATCTCCTAAACCCAATGATCCCCCCATTTCTGACCTTACCCATTCTCTTTAATTTCTGCCATTTACTTTTATGAGCATTACCCAAGTCCCCATTTAAGATTCTGCACTTTAATTTCTGCTATTTACTTTCTAGTCATTTAAATTTCTACATCTCAATCTAAATTCTGTTTAGCTCAACTAGCATATTCTTCTAACTAAAGTTGCTTGACCAATCAATCCTTGTAGGATTTGACCTCACTCTATGGTGAGTTTTACTTGACGATAATTTGGTATACTTGCTGAAGGAAAATTTGTTGAGAGACAAGTTTTCATGTATCATGTTCGAGTTTGGACAACTGATGGTTCATCTTGTTGCTCAGATTAGGTAATTTTCTTTTTATTTTCTTTTCAAAAAGTTTTCAAAAATATTTTTCAAAATTTTTCCCTTTGTTTTCGAAAAGTATTTCAAAATTTTTAAGAATGAATTCCAGAGTTTCATAGTAACATGTTGAAGCCTGACTGGCTGTAAAGCCATATCCAAATCCTTTTGGATTGAGGCTTCCACTTGTCAACATAACGGGTATGTATATGGAGTTGGATGAAATATCAGCTGTTGCATGCCTGATTTATATCTTCTAAAGCTGGCTGGCTATTAAGCCATGCCCAACCCTTGGATTGGAGCTTTAGACTAACATTGAAAGATTCCTGGAATTCTTATTAAAAATTTTGAATCTCTTAATTTCTTTTCCTATATGTTTTTTCAAAAAAAATAAAAGAAAATACAAAAAAAATCATAAAATCATAAAAACCAAAAATATTTTGTGTCCTTGTTTGAGTTTTGTGTTATGTTTTAAGTTTGGTGTCAATTGCATGTTTATCTTGTCCTTGCATTTTTCGAAAATTCATGCATTCATAGTGTTCTTCATGAACTTCAAGTTGTTCTTGGTAAGCCTTCTTGTTTGATCTTGATGTTTTCTTGTTTTGAATCTTTTGTTGTTTTTCATGTGCATTTTTGCATTCATATTGTCTAAGCATTAAAGATTTCTAAGTCTAGTGTCTTGCATGTTTTCTTTGCATCAAAAATTTTTCAAAAATATGTTCTTGATGTTCATCATGGTCTTTAAAGTGTTCTTGGTGTTCATCTTGACATTCATAGTGTTCTTGCATGCATCATGTGTTTTGATTCATAATTTTCATGTTGGGAGTCATTTTTGTTGTTTTTCTCTCTCATCATTAAAAATTCAAAAATCAAGAAAATATCTTTGCCTTATTTCTCTCAAAAATTCGAAATTTTGGGTTGACTTGGTCAAAAATTTTTAAAATAAGTTGTTTTCTTGTTAGTCAAGTCAAAATTTCAAATTTTAAAAATCTTATCTTTTCAAAACTTTTTCAAAAATTAAATCTTTTTCACTTTTCTTATTAATTTACGAAAATCTTTTAAAGTATTTTTCAAAAATCTTTTTCTTAATTTTATCTTTATTTTCGAAATTACACTAACAATTAATGTGATTGATTCAAAAATTTGAAGTTTGTTACTTTCTTGTTAAGAAAGGCTCAATCTTTAAATTCTAGAATCATATCTTTTAGTTTCTTGTTAGTTAAGTAATTAATTTTAATTTTGAAAATTAAATCTTTTTCAACCATATCTTCTTATCATATCTTTTTATCATATTTTTTATATCATATCTTTTTCAAAATTTTATCTTTTTCAAAAAATTTTGATTTCAAAATATCTTATCTAACTTCTTATCTTCTTATCTTTTCAAATTTGATTTTAATATCTTTTTCAACTAACTATTTGACTTTTTGTTTGTTTCTTATCTTTTTCAAAACCACCTAACAACTTTTCTCTCTCTAATTTTCGAAAATACCTCCCTCTTTTTCAAAAATTCTTTTTTTAATTAATTAATTGTTTTAAATTTTAATTTTAATTCTATCTCACCTTTAATTTTCAAAAATCACTAACTCCTTTTCAAAATTTAAATTCAAAAATTTCTCCCTCTCTCATCTTTTCCTATTTATTTATTCATTTACTAGCACCTCTCTTCACCTCTCTTCATCTCAAATCACTGCCCCTATCCTTACCCTTGTGTTTGGATTCTCCTTTCTTTATTCCCTTCTTCTTCTACTAATAATAAGGAACCTCTTTACTGTGACATAGAGGATTCCTCTTCTTTTTCTGTTCTCTTCTCTTTCATATGAGCAGGAACAAGAAAAAAGGCATTCTTGTTGAAACTAATCCAGAACCTGAAAGGACTCTGAAGAGAAAACTAAGAGAAGCTAAATTACAACAATCCAGAGACAACCTTGCTGAAATTTTCGAACAAGAAAAGGAGATGGCAGCCGAACCTAACAACAATAATGCAAGAAGGATGCTTGGTGATTATACCACACCTACATCCATGTTTGATGGAAGAAGCATCTCAATTCCTACCATAGGAGCAAATAATTTTGAGCTGAAACCTCAATTAGTTGCTCTAATGCAACAAAATTGCAAGTTTCATGGACTTCCATCAGAAGATCCCTACCAGTTCTTAACTGAGTTCTTGCAGATCTGTGAGACTGTCAAGACTAATGGAGTAGATCCTGAAGTCTATAGGCTCATGTTTTTTCCTTTTGCTGTAAGAGACAGAGCTAGAGCATGGTTGGACTCTCAACCTAAAGATAGCCTGGACTCCTGGGATAAGCTGGTCACGGCCTTCTTGGCTAAGTTCTTTCCTCCTCAAAAGCTGAGTAAGCTTAGAGTGGATGTTCAAACCTTCAAACAAAAAGATGGTGAATCCCTCTATGAAGCTTGGGAAAGATACAAGCAGATGACCAAAAGATGTCCTTCTGACATATTTTCATAATGGACCACGATAGATATATTCTATTATGGTCTATCTGAGTTCTCTAAGATGTCACTGGACCATTCTATCCATTCACCTAAAGAAAACACCTGCAGAGGCTCAAGAACTTATTGAAATGGTTGCAAATAACCAATTCATGTACACTTTTGAGAGGAATTCCGTGAATAATGGGACGCCTCAGAGGAAGGGAGTTCTTGAAATTGATGCTCTAAATGCCATATTGGCTCAGAACAAAATGTTGACTCAGCAAGTCAACATGATTTCTCAAAGCCTGAATGGATGGCAAAATGCATCCAATAGTACTAAAGAGGCATCTTCTGAAGAAGAAGCTTATGATCCTGAGAACCCTGCAATGGCAGAGATAAATTACATGGGTGAACCTTATGGAAACACCTATAATTCTTCATGGAGAAATCATCCAAATTTCTCATGGAAGGATCAACAAAAGCCTCAACAAGGCTTTAATAATGGTGGAAGAAATAGGCTCAGTAATATCAAGCCTTATCCATCATCTTCTCAGCAACAGACAGAGAATTATGAACAGAGTACCTATAACTTAGCAAATTTGGTCTCTGACCTGTCAAAGGCCACTTTAACTTTCATGAGTGAAACAAGGTCCTCCATCAGAAATTTGGAGGCACAAGTGGGCCAGCTGAGTAAGAAAATAACTGAAACTCCTCCTAGTAATCTCCCAAGCAATACAGAAGAGAATCCAAAGAGAGAGTGCAAGGCCATTGATATAATCAACATGGCCAAACCTAGAGAGGAAGGAGAGGACGTGAATCCCAATAAGGAATACCTCATGGGACGTCTCTCAAGCAAGAAGGAGTTCCCTATTGAGGACCCAAGGGAATCTTAGGCTCATATAGAGACCATAGAGATCCCATTAAACCTCCTTTTGTCATTCATGAGCTCTGAAGACTATTCTTCCTCTGAAGAGGATGAAGATGTAACTGGAAAGCAAGTTGCTCAATATCTATGAGCTATTATGAAACTGAATGCCAAGTTATTTGGTAATGAGACTTGGGAAGGTGAACCTCCCTTGCTCATTAGTGAACTAGATACCTGGGTTCAGCAAACTTTACCTCAAAAGAAACAAGATCCTCGTAAATTCTTAATACCCTGTACCATAGGCACCATGACCTTTGAAAAAGCTTTGTGTGACCTGGGGTCAGGCATAAATCTTATGCCACTCTCTGTAATGGAGAAGCTGGGGATCATTGAGGTACAGCCTGCCATATTCTCATTCCAAATGGCCGACAAGTCAGTAAGACAAGCTTATGGATTGGTAGAGTACATGTTGGTAAAGGTTGAAGGCCTTTACATCCCTGCTAATTTCATAATCTTAGACACTAGGAAGGAAGAGGATGAATGCATCATCCTTGGAAGAACTTTCCTAGCCACAGTAGGAGCTGTGATAGATGTTAACAGAGGAGAATTAGTCCTTCAATTGAATGGGGACTATCTTGTGTTTAAGACTCAAGGATCTTCTTCTTTAATAATGGAGAGGAAGCATGAAAAGCTTCTCTCAGTACAGAGTCAAACAGAGCCCCCACAATCAAACTCTAAGTTTGGAGTCGAGAGGCCACAGCCAAACTCTAAGTTTGGTGTTGAATCCCCACATCCAAACTCTAAGTTTGGTTTTGGGAGTCTACAACATTGACCTGATCACCTGTGAGGCTCCATGAGAGCCTACTGTCAAGCTATTGACATTAAAGAAGCGCTTATTAAGAGGCAACCTAATTTTTATTTATCTAATTTTATTTTATTTTCATTGTTCTTTTATGTTTTATTAGGTTCATGATCATGTGGAGTCACGAAAAAAATATTAAAATTAAAAACAGAACCAAAAACAGCAGAAGAAAAATCACACCTTGGAGGAAGGACTTACTGGCGTTTAAACGCCAGTAAGGAGCATATGGCTGGCGTTCAATGCCAGAACAGAGCATGGATCTGGCGTTGAACGCCAGAAACAAGCAACATCCTGGCGTTTAAATGCCAGGAATGCACCCTGAGGAGAGTTGGCGGTGAACGCCAGAAACAAGCATGGATCTGGCGTTCAACGCCAGAAACATGCTACACATGGGCGTTGAACGCCCAGAACATGCATCACTTCAGCGTTTAAACGCAAGAATTGTATGCAAAGGCATTTTACCGCCTAATTGGTCCAGGGATGTAAATCCTTGACACCTCAGGATCATCTCAGGATCTGTGGACCCCACAGGATCCCCGCCTACCATATTCTCCCCTCTTCTCAACATTCATCCTCTCTTTCCAATAAACACTCTTCCCCAAAACCCTTCACCAATCACCTCAATCTCTCTTCCCAATTACCCCCTTCACCACTCACATCCATCCACTCTTCCCCATAAACCCCACCTACCTTTAAAATTCAAAATTTCTTTCCCACCCAAACCCACCCTAAATGGCCGAACCTACTCCCTCTCCCCTCATTATATAAACCCCTCTATTCTCCTTAAATTTCACACAACACAACTCCCTCTCCTATACCTTGGCCGAATACACCTTTCTCCACTCTCCTCCATATTTTCTCTTCTTCTTCTTCTTCTTTTCTTTCTTCTCTTGCTCGAGGGCGAGGATTATTCTAAGTTTGGTGTGGTAAAAGCATAAGCATTTTGTTTTTACATTACCATTAAAGGCACCTAAGGCCGGAGAAACCTCTAGAAAAGGGAAAGGGAAGACAAAAGCTTCCACCTCCAAGTCATGGGAGATGGAAAGATTCATCTCTAAAGCCCATCAAGACCACTTCTATGATGTTGTGGCCAAGAAAAAGGTGATCCCCGAGGTCCCTTTCAAACTCAAGAAAAATGAGTATCCGAAAATTCGACATGAGATCCAAAGAAGAGGTTCGGAAGTTCTAACCAATCCCATCCAACAAGTCGGAATCCTAATGGTCCAAGAGTTCTATGCCAATGCATGGATCTCTAGGAACCATGATCAAAGTATGAACCCGAATCCAAAGAACTATCTTACAATGGTTCGTGGGAAATACTTAGATTTTAGTCTGAAAAATGTGAGGTTGGCATTCAACTTATCCATGATGCAAGGAGATGCACACCCCTACACAAGAAGGGTCAACTTTGATCAAAGGTTGGACCAAGTCCTTAGGGACATATGTGTTGAGGGAGCTCAATAGAAAAGAGACTCCAAAGGCAACCCGGTTCAATAGGAAGACTGGACCTCAAGCCTGTGGCTAGAGGATGGTTGGAGTTCATCCAACACTCCATCATCCCCACTAGCAACTGATCTAAAGTTACTGTGGATCGGGCCATCCTGATTCACAGAATCATGAATGGAGAGGAAGTAGAAGTTCATGAAGTCATCTCCCTTGAATTCTACAAAATAGCCAAAAAGCCCTCTACCTTAGCAAGGCTAGCTTTTCCTCATCTTATTTGCCATCTATGTTACTCAGCTGGAGTCATCATAGACATCTCCATTGAGGAGGACAAGCCCATCACTAAGAAAAGGATGGAGCAAACAAGAGAGCCCACTCATGGAACCCAAGAGACGCATGAGGAAGCTCATCACCAAGAAATCCCGGAGATGCCTCAAGGGATGCACTTTCCTCCCAACAACTATTGGGAACAACTCAACACTTCTCTTCAAGATTTGAGTTACAATATGGATCAATTAAGGGTGGAACATCAAGAGCACTCCATTATTCTCCAAGAAATTAGAGAAGATCAAAGAGCAATGAGGGAGGAGCAACAAAGGCAAGGAAGAGACATAGAAGAACTCAAGGACATCATTGGTTCTTTAAGAAGAAAGCGACACCATCACTAAGGTGGATTCATTTCTTGTTCTTATTTTTTCTGTTTTTTGTTTTCTATGCTATATGTGTGTTTATGTTTTGTGTCTCTACTTCATGATCATTAGTATTTAGTAACTATGTCTTAAGGCTATGAATAATTCCATAAATCCTTCACCTCTCTTAAATGAAAAATGTTTCTAATTCAAAAGAACAAAAAGTACATAAATTTTGAAATTATCCTTGAATTTAGTTTAATTATATTGATGTGGTGACAATACTTTTTGTTTTCTAAATGAATGCTTGAACAATACATAATTTTGATCTTGTTGTTTATGAATGTTAAAATTATTGGCTCTTGAAAGAATGATGAACAAAGAAAATTTTATTGACAATCTGAAAAATCATAAAAATTGATTCTTGAAGCAAGAAAAAGCAGTGAAAAAGCAAAAGCATATGAAAAAAATGGCGAAAAAATATTTTTTTTAAAAGAAAAATAAAGCAAAAAAAGCCAATAGCACTTAAAACCAAAAGGCAAGGGTAAAAAAGATCCAAGGCTTTGAGCATCAATGGATAGGAGGGCCCAAGAAAATAAAATCCAGGCCTAAGCGGCTAAATCAAGCTGTCCCTAACCATGTGCTTGTGGCATGCAGGTCCACGTGAAAAGCTTGAGACTGAGTGGTTAAAGTCGTGATCCAAAGCAAAAAGAGTGTGCTTAAGAGCTCTGGACACCTCTAACTGGGGACTCTAGCAAAGCTGAGTCACAATCTGAAAAGATTCACCCGGTCATGTGTCTGTGGCATTTATGTATCCGGTGGTAATACAGGAAAACAAAGTGCTTAAGGCCACGGCCAAGACTCATAAAAGTAGTTGTGTTCAAGAATCAACAAACTTAACTAGGAGAATCAATAACACTATCTGAAATTCTAAGTTCCTATAGATGCCAATCATTCTAAACTTCAAAGGAAAAAGTGAGATGCCAAAACTGTTCAGAGGCAAAAAGCTACAACTCCCACTCATCTAATTAGAATTAATATTCATTGATATTTTGGGATTTATAGTATATTCTCTTCTTTTTATCCTAATTGATTTTCAGTTGCTTGGGGACAAGCAACAATTTAAGTTTGGTGTTGTGATGAGCGGATAATTTATACGCCTTTGGCATTGTTTTTAGATAGTTTTTAATATAATCTAGCTACTTTTAGGGATGTTTTCATTAGTTTTTATGCTAAATTCACATTTCTGGACTTTACTATGACTTTGTGTGTTTTTCTGCAATTTTAGGTTTTTTCTGGCTGAAATTGAGGGACCTGAGCAAAGCTCTCATAAAAGGCTGACAAAGGACTGCTGATGCTGTTGGATTCTGACCTCCCTACACTCGAAATGGATTTTCTGGAGCTACAAAACTCCAACTATCGCGCTCTCAACGGCGTTGGAAAGTCGACATTCAGAGCTTTCTAGCAATATATAATAGTTCATACTTTATTCGAGATTAGACGATGTAAACTGGCGCTCAACGCCAGTTCCATGCTGCATTCTGGAGCCAAACGCCAGAAACACGTCACGAACCAAAGTTGAATGCCAAAAACACGTTACAACTTGGCGTTCAACTCCAATAGAAGCCTCAGCTCGTGTAAAGCTCAAGCTCAGCCCCAAGCACACACCAAGTGGGCCCCGGAAGTGGATTTCTGCATCAATTACTTATTTTTGTAAACCCTAGTAGCTAGTCTAGTATAAATAGGATATTTTACTATTGTACTAGATGTCTTTGGTCTCAGTTTTATTTTATTATTCATCTTAGGAGACTATTGATCACGTTTTGGGGGGGGGCTAGCCATTCGGCCATGCCTGAACCTTCATTACTTATGTATTTTCAACGGTGGAGTTTTTACACACCATAGATTAAGGGTGTGGAGCTCTGCTATACCTCAAGTTTCAATGCAATTACTACTATTTTCTATTCAATTCCGCTTGTTCTTATTCTAAGATATTCGTTGCACTTTAACATGATGAATGTGATGATCTGTGACACTCATCATCATTCTCATCTATGAACGCGTGACTGACAACCACTTCCGTTCTACCTCAGACCGGGCGCATATCTCTTAGATTCCTTAGTCAGAATCTTCGTGGTATAAGCTAGATTGATGACGGTATTCATGAGAATCCGGAAAGTCTAAACCTTGTCTGTGTTATTCCGAGTATGATTCAGGGATTGAATGACTGTGACGAGCTTTAAACTAGCGATTGTTGGGCGTGATGACAAACGCAAAAGAATCAAGGGATTCTATTCCAACATGATCGAGAACCGACAAATGATTAGCCGTGCTGTGACAGAGCATTTGGACCTTTTTCACTGAGAGGATGGGATGTAGCCATTGACAACGGTGATTCCCTACATACAGCTTGCCATGGAAAGGAATAAGAAGGATTGAAGGAAGGCAGTAGGAAAGCAGAGATCCAACAGGGACAAGCATCTCCAGACACTTTATCTGAAATTTCCACCATTGAATTACATGAGTAACTCTATCTTTATTTTCTGCTTATTTATTATTAATATTCGAAAACTCCATAACATTTACTATCCGCCTAACTGAGATTTACAAGATGACTATAGCTTGCTTCATACTAACAATCTCTGTGGGATCGACCCTTACTCACGTAAGGTATTACTTGGACGACCCAGTGCACTTGCTGGTTTGTTGTGCGGAGTTGTGACTAAGTGTGATTCATGTTTGAGAGCGCTACCAAGTTTTTGGTGCCATTATTGATGATCACAATTTCGTGCACCATGTTTTCGGCGCCGTTGCCGGGGATTGTTCGAGTTTGGACAACTAACAGTTCATCTTGTTGCATGATTGAAGAGGATATCAGCTGGAATTAATCCAAAGAGACAATATCTCCTGATCTCAATGAATTCCCCCATTCTTATCTCTCCTATTCTTTTATAGCTTTACTTACATTCTGCAAAATCCCATTCCCCTTTACATTCTTGTTATTTCCATTTCTGCATTTTATTGCTTTCTTTTATTTCTTTTGCCATTTATGTTTTTGCCATTTATAATTCTGCACACACAACTTATTCTGTTGAGCTTGACTAATTCACCAATTGATTAAAATTGCTCAAATCTACCAATCTATGTGGATACGATCCCACTCCAGTGTGGGTTAATACTTGACGATAATTTTAGTGCGCTTGCCAAGAGCGGATTCATCAATATTATTGGGGAAGGGTAGTGAATTCAGCCTATCACACGACCATCCAAAGCATCACCTAGTGTACGTGTGCACAGCTCCTTGTGCATGCACAAAAGCAGAGATTTTGGCCGAGTGTGCGTACGCATAGGTGCCCGCACATGTCTTCGTTAAAATTGCTCGTGACTTGTGATTTTTATGGATTGGAGGCCCAATTCTGAAGCCAATATCTCTTAATGAAGGGGGAAAACCATACCATACCATAGGATAACATTAGGATAGTTTTAGGAGGAGTAGTAGGAAGCTTTAGTATAGTTTTTCTCTAAGTTTTTCATCATCTCTAGGGTTTATATTAGGGTTTTACATTCAAGTGCCATTTCTTTCTTGTAATTAAAGTCATAGTTCAATTTTATCTACTTTTTGTAATTTTAGCTTCTTGTTGATGAATTTGATGATTGATGATTGTTATATACTTGTTTGAGTTATCATTGTTGATTAAGATCATTTATTGCTCTTAGTTTCAAGCATTTTCTCATTTTTCCCATGTTTAGTGTTTTTGCCCACCAAGTGTTTGACAAAATGTCAATTATGATTATGGGATAATTTTCCATCTCTTGCCTTGGGAAAAGTGAGCAATTGGATTTCTAGAGTTAGAATGTCCAACATTTAGTGATGATTCTTGGTTTGTTAATTGTTCTTGTTCCCACTAACGCTAATTTGTTGCTAAGGGGATTAGCAAGCAAGCTAGGATTTGTGGGTTAAGAACATTTATGCTCATTTAACTTACTCTCCGATGTGAGGGTTAATCAAGTGAGATTAATCCATTATAATTGTCATAGTTGTGGTTTCAACAAGGAAAGGACCCTTAGCTCATTCTAAGCCAAGATTCCATTTATGCTTTAAATAATTCACACACATATACATCAATCCTTTTATACGTTAATTGTCTATAGTATATAGCTAGTTCTTTAATTCTTTTATTAGTTCATTTGTTATAATGTTTTAATGTTCTTTTACTTCTTTATATGTTCATCTCTTCATTGAAAACCCCTTGTGCTTCACAATCGGAATTGTACACTCATTGTTCTCAAGAGTCCTTGAGAGACAACCCAAGAATTGAAAACTCCCGGAATTGAATTAGTTTTAAATAGTGACATCTTTTGAATTCAAATTTTGGTTGTTGGCCAATTATTGGGTTGGGAAATGATGAGTGGATAATTTATACGCTTTTTGTCATTGTTTTTAGGTAGTTTCTAGTATGTTTTGTCACTTTTTAGTATATTTTTATTAGTTTTTATGAAAAATTCACATTTCTAGAATTTACTATGAGTTTGTGTGTTTTTCTGTGATTTCAGGTATTTTTTGGCTAAAATTGAGGGACCTGAGCAAAAATCTGATTCAAAGGCTGAGAAAGGACTGCAGATACTGTTGGATTCTGACCTCTCTGCACTCGAAGTGGATTTTCTGGAGCTACAAAAACCCAATCGGCACGCACTCAATTTTGTTGGAAAGTAGACATCTTGGGCTTTCCATCAATATGTAATAGTCTATACTTTGCTAGAGATTTGAAGGCCCAAACTGGCGTCCAAACGCCCATCAGAGACCCTTTTCTGGCATAAAATGCCAGAACTGGCACCAGAACTGGAGTTAAACGCCCAAACTGGCATCCAAGCTGGCGTTTAACTCCAAAGATGGCTTATGCACGTGAAAGCTTCAAAGCTCAGTCCAATCAAACACCAAGTGGGCCCCGGAAGTGGATTTTTGCACTATCTACTCATTTTCTGAAAACCTAGTTTACTAGTTTAGTATAAATAGCACTTTCTACTATTGTATTGGGGTCTTCTTCCCCTATTTTTGAATTCTTATGTATTTTCAACGGTGGAGTTTCTACACCTCATAGATTAAGGTGAGGAGCTCTGCTATTCCTCATGAATTAATGCAAGTACTATTGTTTTTCTTTCAATTCACGCCTACTCCTTCTGCAAGATATACTCTTGTACTTAATTCAGTTAAGTCAGACTGAAGGGATGATCCGTGACAATCACCCACCATCTTCAGTACTCGCTTAGCCAAGATCTGCGTGCCTGACAACCACAAGCGATCTACATGATGTTTAACGTAGTCATTGGACGCTAGCTGGAGTATATTCTCTTGGGTCTCTGATCCATGCGTTTGACTAGCATCTCCTGATAATAGAGCATCCAAATCAGTGAGATCAGAACCTTTGTGGTATAGGCTAGAAACAATTAGCAGCATTCCTGAGATCCGGAAAGTCTAAACCTTGTCTGTGGTTTTCCAAGTAGGATCTGGGAGGGGATGACTATGACGAGCTTCAAACTCACGACTGTTAGGCGCAGTGATAGTGCGCAAAAGGATCAATGGATCTTATTCTGACACAAGCGAGAACCGACAGATGATTAGCCCTGCGGTGAGAACCGTAGCTTGACCATTTTCACTGAGAAACCGGTAGTCATTGACAACGGTGATCCACCAACTTACAGCTTGCCATGGAAAAGAGGATGCATAATTGGAGGAAGACAACAGGAAAGCAGAGATTCAGAAGCAACAAAGCATCTCCAAATGCTTATCTGAAATTCCCACCAATGAATTACATAAGTATCTTTATCTTATTTTATGTTTTATTTATCTGTTAATTAAAACCTCATAACCATTTGAATACGCCTGACTGAGATTTACAAGATGACCATAGCTTACTTCAAGCCGACAATCTCCGTGGGATCGACCCTTACTC
The DNA here is from genome assembly GCF_000817695.3 of Arachis duranensis. Classification (NCBI taxonomy): domain Eukaryota; kingdom Viridiplantae; phylum Streptophyta; class Magnoliopsida; order Fabales; family Fabaceae; genus Arachis; species Arachis duranensis. The sequence goes on along the minus strand of NC_029774.3, from coordinate 81,275,370 downwards.
ACGTAAGGTATTACTTGGACGACCCAGTGCACTTGCTGGTTAGTTGTGTGGAGTTGTGAAAAATGTGATCACAATTTCGTGCACCAAGTTTTTGGCGCCATTGCCGGGGATTGTTCGAGTTTGGACAACTTACGATTCATTTTGTTGATTAGATTAGGTAATTTTATTTTATGTTTAAGCTTTTTATTTTTATTTTTGAAAAAAAATACAAAAAATTAATAAAATCATAAAAACCAAAAAAATATTTTTTGTGTTTCTTGTTTGAGTCTAGTCTTAAATTTTAAGATTGGTGTCAATTGCATGCTTTAATTTTTCTTAATTTTCGAAAACATAAGCATTGTGTTCTTCATTGATCTTCAAGTTGTTCTTGATGATTTTCCTTGTTCTGATCTTTAAATTCTCCTGTTTTGTGTCTTTTCTTGTTTTTCATATGCATTTTCAAAATCATAGTGTCTAAACATTAAAAATTTCTAAGTTTGGTGTCGTGCATATCTTTCTTTTCTTAAAAATTTTCAAAATTATGTTCTTGATGTTCATCATGATCTTCAAAGTGTTTTTGGTGTTCATCTTGACATTCAAAGTGTTCTTGCATGCATTACTTATTCTGATCTTAATTTTTCATGTTTTGTGTCATTTTGTTATTTTTCTCTCTCCTTATTAAAAATTCAAAAAAATATCAAAAATTTCTATTTTCAAATAAATAATACAGAGAAATGAAGATTCAAAACATACAGCAGGGGAATCACAGAAAAAGCTGGGCATTTAGAAAAACGCCCAGTAAGGAAGGAATTCTGGCGTTAAATGCCAGCCAGAGTATCTGGCTGGGCGTTAAACGCCCAAAGAGGTAGCATTCTGGGCGTTAAACGCCAGAATAGATAGCATCCTGGGCGTTTAACTCCAGGATGACAGAGGGGAGGTAATTTCGTTTCAAATTCAATTTTTTTTCAAATTTTTCATGTTTTAAATCATAATTTTAAAATCTTATCTTTCCACATTTTCAAAAATCCTTGCTAACAATTAATGTTTTGATTCAAAAATTGCAAGTTTGTTACTTTCTTGTTAAGAAAGGATCAATCTTTAAATTTTAGAATCATATCTTTTAGTTTCTTGTTAGTCAAGTCATCAATTTTAAATAAATCAAATTTTTTTCAATCATATCTTTTCAATCATATCTTTTTAAAATCAAATCTTTTTTCAATCAAATCTTTTTCAATCATATCTTTTTAAATTTTGATTTCAAAATCTTTTTCTAACTTCTTATCTTTTCAAAATTATTTTCAAATCTTTTTTCAACTAATTACTATTTCTTATCTTTTTCGAAATCACTAAACACTTTTTCAAAAATCTTTTTAATTTAAACTAAAACAATTAATTAATTAAAAATCTTTTTAGTTTTAAAATCTTTTTTCAAAATCTTTTTAGTTTTAATTTTTGAATACTCTCTCTCTCTCTCATCTCTTTCTATTTATTTGCTAACACTTCTCTTCTACTTATAATTTGAACCATCTCTCTCCCTCTGTGTTTGAATTTTTCTTTTTCTCTCACTACCTCATTCCTATATTTTTCTTTTCTTCTAACACATCAAGAAATCTCTATACTGTGACATAGAGGATTCCATTACTCCTTTTTGTTCTCTTCTTTTTCATATGAGCAGAAACAGGGAAAAAAACATTCTTGTTGAAGCTGATCCTGAACCTGAAAGGACTCTGAAGAAGAAGCTAAGAGAAGCTAAAGCACAACACTCTGGAGAGGACCTTACAGAGAATTTCGAAAAAGAAGCAGACATGGCAGCCGAACCCAACAACAATGCTAGAGATGCAAAGAAGATGCTTAGTGACTATACAGCACTAACTTCCAACTTCGATGGAAGAAGCATCTCAATTCCTGCCATTGGAGTAAACAACTTTTAACTTAAACCTCAATTAGTTTCTCTAATGCAGTAGAATTGTAAGTTTTATGGACTTCCATCGGAAGATCCTCATCAATTCTTAGCTGAATTCTTGCAAATCTGTGATATTGTTAAGACCAATGGGGTTGATCCCGAGTTCTACAGACTTATGCTTTTTCCATTTGCTATAAGAGATAGAGCTAGGATATGGTTGGACTCACAATCTAGAGAAAGCCTGAACTCTTGGGACAAGTTGGTCAGCGCTTTCTTGACCAAATTCTTTCCACCTCAAAAGCTGAGCAAGCTTAGAGTGGACGTCCAAACCTTCAAACAGAAGGAAGGTGAATCCCTCTATGAAGCTTGAGAAAGATACAAGCAATTAACAAAAAAGTGTCATTCTCACATGCTTCCCAAATGGAGCATCATATGTATATTCTATGATGGTCTGTCTGAATTGTCCAAGATGTCATTGGACCATTCTGCTGGTGGATCCCTTCATCTGAAAACCCCTGCAGAAGCCCAGGAACTCATTGAGATGGTTGCAAATAACCAGTTCATGTACACTTCTAAAAGAAATTCTACGAATAATGGGATGACTCAGAAGAAAGGAGTTCTTGAGATTGATACTCCGAATGCCATATTGGCTCAAAATAAAATATTGAATCAGCAAGTCAATATGATTTCTCATAATCTGACTGGATTGTAAGCTACATCCGGCAGTGCTAAAGAAGCCTCCTCAGAAGGAGAAGCTTATGACCTTGAGAATCCTGCCATGGAAGAGGTGAATTACATGGGAGAATCCTATAGAAACAACTATAATCCTTCATGGAGGAATCATCCAAATTTCTTATGGAAGGATCAACAGAAGCCTCAACAAGGCCTCAACAACAATAATGGTGGGATAAATAAGTTTGGCAATAGCAAACCTCTTCCATCATCTTCTCAGCAACAGACAGAGAATTCTGAGCAGAGCCTCTCTGGCTTAGCAAACATAGTCTCTGATCTATCTAAGACCACTCTCGGTTTCATGAATGAAACAAGGTCCTCCATCAGAAATTTGGAGGCACAAGTGGGTCAACTGAGTAAAAGAGTTACTGAAACTCCTCCTAGTACTCTCTCAAGCAATACAGAAGAGAATCCCAAAAGAGAGTGCAAGGCCATAACCATATCCAAAGTGGCCGAACCTGGAGAGGGTGAAAAGGCAGTGATTTCCAGTGAGGAAGACCCTGCTGGACATCCACTGATCAATAAGGAGTTCCCTAATGAGGAACCAAAGGAATCTGAGGCTCATCCAGAGACCATAGAGATTCCATTGAACTTACTATTCCCATTCATGAGCTCTGATGAGTATTCTTCCTCTGAAGAGGATGAAGATATTACTGAAGAGCAAATTGCTAGGTATCTAGGAGCAATCATGAAGCTTAATGCCAAGTTATTTGGTAATGAGACTTGAGAGGATGAACCTCCATTGCTCATTAATGAATTGAATGCCTTGGTTCAATAAAAACTACCTCAGAAGAAACCGGATCCAAGAAGGTTCTTAATACCTTGTACCATAGGCACCATGACCTTTGAAAAGGCTCTATGTGACCTGGGGTCAGGTATCAACCTCATGCCATTCTCTGTAATGGAGAAACTAGGGATCTTTGAGGTACAAGCTGCAAGAATCTCACTAGAGATGGCAGACAAATCAATGAAACAAGCTTATAGACTTGTAGAGGATGTCTTAGTGAAGGTTGAAGGCCTTTACGTCCCTGCTGACTTTATAATCCTAGACACTGGAAAGGATGAGGATGAATCTATCATCCTTGGAAGACCCTTCCTAGCCACAACAAGGGTTGTGATTGATGTGGACAGAGGAGAGTTAGTCCTTCAATTGAATGAGGACTACCTTGTGTTCAAGACCCAAGGATCTTCTTCTGTAAACATGAAGAAGAAGCATGAAAAGCTTCTCTCAATACAGAGTCAGACAGAGCCCCCACACTCAACTTCTAAGTTTGGTGTTGGAAGGCCACAACCATGCTCTGAGCATCTGTGAAGCTCTGTAAGAGCTTCCTGTCAGGCTATTGACATTAAAGAAGCGCTTATTAGGAGGCAACCCAATTTTATTTATCTATATTAATTACTTTTTCATTCTATTTTCTAGTGTTATTCTATGTCTTCTTTAGGTTGATGATCATGTGAAGTCACAAAAACAGCTACAGAATTAAAGCAGGAATCAAAAACGGCATCAAAAATAGCACACCCTGGAGGACGAGCTTACTGGCGTTCAAACGCCAGTAAGGCTAGCAAAGTGGGCGTTTAACGCCCAGTCTGGCACTATTCTGGGCGTTAAACACCATAAATGGCACACAGACTGGCGTATAATGCCAAAAAAGGGTGTCTAGTGTCTGGCTGGCGTTAAAAGCCAATAAGGGTAGCAGAATGGGCGTTTAATGCCTAGTCTGGCAGCATTTTGGGACTTAAACACTAGAACTGACAGCCAGACTGGCGTTTAACGCCAGAAAGGGGCATCAGCCTATTGTTTAACGCCAGAAAAGCCACACAGAGGGCGTTTAAATGCCAGAAAGGTACAGGGATGAGAAATCCTTGACACCTCAAGATCTGTGGACCCCACAGGATCCCTACCTACCCCAACTCACTCTCATTCCTCTTCACACCTTTCCATAACACTCTTCTCCGAACACCATTCACCTATCAAATCCTACCCTCTTCCCCATAATCTCTTCACTACTCACATACATCCACTGTTTCCCATCATACAACTCACCTACCCTCACCCACTCAAATTCAAACTATTTTCCTCCCAAACCCAACCCCTATCACACGGATTCCCTCTCCCCTTTACTCTATAAATACCCCCCTTACTTCTTTATTTTCACACATCATAAACACTCCCAACCCCCTTGGCCGAACCACTCCCACACCTCCATCTCCTCTATTTCTTCTTCTTCTCCTCCTTTCTTTCTTATTTTGCTCGAGGACGAGCAAACCTTTTAAGTTTGGTGTGGGAAAAAAGCTATGCTTTTTATTTTTCCATAACCATTAATGGCACCTAAGATCGGAGAAACCTTTAGAAAGAGGAAAGGGAAAGCAATTGCTTCCACCTCCGAGTCATGCGAGATAGAGAGATTCATCTCAAAAGCCCATTACTAGAAAGAGGATGGAGCAAACAAGAGAGCCCACTCATGGACCTCAACAAAGGCATGAGGAAGTCCCTCATCAAGAAATCCCTGAGATGCCTCAAGGGATGCATTTTCCTCCACACAACTATTGGGAGCAACTCAACACCTCTTTAGGAGATTTGAGTTCCAGTATGGAGCAACTAAGAATAGAGCACCAAGAGCACTCCATTATCTTCCATGAAATTAGAGAGGACCAAAGAGCCATGAGGGAGGAGCAACAAAGGTAAGGAAGAGATATTGAGGAGTTTAAGCACTCCATAGGACCTTCAAGAGGAAGAACTAGCCGCCGTCACTAAGGTGGACCCGTTCTTTAATTTCCTTGTTCTTAATTTTCTGTTTTCAGTTTTTATGCTTTATGTTTTGTCTATGTTTGTGTCTTTATTACATGATCATTAGTGTCTAGTGCCTATGTCTTAAAGCTATGAGTGTTCCATGAATCCTTCACCTTTCTTAAATGAAAAATGTTTCTATTTGCAATAGAACAAGAAGTACATGAATTTCGAATTCTATCTTGAAATTAGTTTAATTATTTTGATGTGGTGGCAATACTTTTTGTTTTCTGAATGAATGCTTGAACAGCGCATATTTTTTATAGTGAAGTTTATGAATGTTAAAATTGTTGGCTCTTGAAAGAATAATGAAAAAGGAAAAATGTTATTGATAATCTGAAAAATCATGAAATTAATGCTTGAAGCAAGAAAGAGCAGTGAAAAATACAAAGCTTGCGAAAAAAAATAGGCGAAAAAAAAAGAAAGAAAAGAAAAAGCAAGTAGAAAAAGCCAATAGCTCTTTAAACCAAAAGGCAAGAGCAAAAAGCTAGTAACCCTTTAAACTAAAAGACAAGGGTAAAGAGGATCTAAGGCATTGAGCATCAGTGGATAGGAGGGTCCAAGGGAATAAAATCCTGGCCTAAGTGGCTAAATCAAGCTGTCCCTAACCATGTACTTGTGTCATGAAGGTCCAAGTGAAAAGCTTGGGACTGAGTGGTTAAAGTCGTGATCCAAAGCAAAAGAGTGTGCTTAAGAACTCTGGGCACCTCTAACTGGGGACTCTAGCAACGCTGAGTCACAATCTGAAAAGGTTCACCCAGTTATGTCTTTGTGGCATTTATGTATCCGATGGTACTACTGGAAAACAATATGCTTAGGGTCACGGCCAAGACTCATAAGTAGTTGTGTTCAAGAATCAACATACTGAACTAAGAGAATCAATAACACTGTTTGAATTCTGAGCTCCTATGGATGCCAATCATTCTGAACTTCAAAGGATAAAGTGAGATGCCAAAACTGTTCAGAAGCAAAAAGCCACAAGTCCCGCTCATCTAATTAGAACTAAGCTTCATTGATATTTTGGGATTTATTGTATATTCTCTTCTTTTTATCTTATTTTTAGTTGCTTGGGGACAAGTAACAATTTAAGTTTGGTGTTATGATGAGCGGATAATTTATACGCTTTTTGGCATTGTTTTTTAGGTAGTTTCTAGTATGTTTTAGTCACTTTTAGTATATTTTTATTAGTTTTTATGTAAAATTCATATTTCTGGACTTTACTATCAGTTTGTATGTTTTTCTGTGATTTCAGGTATTTTTTGGCTGAAATTGAGGGACTTGAGCAAAAATCTGATTTCAAGGCTGAGAAAGGACAGCAGATGTTGTTGGATTCTAACCTCCCTGCAGTCGAAGTGGATTTTCTAGAGCTACAGAAGCCCAATCATCGAGCTCTCAATTGCGTTAGAAAGTAGACATCTTGGGCTTTCCAGAAATGTATAATAGTCTATACTTTGCCCGAGATTTGATGGCCCAAACTGGCGTCCAAATGCCCACCAGAGACCCTTTTCTGGCGTAAAACGCCGGAACTGGCACCAGAACTGGAGTTAAACACCCAAATTGGCATCCAAGCTGGTGTTTAACTCCAAGGATGGCCTATGCATGTGAAAGCTTCAAAGCTCAGCCCAAGGACACACCAAATGGGCCCCAGAAGTGGATTTCTGCACTATCTACTCATTTTCTAAAAACCTAGTTTACTAGTTTAGTATAAATAGCACTTTTTACTATTTGGAAGGCTGGCCATTTGGCCATGCCTAGACCTTTTTTTCTTATGTATTTTCAATGGTGGAGTTTCTACACCTCATAGATTAAGGTGAGGAGCTCTGCTGTTCCTCATGAATTAATGCAAGTACTATTGTTTTTCTTTCAATTCACGCCTACTCCTTCTCCAAGATATACTCTCGTACTTAATTCAGTTAAGTGAGACTGAAGGGGTGATCCGTGACAATCACCCACCATCTTCAGTACTCGCTTAGCCAAGATCCGCGTGCCTGACAACCACAAGCGGTCTACATGATGTTCAACGTAGTCATTGCATGCCAGCTGGAGTATATTCTCTTGGGTCTCTGATCCATGCATTTGACTAGCATCTCCTGACAACAGAAAATTTAAATCAGTGAGATCAGAACCTTCGTGGTATAGGCTATAGCCAAACCATTTTCACTGAGAGGACGGATGGTAGCCATTGACAACGGTGATCCACCAACTTACATCTTCCCATGGAAGGGAGGATGCATAATTGGAGGAAGACAACAGGAAAGCAGAGATTCAGAAGCAACAAAGCATCTCCAAACGCTTATATGAAATTCCCACCAATGAATTACATAAGTATCTTTATCTTATTTTATGTTTTATTTATCTGTTAATTATCAAAACCTCAAAACCATTTGAATCCGCCTGACTGAGATTTACATGATGACCATAGCTTGCTTCAAGCTGACAATCTCCGTGGGATCGATGATGAGCGGATAATTTATACGCTTTTTGGCATTATTTTTAGGTAGTTTTTAGTAAAGTTCAAGCTAATTTTAGGGATGTTTTTCTTGGTTTTTATGTTAAATTCACATTTCTGGACTTTACTATGAGTTTGTGTGTTTTTCTGTGATTTCAGGTAATTTCTGGCTGAAATTGAGGGATTTGAGCAAAACTCTGAAAAAGGCTGACAAAAGGACTGCTGATGCTGTTGGAATCTGACCTCCCTGCACTCGAAATGGATTTTCTGGAGCTACAGAACTTCAAATGGCGCGTTCTTAACGGCGTTGAAAAGTAGATATCCAGAGCTTTCCAGCAATATATAATAGTCCATACTTTATTCGGGAATTGACGACGTAATTTGGCGTTCAACGCCAAGTACATGCTGCTGTCTGGAGTTAAACACCAGAAACATGTCACAACCCGGAGTTGAACGCCAGAAACACGCTATAACTCGGCGTTCAACTCCACTAAAAGCCTCAACTCGTGGCTAGGTCAAGCTCAGCCCAAACATACACCAAGTGGGCTCCGGAAGTGAATTTATGCATCAATTACTTACCTATGAAACCCTAGTAGCTAGTTTAGTATAAATAAGACTTTTTACTAGTGTATTAGGAATCTTTTGACCATTCGGTCTTTTGGTCACCTTCATGGGGGCTGGCCATTCGGCCATGCCTGAACCTTTTACTTATGTATTTTCAACGGTGGAGTTTCTACACACCATAGATTAAGGGTGTGGAGCTCTGCTGTACCTCAAGTTTCAATACAATTACTATTATCTTCTATTCAATTCTCTTTTATTCTTATTCCAAGATATACGTTGCACTTCAACTTGATGAATGTGATGATCCGTGACACTCATCATCATTCTCACCTATGAACGCACGTGACTGACAACCACTTCTGTTCTACCTTAGGCCGAGCGCATATCTCTTAGATTCCCCAACAGAATCTTCGTAGTATAAGCTAGATAGATGGCGGCATTCATGGGAATCCGGAAAGTCTAACCTTGTCTGTGGTATTCCGAGTAGGATTTCGGGAATCTAGAAAGTCTAACCTTGTCTGTGGTATTCCGAGTAAGATTCCGGTAATGAATGACTGTGATGAGCTTCAAACTCCTGAAGGCTGTGCGGTAGTGACAGACGCAAACTGAGATTTACAAGGTGACCATAGCTTGCTTCATACCAACAATCTCTGTGGGATCGACCCTTACTCACGTAAGGTATTACTTGGATGACCCAGTACACTTGCTGGTTAAGTTGAACGTAGTTGTGATCACATATACCAAAGAGCCATTAAATAAATCTCATGCAAATACAAAGAGGGCAATCACAATTTCGTCCACCAAGTTTTTGGCGCCATTGCCGGGGATTGTTCGAGTATGGACAACTGACGGTTCATCTTGTTGCTGAGATTAGGTAATTTTCTTTTTATTTTCTTTTCAAAAAGTTTTCAAAATTTTTCTTTTATTTTCGTTTTTATAAAAGAATATTTTCAAAAAAATTAATAAAAATCCAAAAAAAATTAGAAAATCATAAAAATCAAAAATATTTTGTGTTTCTTGTTTGAGTCTTGAGTCAAATTTTAAGTTTGGTGTCAATTGCATGCTTTAAAAATTTTTCTTGCATTTTTTTGAAAATTCCATGCATTCATAGTGTTCTTCATGATCTTCAAGTTGTTCTTGACAAGTCTTCTTGTTTGATCTTGATGATTTCTTGTTTTGTGTTGTTTGTTGTTTTTCATGTGCATTTTTCGTTTGTTAGAGTCCATGCATTAAAGATTTCTAAGTTTGGTATCTTGCATGTTTTCTTTGCATCAAATTTTTTTCAAAAATATGTTTTTGATGTTCATCATGATCTTCAAAGTGTTCTTGGTGTTCATCTTGACATTCATAGTGTTCTTGCATGCATGTTGTGTTTTGATCCAAAATTTTTAAGTTTTGGGTCATATTCATAGTGTTCTTGCATGCATCATGTGTTTGATCCAAAATTTTCATGTTTTGGGTCATTTTTGTGTTTTTCTTTAAAAATTCAAAAATAAAAAAATATCTTTTCCTTATTTTTCTCATAATTTTTGAAAATTTGAGTTGACTTAGTCAAAGATTTTCAAAATTAGTTGTTTCTTACAAGTCAAGTCAAAATTTCAATTTTAAAAATCTTATCTTTTCAAAATCTTTTTCAAAAATTATATCATTTTCATTCTTTCCTATTTTTCGAAAATTTCAAAAATCTTTTTCAAATTATTTTTAAAATCTTTTTCTTATCTTTTACATCATATTTTCGAAAATTAGCTAACAATTAATGTGATTGGTTCAAAAATTTGAAGTTTGTTACTTTCTTGTTAAGAAAGGTTCAATCTTTAAGTTCTAGAATCTTATCTTGTAGTTTCTTGTTAGTTAAGTCAATTTAAAAATTAAATCTTTTTATCTTTTATCATATCTTTTTCAAAAATTTTATCTTTTTCAAAATTTGATTTCAAAATATCTTATCTAACTTCTTATCTTCTTATCTTTTTCAAATTTGATTTTAATATCTTTTTCTATCAACTAACTAACTTTTTGTTTGTTTCCTATCTTTTTCAAAACCAACTAACTACTATTCCCTCTCTAATTTTCGAAAATACTTCTCTCTTTTTCAAAAATTCTTTTTGTTTTAAATTTTAATTTTAATATTATCTTATCTCTAATTTTCGAAAATCACTAACCACTTTTTCAAAATTATTTTCGAAATTCTCCATCTCTTTTCTTATTCTATTTAATTATTTATTTACTAACACCTTTCTTCACCTCTCCTCATCTAAAAATCCGAACTCAATCTATCCCTTGTGTTTGGATTCTTCACTTTCTTTCTTCTATACTGTGACATAGAGGATTCCTCTTTCTTTTCTTGTTTTCTTTTCTTTCATATGAGCAGGAACAAGGATAAAGGCGCTCTTGTTGAAATTGATCCAGAACCTGAAAGGACTCTGAAGAGAAAATTAAGAGAAGCTAAGATACAACAATCCAGAAACAACCTTTCAGAAATTTTCGAACAAGAGAAGGAGATGGCAGCC
>NC_029774.3:81262796-81264283 GCF_000817695.3 Arachis duranensis | reverse complement strand
TGCCTTAATGCAACAAAACTGCAAGTTTTATGGACTTCCATCTGAAGATCCTTATCAGTTTTTAACTGAGTTCTTGTAAATTTGTGAGACTGTAAAGACGAATGGAGTTGATCCTGAAGTCTACAGACTCATGCTTTTCCCTTTTGTTGTAAGAGACAGAGCTAGAATATGGTTGGATTCACAACCTAAGGATAGCCTGGACTCCTGGGATAAGCTGGTCACTGCCTTCTTGGATAAATTCTTCCCTCCTCAAACACTAAGCAAGCTGAGAGTAGATGTTCAAACCTTCAAACAAAAAGATGGTGAATCCCTCTATGAAGCTTGGGAAAGATAGAAGCAGCTGACCAAAAGGTGTCCATCTGACATGAAAGATACAAGCAGCTGACCAAGAGATGTCCATCTGACATGTTTTCAGAATGGACCTTATTAGATATATTCTATTATGGTCTATCTGAATTTTCGAAAATGTCATTGGACCATTCTGCAGGTGGATCTATTCACCTAAAGAAAATGCCTGAAGAGGCTCAAGAACTCATTGACATGGTTGCAAACAACCAGTTCATGTACACTTCTGAGAGGAATTCCGTGAATAATGGGATACCTCAGAAGAAAGGAGTTCTTGAATTAATACTCTGAATGCCATATTGGCTCAAAACAAAGTGTTGACTCAGCAAGTCAACATGATCTCTCAAAGTCTGAATGGATGTCAAAATGCATCCAACAGTACTAAAGAGGCGGCTTCTGAAGAAGCTTATGATCCTGAGAACCCTACAATAGCAGAAGTAAATTATATGGGTGAACCTTATGGAAACACCTATAATTCATCATGGAGAAATCATCTAAATCTCTCATGGAAGGATCAACAAATCATCCAAATTTCTCATGGAAGGATCAACAAAAGCCTCAACAAGGCTTTAACAATGGTGGACGCAATAGGCTGAGTAATAGCAAGCCATATCCATCATCCTCTCAGCAACAGACAGAGAATTCTGAACAAAACACTTCTAATTTAGCCAATCTAGTCTCTGATCTGTCTAAGGCCACTTTTAGTTTCATGAATGAAACAAGATCCTCCATCAGAAATCTGAAGGCACAAGTGGGCCAGCTGAGTAAGAAAGTTATTGAAACTCCTCCCAGTATTCTCCCAAGCAATACAGAAGAGAATCCAAAAGGAGAGTGCAAGGCCATTGATGTAATCAATGTAGCCGAATGCACAAGGGAGGAGGAGGACGAAAATCCTAGTAAGGAAGACCTCCTGGGACGTCCCTCAGCCCAGTGAGGAAGACCTCCTGGGACGTCCTTTAAGCAAGAAGGAGTTTCCTATTAAGGATCCAAAGGAATCTGAGGCTCATACAGAGACCATAGAGATTCCATTAAATCTCCTTCTGTCATTCATGAGCTCTGAAGACTATTTTTCCTCTGAAGAGGATGAAGACGTGACTGGAGAACAAGTTGCTCAATATTTAGGAGCTATCATGAAGCTGAAT
>NC_029774.3:81259947-81260209 GCF_000817695.3 Arachis duranensis | reverse complement strand
AGGGAGGAGCAACAAAGGCAAGGAAGGGACATAGAAGAGCTTAAGGACATTATGGGACCTTCAAGAAGAAGACGCCACTAAAGGTGGATTCATTCCTTGTTCTTTGTTTCTTTCTGTTTTCGGTTTTTGAATGTTATATTTATCTATGTTTTGTGTCTCCACTTAATGATCATTAGTATGTAGTAACCATGTCTTAAAGCTATGAATAAATTCCATTAATCCTTCACCTCTCTTAAATGAAAAATGTTTTAATTCAAAAGAA
>NC_029774.3:81259234-81259771 GCF_000817695.3 Arachis duranensis | reverse complement strand
TGTTGGCTCTTGAAAGAATGATGAACAAAGAGAAATGTTATTGATAATCTGAAAAATCATAAAATTGATTCTTGAAGCAAGAAAAAGCAGTGAAAAAGAAAGCTTGTGAAAAAAAATTAGAAAGAAAAAGAAAAAGCAAGCAGAAAAAGCCAATAGCCCTTAAAACCAAAAGGCAAGGGTAAAAAGGATCCAAGGCTTTGAGCATCAATGGATAGGAGGGCCCAAGGAAATAAAATCCAGGCCTAAGCGGCTAAACCAAGCTGTCCCTAACCATGTGCTTGTGTCATGAAGTCCCAAGTGAAAAGCTTGAGACTGAGTGGTTAAAGTCGTGATCTAAAGCAAAAAGAGTGTGCTTAAGAGCTCTGGACACCTCTAACTTGGGACTCTAGCAAAGCTGAGTCACAATCTGAAAAGGTTCACCCAGTCATGTGTCTGTGGCATGTATGTATCCGATGATAATACTGGAAAACAAAGTGCTTAGGGCCACGGCCAAGACTCATAAAAGTAGCTGTGTTCAAGAATCAAGAATCAACAAAC
>NC_029774.3:81253967-81259044 GCF_000817695.3 Arachis duranensis | reverse complement strand
ATTCATTGATATTTTGAAATTTATAGTATATTCTCTTCTTTTTATCCTATTTGATTTTCAGTTGCTTGGGGACAAGCAACAATTTAAGTTTGGTGTTGTGATGAGCGGATAATTTATACGCTTTTTGGCATTATTTTTAGGTAGTTTTTAGTAAAGTTCAAGCTAATTTTAGGGATGTTTTCCTTGGTTTTTATGTTAAATTCACATTTCTGGATTTTACTATGAGTTTGTATGTTTTTCTATGATTTCAGATAATTTCTGGCTGAAATTGAGGGATTTGAGCAAAACTCTGAAAAAGGCTGACAAAAGGACTGCTGATGCTGTTGGAATCTGACCTCCCTGCACTCGAAATGGATTTTCAAGAGCTACAGAAATCCAAATGGCGCGCTCTTAACGGCGTTAAAAATTAGATATCCAGAGCTTTCCAGCAATATAAAATAGTCCATACTTTATTCGGGAATTGACGACGTAATTTGGCGTTGAACGCCAAGTACATGCTGCTGTCTGGAGTTAAACGCCAGAAAAACGTCATCATCCGGAGTTGAACGCCCAAAACACATTATAACTCGGAGTTCAACTCCAAGAGAAGCCTCAGCTCGTGGATAGATCATGCTCAGCCCAAACATACACCAAGTGGGCCCCGGAAGTGGATTTATGCATCAATTACTTACTCATGTAAACCCTAGTAGCTAGTCTAGTATAAATAGGATAAGTTACTATTGTATTAGACATCTTTTGAGAGTTTAATCTTTTGACTTTGTAATCTTTTGATCACTCAGGGGGCTGGCCATTCGGCCATGCCTGAACCTTTTACTTATGTATTTTCAACAGTGGAGTTTCTGCACACCATAGATTAAGGGTGTGGAGCTCTGCTGTACCTCAAGTTTCAAAACCAATCACTATTACTTTTTATTCAATTCTCTTTTATTCTTATTCCAAGATATACGTTATACTTAACTTTGATGAATGTGATGATCCGTGACACTCATCATTATTCTCACCTATGAACATACGTGACTGATGCCATGGAAAGGAATAGGAAGGATTGGATGAATGTAATAAGAAAATAGAGATACGAGAGGAGCACAGCATCTTCACACACTTATCTGAAATTCCCACTATTGATTTACATAAGTATTTCTATCCCTTTTATTTTCTATTTATTCCATTAATCAAATTTAAACCAATAATCTGCCTAACTGAGATTTACAAGGTGACCATAGCTTGCTTCATACCAACAATCTCTGTGGGATCGACCCTTACTCACGTAAGGTATTACTTGGATGACCCAGTACACTTGCTGGTTAAGTTGAACATAGTTGTGATCACATATGCCAAAGAGCCATTAAATAAATCTCATGCAAATACAAAGAGGGCAATCACAATTTCGTCCACCAATCGACCCTTACTCACGTAAGGTATAACTTGGACGACCCAGTGCACTTGCTGGTTAGTTGTGCGGAGTTGTGAAAAGTGTGATCACAATTTCGTGCACCAGGAACTATACTTGCAACGCCAATTCTATTATGAGAAAAATTTCTAACCCACTTTGGACACGCACCATTGATAGAACCTTGTGGATAGTTACTACTTTTGACTTTTACATTGCGCACTTCTATTTTGGATGGACATATATCTTAGTCTAGCTTTAGTTTGAATTCTGGAATTACATGCTCTTTTGTCTTAGTTGGTGTATATATTACCTTTTATTTTGGTATATATTCTATGGATAGAGAATGTGATTGGATGATTGTGAATAGTGATAGCACCTAGCTCATGCCTGTTTTCCTAAAATGTCATGATTGATGCTTTGATAGTGAAGTTAAGAAAAAGCTAGGAATTTGGTTTGCATCCAACACATAGCACATACATACATAAAGAATAAGTTGGTAAAAATAACATAAAAAGCTTTCATGAAAGACTTTTAAGGGAACTCTATTGAATTGATTCAAAGATTGCTTTTGAACTTGCTTGAAATATTTTGTGGAGTATAGGAAAGAGCTAGAACAATCAACCTCGTAAGTTGTTGAGCCTTAATGTGTGGTTGCATACTCCAACCACGAATTGTTATTCTTGTGTGATATACTCCTTCTTTGATTATGATCTTGAATTTGCTTAATTCTTTATATATGATATTTGATGTTTTGAATGCATTTAGCATGATTGAGGCCATAATTTCAATTGAAATTTACTAACCCATATGGCCATACCCTTACATCTACCTTTGTATCCAATTTTGAGCCTTTGAATCCCCTTCTTTTCTATGTGTTACCACATCATTAACCTTAAGTGAAAAAACATGGATAACCTTAAATTACATCTATGTTTAGCATAGGTTGAGGTGTGTGTATTAAGTAAGTGTGGGGGAATTGTTGGGAGACATTGGTAGTGAATGAAAATATATGTTTGGGTGCTTCATTGAAAATATTAGAAAAATGATGTGCATTCATGTGACAAATTGCTTAACCATATGCAATTAGTGTTGATAAAAAGAAAGAAAAGCAAAATTTTTCAAGTACGAAATTATCTTTTCTTAAAATATATATATATAATAAAAAGGAGACAAAATGTCCCAAAGTTGAAAAATGTTAATAATGCATGTGCATTTCGATTAAAAAGGGAATGCATGAATGTGTAAAAAGGAAATCGTGGGTGGTTAGGTTGCATTTTGGGTGATTAACTGATATGGGTTGTGAGGATACTTAAGTTAATCAAAAATTCAATTTGAAATTCCATTTAACCATATTAATCCTACCTTGACTCTAGCCCCATTACAATCCTTTAAAGACCTCATGATATTTGTGTTCATACATCAAGTGTTTATTGATTGTTAGATGGAGAGCAAATTTGAGAACGCATGATTAGAGGGAAATTGAGCGATTAAACCCTAAACACTGGCGATTAGAGTGTACACACATCCGGCGAGGGGTTTGATTGCTCAAATCTATTTCTCCACACCTTGTTTATATTATTTTGCAAGTTGCTCAATTATAAATTTGAATCAATTCTTTGGATTATAATTATGTTGCACTTGTGAGTCGTTTAAGCCCTATGTGCTTATATACTTGCTTGGAAGTTTGGTTGTTTGTTCTTACCAATTTCATAGGACATTATGGTATAGATATAGGTAGATATCAAGCATTAGTATAGTTGCATACACATGAGTAGTTGCATTCAATAACTTGTTCACCCCTTCTTTTACTTTCTCATTTTGATTAGTATGAGGACATGCTATTATTTAAGTGTGGGGAAATTGATGAATCTATGTTTGATGATGAATTTTGGCTTGAAATGAATGGATTTCACCACATAATCTCACACTTATTCACTGAAATAGCATGCATTTGTGATTTCCTTCCAAATCGCACTTAATTGCAAAAACATACTTTTTAGGCTCCAAAAATATTATTTTAATTCCCTTAAATTCCATTCGATGCTTTGATATGTCTGTTAAGTGATTTTAGGTCTTAGATATCAAGGTTAGATTAGAAGAAATGGAAAAAGGAGCAAGCAAGAGTAGGAAATCATGAAGATTTTGGCTGTCAGCATCTGTGCGTACGCATCATCACAACATGCGTACGCACACTTCACTTTCTCTTCACCCGCATACGCGTGACCGACGCGTACGCATGACCAGAATCTTCCCTCGTCCGCGTACGCAGACCACATTGCCACATATGTGAGATAGCTATCACGTGCCTTATTAGTGGAAGCACACTGGGGGCAATTTCTGAGTTGTTCTTAGCCCAGTTTGAAGCCCAATTCAAAGACTAGAAGCTGGGGGTGAAGCAAGCTTGAGAGCATACATTCCATTAGCTTGGTTTTTGATAATTTTTTAGTTTAGAGGGAGAAACTCTTCCTTCTCTCTAGGTTTTAGTGTTTCTTGTTCATTTTCATTTCAACGCATGAAGTAAACTCTTGTTAATTTCAATTTTTAGTGTCCTAATTGTAGTTTGTACTCTTTAATTTTGCTTAGTACTCATGCAATTTCACTTATTTTGGATCATGATTTTGGATCTTGTTGGATTTTGAATTTATTAATGCATTGAGGTTTTTTATGTTCTATTTGTGTTAATTGGTTTGCTATTATCAATTATTGTTAGTGGATAGCTTTGATTTGGATTTATTTCTCAATTTTAACGTCTTCTTTTAGTGCACACAAGGTGTTTGTGAAACTGCATCTTATGATTGCTTGACTTATCTCTTGTTGAATTTGCTCTATTAGTTCTCTTAGTTTGATTGACTACCATATGATGGATGCTCCTTTCTTTCCTACAGAAAGCTTTGTCTCAAACAATAATAACCAAAAGAAATTGGAATCTCCATTGTCACAGATGAGGAAATTCCATGTGAGGCAATATCAAAAACAGTTGGTTAGCAAAAGAAAATAAAGAAACAAAAGAAAACAAAAATAAAAGAAAAGTGTCTAATCTAGTAAATCAATCAACCGGCACTTTGTTAATCACAGTTAATCCCCGGCAACGGTGCTATAAACTTGATACACGGAAAATTCGTCTCATAACAAATTTCCCTTCGGCAAGTATACCGAATTGTCGTCAAGTAAAACTCACAATAGAGTGAGGTCGAATCCCACAGAGATTAACGGATTAAGCAAACAATGATTAATTGATTATCCTAGTTAGATGAATCATATTGGAGTGATAAGTAACAAGGAAATGTAAATGGCATAAAAGTAAAGAAAAGCTATAAAGTGCAGAAGAGTAAAATGGCAAGAAAAGTAAATGTAAGAACTAAAAATAAAATGAACATTGGGATTAAGAGATGTTGCAATTCTCCGGATCAAGTTCATTCTCATCTCTTGCTCAATCAATGCATTCATTGATCTCCTTGGCAATCTTAAGTGATTGGATTCCAATTCCTTGGTAGCCCAATCTCTCAAATCTTGATCAATAGCCAATTCCTTGGTCAATTGCTCATGAGAAGAGATGAAGTATGGTCACTGATTATACCACATGCATTTTCCAAATCAAGTATTGGGGGGATTATAGTCACATATCCACCCAACCCAACTTGGTCCAGCATGAGAAAGCATTTCTAGCATGATCTCTTCATTCCC
>NC_029774.3:81237035-81253798 GCF_000817695.3 Arachis duranensis | reverse complement strand
TTGAATCACAATAGAGCTCTCTAACCCAATGAAAAGAGTTAGTTGATCATTGCTCTACCAAAATAGAAAAGAAGAAAGTGCAGAAAAGTAAAGATGAAGATAAAAACTAACATTGAAACTTCCAAATTCATAAATGAAAAGTACAAAGAAAAAGAAAGAGAAGAAAAAGTGTGTGAAGGGAGGGAGTCCGAAGACCCCTCTTCAATCCCCAATTTACAGCCTCCGTTCAGTCCCCCCTTCCAAGTAAAAACTAAGGCCTTTATATAGGCTCTCATAAATTACAAAATGAAATTAAAAGTAAATTACAATTAAATAAAAATTCCTATTCTAGATGCTTCTTGTGGCCTTTGATTGGTTGACACTTGTGGGCTTGCTTCCTTGAGGTTGGGTGGTCCTTGAAAGAGAAGTGATCAAATTGAGGCCCATGGTGAAATGCTGCCCAGTTGGTGTTTTTGGGGCTTAAAAGATGCCTCTTGTTTGTGCTTCAATTCCATGCCCACTATAGACTATTATATATTTTTGGAAAGCTCTGAATGTCAGATTTCTAACGCAACTAGAATCATTTCAATTGGATCTCTGTACTCAAGTTATACTCCTTTGAAGTGGACATGGTCACTGGCATGGTTGCTAGCGTTAATGGAAAACTTGAGTGCCAATAACGCTAGCGACCAGGGCTTCATTATTGCCAGTTTATAGAGTTCAAACTTAATGTCCACCCCATACTATTATATATTGTTGGAAAGTCCTGGATGTCTACTTTTCAACTCCCTTGGAAGCGCATCATTTGGAGCTCTACAGCTCGAGTTATACTTCTTGGAAGGTGAAGAGGTCAGCTGGCCTTACTACAGGTTGATACCATGTTCATCTTTGCACTTTCGGGGCAAGTTTTCTCCCTCAAATTTAGTGTCCACTATGTAGTGCCATATATTCTTGGAAAGCTCTGAAATTCTACTTTCCAATGCCACTGGAATCACCTCATTTGGAGTTTTGTGGCTCAAGTTATTCTTGTTTGAAGAAGGCATGGTCAGGCTGCCAGGTGGGAATTTTTGCCCACATTAACTAAGTTAACGTGGGGGTTAACGTGGCTCATTGTGGCTTGTGTGGGCTCCTTCCAACGTTAGTGACAATGTTGGGTGTCACTAACGTTGGTGATCACCTTTCTTCTTCACGTTAACTTCCACGTTAACTAAGTTAACGTGGGAGTTCACGTGGCTTCTTGGGGATAGTGTGGGTTTCTTCCAACGTTAGTGACAATGTTTGGTGTCACTAACGTTGTCGACAACCTTGTTTCTTCACGTTAGCTTCCACGTTAACTAGGTTAACGTGGGAGTTAACGTGGCTTCTTGTGGCTTGGCCAACGTTAGTGATAAAGTTGAATGTCACTAACGTTGGCGTCCCTTTTTCTTCTTAACGTTAGAGGCCACATTAACTAAGTTAACGTGGCAACTAATATGGCCACTTATGAGCTTGGTCCAACGTTAGTGATAATGTTAAGTGTCACTAACGTTGGCTCCATTTCCTTTTTCAAAGTTAATGCCACTAACTTTTCTCACTAATGTTGGGGCTTTCCTTCCTTCCACGTTAGTGCCCACATTAGTGTAACTAACGTAGCCACTAACGTGGCTCTTCTCTTCTTCTTTTGGCCTGAAATCAATCAAACAAAGCGCATCAAAGTCTTGCTCTTAATCATGGGATCATGCATCATCCAATTTATCATATAATTCATGCAAAATTCTCATGAAATCATGTAAAGTGTCATGCAATTCTGGCAAAAATCTCATGAAATCATGCAAAATTCACAATAGTTGCTTAAATGAAGGTGTAAGTGTATTTTCACCCAAAACTTGCCTTATTTCTTAAGAAAATACATGAAACCAACCTAAAGCATACAAAAAATGGCTAGTAAAACTAGCCAAGATGCCCTGGCATCACAACACCAAACTTAAATCTTGCTTGTCCCCAAGCAAGAAAAGAACTATGTACAAAGAATTCCCTTTAATTGGAATGTAATGAAGAATTGCTTATGATGCCTTAGTGGGTGAAGTGAATAAGTGACAGTGGGGTGAACTCTAACTTGTATGCTTATGCAAGGATTCCAGTGCTCATTAGTCCTCACATTTTGGAAGTCTTAGATCTTAGGACTTTCATTTAAATGATATTATGGAAGTCTCTTTATAGATTATCACCTTGAAGCAGCACTTATTTTCTAGCATTTTTCTTTTCTTTTTGTATCTTGGCCTCGACTCTAGGTGTCTTGTATCAAAGCAGCTTTTTAAGATAAGCTTTCAATCAATACTCCCAAACCAATTGGTCTAAGGTATTAGGTGTTGAAGCACCCCTTAGGATTTACTTGCTCAAGCCTCTCTCTTTGATACAAATCCACCACAAGCATTTAACTAGGACAATAACTCTTTGAGTTCTTGTTTCTTTCTTTTTCTTCCTAGTAATTGATGCTCAGAGCCTTGGGCTTGTTCTTTGTTTTTTTTTCTCTTTTGTTTTCTTTTGTTACTGCTTCTTGGATCAATAGATGTTTGAGAAATTTCATAATACTTCTCTAAACTTCATTTCCTGTCTATGAGCTCCCATGCAAGTTTTCACAAACATGCAACCTTAATACACAATCATACAATCAGAACCTCCACTCCTCTTAATCTTTTGCTTGCCCCATGATTTATAAAATTCTTCAATATTTTCCTTTTAAAAGAATGGTTTCTTTGTTGCATTCTTAAAGATATTGGGTACAAGTAAAACTCAAGATGATAATCATGATATCATAGCAACATATCACAAATCAAATATCAAATTATGCTTATTTACAAGGAGTAATCACACATGCATACAAAGAAAATAGAAGACAATCATGCAATTTAAAGTGCTGGAAATAAGTAAGAGGAGAAAGGAACTTTACCACCTTGTAGTTTATCTTCATCGTTGTTGCCCTTTTCCTCCTATTCTTTCCCTTCCCACACCAAACTTAGAATGCTTGCTTATACTCAAGTAACAATTAAAACAGTGGTGATGGGGTCTATGATAGATCATGAATGTCTTAGAATGAAGTGTGAGTATGCATGTGTTCCAGCAAGCAAGATTAAGGATACAATAAAGGCACAAGAGATACAAACATAGACATTTTGATTGCATTAATAAGTGGTGTGCTTGGTACCTTGCATGAAAGATAAGTGGCACACCAAACTTAGTGTGACACTCTCAATTTAGAATGTTGCAAGTATCCAGTGAAGATTGAAAATCAAATTGTTGCATGGTAACACCAAACTTAGAATGCAATCATATGCCAAATTATTGAAAGTAAACTAAGTAAGGAAAGAAAATGTTACCTACGGTTGGGTTGCCTCCCAACAAGCGCTCTTTTAATGTCATTAGCTTGATATGTTGTTCATGACTTTCTTTCTCTTCTTTCAGTTTGTTAAGAGGAATGACCTCAAGATGAAAGAGGAGCCAGTTAATGCCCCTTGCTTAGAGTGCCTCTCCCCAGCAAGCTTTCTTTTGTTGTTAGCTTGAGTGAACTTGCTTGTTGGGGTAGGGGTGGGATGGCTTTTGGTTGACCTTTTCTTCTTCATGGATATTGTCCTTCTTTTCTTGGTTGCCATCCTCTTTTTAGTGCTCATGTTGATTGCCTTCACCACCTTGATTTCAGGACTTGGGTATTGTATGATGGTTGGAGCATTCTCTTCATCAAGAACATCTTGAATTGGTGGTTCAATGAACTCACTCTTTATGCAACTCTCTGTGTCATTAGAGTGTGGGCTCCCTTGATTGACTTCCTCCCTTGTTCTTGACCGTTGAATGCACTCCTCTGTTTCTAGAGAGAGTGAAGTGGTCTCTCTTTGTGATTTCAGCTCTTCAATGAATTGTTCTTCAGAATAGAGTTGTGCATTCTGTCTCAATTTTTCTTCATGGTCCATTTCTGCTATTTTCTCCTCTTCGATTGTCTTCATTATTTTTTCAAGGAGGAGTTCTATCCTAGTGAGTATATCTTCTGCTCTACTTCTTTTGAGTTCTTCAAGGATGAGTTCCATCCTAGCAAGTCTATCTAAAGGAGGTTAGGTAGGTTGTAATGGTTGGTTGTTTTGTGGTTGTGTGTTCTGAAAGTGGTATGAGTCTTGTGGGTAGTGGATTGAGTTTTGTGGATGATGAAATGAATTGTATGAATTTGGGATAGACCTTTGTGTTGAGGCATACTCAATTGATGAAGAATTTAGGCATGTAAAACTTGGAGGTGAGGTTGTATAATTGAGAGGTGATGGCTCTTGATGAATGGGGTATGAATGAGTGAAATTACTTTGGTTCTGATCTCCCCAGGCACAACTTGAGTAGTGCTCAAAGTCATCAAAATATGAACCATTTTGTGGCTCTGGAAAGTACCCCATTTCATGTTTTTGAAACTCCCTTGGGAAGTAGCCCATTTCATGTTCTTGATACTCCCATCCACCATGAGCATAGTAAAGTAAATCATTCTGTGGTGGTGGAGAGTTTCCCATGAAGTTTGATTGACCAAAGGATGATCTATACTCCATTTTTCTGCAAAATACTCTGTATCAAATAACAATCACCCAGATAAAAGAGATTTGGAATTCCCCTTGTCACAGATGAGGAAATTCCCAGTGAGGCAATATCACAAACAGTTAGTTAGCAAAAGAAAATAAAGAAACAAAAGAAAACAAAAATAAAAGAAAAGTGTCTAATCTAGTAAATCAATCAACCGGCAGTTTGTTAATCACAGTTAATCCCCGGCAACGGTGCCATAAACTTAATGCATGAAAACTTGTCTCTCAACAAATTTCCCTTCGGCAAGTATACCGAATTGTCGTCAAGTAAAACTCACAATAGAGTGAGGTCGAATCCCACAGAGATTAATGGATTAAGCAATCAATGGTTAATTGATTATCCTAGTTAGACGAATCATATTGGAGTGATAAGTAACAAGGAAATGTAAATGGCATAAAAGTAAAGAAAGCAATAAAGTGCAGAAAAGTAAAATGGCAAGAAAAGTAAATGTAAGAACTAAAAATAAAATGAACATTGGGATCAAGAGATGTTGCAATTCTCCGAATCAAGTTCATTCTCATCTCTTCCTTAATCAATGCATTCATTGATCTCCTTGGCAATCTTAAGTGATTGGATTCCAATTCTTTGGTAACCCAATCTCTCAAATCTTGATCAATAGCCAATTCCTTGGTCAATTGCTCATGAGAAGAGATGAAGTATGATCACTGATTATACCACATGCATTTTCCAAATCAAGTATTGGGGGGATTATAGTCACATATCCATCCCAACCCAACTTGGTCCAGCATGAGAAAGCATTTCTAGCATGATCTCTTCATTCCTCTTCCAAGGTTTCGAAGAGATCCAATTTTGGAGAGTTTCTTTTCCAAGACAACTAACCAATTGAATTAAGATTGAAAGCTTTCTAGTAAGATCAAGAGAAAAGAAAGAAGAAGAAGAATGAAAACTATAATTGATCCATTGAATCACAATAGAGCTCTCTAACTCAATGAAAAGAGTTAGTTGATCATTGCTCTACCAAAATAGAAAAGAAGAAAGTGCAGAAAAGTAAAGATGAAGATAAAAACTAACATTGAAACTTCCAAATTCATAAATGAAAAGTACAAAGAAAAAGAAAGAGAAGAAAAAGTGTGTGAGGGGAGGGAGTCCGAAGACCCCTCTTCAATCCCCAATTTCCAGCCTCCGTTCAGGCCCCCCTTCCAAGTAAAAACTAAGGCCTTTATATAGGCTCTCCTAAATTACAAAATGAAATTAAAAGCAAATTACAATTAAATAAAAATTACTATTCTAGATGCTTCTTGTGACCTTTGATTGGTTGACACTTGTGGGCTTGCTTCCTTGAGGTTGGGTGGTCCTTGAAAGAGAAGTGATCAAATTGAGGCCCATGGTGAAATGCTGCCCACTTGGTGTTTTTGGGGCTTAAAAGATGCCTCTTGTTTGTGCTTCAATTCCATGCCCACTATAGACTATTATATATTTTTGGAAAGCTCTGAATGTCAGCTTTCTAACGCAGCTGGAATCATTTCAATTGGATCTCTGTACTCAAGTTATACTCCTTTGAGGTGGACATGGTCGCTGGCATAGTTGCTAGCGTTAATGGAAAACTTGAGTGTCAATAATGCTAGCGACCAGGGCTTCATTATTGCCAGTTTATGGAGTTCAAACTTAATGTCCACCCCATACTATTATATATTGTTGAAAAGCCCTAGATGTCTAATTTCCAACGCTTTTAGAAGCGCATCATTTGAAGCTCTACAGATCGAGTTATACTTCTTGGAAGGTGAAGAGGTCAGCTGGCCTTACTACAGGTTGATACCATGTTCATCTTTGCACTTTCGGGGCAAGTTTTCTCCCTCAAATTTAGTGTCCACCATGTAGTTCCATATATGCTTGGAAAGCTCTGGAATCCTACTTTCCAATGCCACTGGAATCACCTCATTTGGAGTTTTGTGACTCAAGTTATTCTTGTTTGAAGAAAGCATGGTCAGGCTGCCAGGTGGGAATTTTTGCCCATGTTAACTAAGTTAACGTGGGAGTTAACGTGGCTCATTGTGGCTTCTGTGGGCTCCTTCCAACGTTAGTGACAATGTTAGGTGTCACTAACGTTGGCGATCACCTTTCTTCTTCACGTTAACTTTCACGTTAACTAAGTTAACGTGGGAGTTAACGTGGCTTCTTGGGGATAGTGTGGGTTTCTTCCAACGTTAGTGATAATGTTTGGTGTCATTAACGTTGTCGACAACCTTGTTTCTTCACGTTAGCTTCCACGTTAACTAGGTTAATGTGGGAGTTAACGTGGCTTCTTGTGACTTGGCCAACGTTAGTGATAAAGTTGAATGTCACTAACGTTGGCGTCCCCTTTTCTTCTTAACGTTAGAGGCCACGTTAACTAAGTTAACGTGGCAACTAACGTGGCCACTTATGAGCTTGGTCCAACGTTAGTGATAATGTTAAGTGTCACTAATGTTGGCTCCATTTCCTTTTTTCAAAGTTAATGCCACTAACTTTTCTCACTAACGTTGGGGCTTTCCTTCCTTCCACGTTAGTGCCCACGTTAGTGTAACTAACGTAGCCACTAACGTGACTCTTCTCTTCTTCTTTTGGCCTGAAATCAATCAAACAAAGTGCATCAAAGTCTTGTTCTTAATCATGGGATCATGCATCATCCAATTTATCATTCAATTTATGCATAATTCTCATGAAATCATTCAAAATTCACATTGTTTGCTTGAATCATGGTATGATTGCATTTTCAACCAAATACTTGCTTATTTCTTAAGAAAATACATGAAACCAAACTAAAGCATACAAAAAAATGGCTAGTAAAACTAGCCAAGATGCCCTGGCATCAAGGGGTTGAAGATAAAGGAGGGTAATTTAGAAATTTTATTAAAAGTCAACAAAAAATTAGGGTTTAGATATTTTTGTCACACGGAGTCTATCTTTGATGGGTACAACGTTAGTTTTCTTGTTTGTTGAATACATTTGTCAGCGTTCGTATCTTTTATGGGTACAAATGATAATTTATTATAAAATCAACATGTTTACTCTTCTCTGAATTATTATAATATTAATAATATCTTTACTAGATAATATTTTTAATAAAATAATAATAAAAATAATATAAATATGATATTTTAAATGATAAACAAATAATATTTATATCTATCTTTAAAAAATTTAGCTTCGTAAAACTTTTATTATTAAACTCTTATTACCTATGTTTTAAACTTCAAACTTATAAATATTTTATTTTTAACCCAATATTTTTATAAAATTATATTTGAAACCTCAATTATGTCAATATTTATAAAAGTAATCCTAAACTTTTATAAAATACCCATTTTACCCCTACACTTTATTTATTACCTAAAATACCTAAAAATTTATATAGGTACAAATTGTACCTCGATTTTTATATACCAATATAATGTTATCCTTCAAAAATAAAGTTTAAATACTAATCTTCGTTTTATACTAAAAGCAAAACCCTTAGCTTTTTTCTTTCAAAATATTACTTTGTATTTTAATCCGTTTTCGAATTTTTCGGTTACCGATTCTTTATAACTTTTAATTTAATCTCTCGGCCATCATACCTCACTAATTTATACTTTATTCTCAAGGATATTTCAACGCAAAAATCACCAAACTACCCCCAGTTGGCCGTTCGTACATACCCGAACCAAAATCTCAAGCAAACAACAATAATTCAACAAAAGTTTAACATAAACTTAATCAAACTCAAACAATAATCAATCAAACCAATATTTATTCATCCAATTTACTTTTAATAATTATAAAATTATCAAATTCTACTTCCATATGAAATCAAAATAATGAAAACTTCAGAGAAACTTTCTGATTGAGGTGCTGAAGAAGAAAACGTCAGAATTCGCCTGTATTTCTTAAAATTCCAATTGGCCGAACTCAAAAAGAAAAAAAACTACGCCACCGTCAACTTCTATTAAACAAAAATAATACCAATGTGTAGAAGAAAAAAATACAAATACTTTTATCATATTTGATTAGAACTCAAAAATCGAACTCAGAAGTGTTCGGGTGCCATAGAAGCTTTCACGTTCTCTCTCTTCTCTTGCCTCCAATTCAATTCGGTGATAATGATGATGATGATGATTAATATGATAAGAAATGTGAATTGGTGTCATGGTTTTACATATATGTATATTTATACATATTTGAATTCAAGCCACGTTTTGTTTCATTATCTTTCCTTTGCTGCCAAATGGCTTCAGCCAAATTTTTTCTTGTTTTTAATTTTAATAATAATAATAATAATAATAATAATAATAATAATTAATTTTTACTAAATTTTATAATTTAAATATAAATTATTTAATAATTATAAAATTAAATAAAAATTTTAAATTAATTATCAAAATTTGATTTAATTATTTACTAAAACAATTTTTAAAACTAAAGTCATTAATAAATAAATAAATTAAAATTGACTCATAATAAATTTTTTTAAAAATTCTGAGTCTTAAAAATTAACATGCTCAAAACTCTTGAAAGGTACTAAAAAATACAGCTATGGTGCAGTAGAAATCAACAAACCTGCCAAAAATCTGGAAGTAACCACTTCATGCAGCTTGATTATTTATTGTATTGTTACTATTTATTATTATAGCATCTCAAAATATTCCAAAATAATAAATGCTACAACTCTCACAAGTTTATGCTAACTTATTATTATAAAATTTGTTGTTATTTAGTCTCAGTTTTTTTTTTATGTTTATCATTTTCAGATCAAAAGATTTTTATTTTATTGTGTTATGTATATAGCTATCCCCATCATAGTTAGGCACTTTCCAAAAATATTCGCCTTTCTAGAGCTCGCACCTCTTGGTTACATTATATATTTATACCCCTTCTTTAACTATTTGATAAACAGAGAAATTTATAGTATAAATTTAAGTTGAACTTATAAATTAAACTAACACTACAAAAAATACCATCAAAATCGACGGTCAAATCGACAATAAAGTCGTCGATAATATTAAAAATTGACGACAAAATCAACGGCAAAAACTATCGCTTTTAAACGAGTCGACTTTTTAAAAATCTAATAAAATCGATGGCTTACCAAAATGTCAATAAATTTCAATAAAATCGACAACTAATATATCGATAATATAAATTTAAGATATTTATATATTTAATAAAATCGACAGTTTGACTGTCGATATTTAACTTATTAAAATTAAAAAATTAGCCGTCAATTTAATTATTAAAGTATCAACAAGGTCATTGTCTATTTTTATTTCTCTTGTCTATTTTAAATTCAAAAAGCAACAAAAATGCCGTCGAATTTTTGTCTGTTTTAAATTAAAAAAGCGACAACAATGCCGTCGATTTTAATAGCTATATTTTTTATTCGTTTTTTATCATCTGAAAATAGTAGACAATTAATACAAATAAATTTTTAAATATAAAAATAAAATTTATACTAAAGATAAAAAAAATGAGGCAAATAAATTTTTAAAGAATATTCTATTATTATGTATCAATATAATACCTAATAATATTGATTCACAAGAAGAAAACTATACATATAAAGATACTCAAATACATGTAAAATTAAACAACAAAACAACTTCCAAACTTTTTCCCATTATGTTGGGGTAATTATGAAACTATACATATAAAAATACTGAAATAAGGTGAAGAGAACTACTAGCTTACAAGTATGATCTATTAGGAGGGAAAAATGGGAAAAAAGTGGCTGAACATATAAATAAAGGTCACTAAAGCTAACTAATATCTGTTTTGCTCTTGCTTCCAAAGCATGACACAAAATTTGCATAGCTATAGTTTAGCACCTTATCGTTGAGCATCTGATCAAAGTTGAAGGTGTAATTTGTTAGTTTGTTGTTCTTCAAGTTAGCATACCTGTAAACACCATCAAAGATGAAATTACAAGCCAACAACTCATTTAAGAGGCCAAATTACATAGTTGTGATTTATCTATTTAGCACTTGCAAGAAGAAACCTAAAGAATTAAAATCAATATGTATCAACAGTATTCAGATCATTGGCAGAAGAAAATGGTTATCATCATGAAAGTTCAGAGCGTCTAATCCCCATCATGAAATTTAGTTATGGTAAATCCTTTAATGGTCACAATAATTTATCAAGTATGATATATATAGGCGATAAGCAAAAGAAGGCTCTTGAACTAGTTAAAGTACTCTAGAACACAATTCTTCGCTTGAAATTCTCTAGTCCTTGGTGGATCATACACAATTGAGGAAGCTGATTTCAGCAAATATATATTACTTGCAAACATTAAAAGCTGATTTAGATTCTTTTTTATTATTATTATTTCACAAGAAACTTGGGAACATTTAATAAAAAAAATTCAAGCATGAAGAATAGCTAGCTATAAGAACCTGTCTAGAAACAGCTAGCGAAAGAAGGCCTCTTTCAGCGAACTTGTCAATAATGGCATGAACCGTCTTAGCATTATCCCTTAGATTACACAAGTTTATGATCTATTCACCAGAATAGCATTTCACCTAAATTCCTAACTCAACATAGCTAAATCCATCGGCAACTTCTTTTCTATATATCCCATAATTCCAACTCAACTTAATCTCCTTAAAGGCTTCTATTATGAAAATATCCTGCTTTCACACCCCAAATTATTGATACAAATAAACCACTACCAACTAAAAGCATGCGTATTCTCCCCAGAACAGAATCACCCAGTAACTTAAGCAACCATGTGGCACTTCCCTTAATTAAAGGAATCCTCATTGAAACATTCAAATAAAATTAAAGATTAAACAAAGATTAAAAAAAAAACTCAAATCCCTATAAACCTAGGAAACAAAATACAAATTCCCACTTCCAACTAAAAAAAGAGGCAAAAGTCAAGTTAGATTCAATCATTATAAGGTATAAGAAATAACAATCTTAATCTCTCGTAGAAAGAACCTTCGAGAACCTCTGGCCAGAAAAAAACAACACACATACCGACCCTGCATATACTTCACCTTTGCAAAAAAAATAAATGTGCTTGCAATGAGCAAAAATCAGAAACTAAATATTGAAGCATCTTCAACGAAAACAAGGATCAAACAGTTCATCTCAGTAAAATCAATCCAAATAAGTGGTTATACTTGGGAATTAAAGAGCCCTACAAGCACAGGAAGCAAGATCTGGCAGAATAAAATAGTTAACTTGTTTTAGTTGCTGCGTATGAGCAGAATAAAAATCCCATTACCTGCTCAGATCGCTGATGTTCCTGGTGTCCACTGAATGAATAATTGTATATGGAGTAACTACTTTGTGGTCTCACCTGATGTTTTTTCTCCACTGCAGTGAATCAACTGATGAATAAATAGAAGCAAACATTATTGTTACAATTTTTAGCAATATGTACAGTTTCTTAGCAACTCCTCACACACACAATATGAACACAGGGAAAGGCCCCAGCATAGAGGCAATAAAGATGGCTCAAACACTAGGCCCCAGCATAATTAATAATCACTAGGAAATCATCATATAATAACCAATAGTGCAAGTAAAACAATTTCATATTCAGCCATATACATAATATTAGACTGAAAACACAGTAACAGCATGGTCATCAATGTCAAAACAACATCTATCTTTTGTGATCGATCTTAACTCGCTAGAATGTTAGATAAATGTTTCATGTTTCTTCCATGCAATTAATTATGTATGTCTATGTCTATATTATTCCCAATGTAATTAAATTGATCTTAACATTTAGGATTCATAACAATAAAATTGCATATAGCAAAGTCTAGATTGACATGCAAGAAACAGCAATAAGTTCACTTACCAATTCGAGCAAGACGATTTATCTATCAAGGGATGGAGCTTCTGCACTTTGATTTATCCATCAAACACCTCCCATCATTTTGGTGAGACAATCGCCACTCTCACCAACGGAGATGTTGAGGACAAGCTTCTGCACTTTGATTTCCCTCGTAGGGTTCGCAAGCTTCTTCTCTTATGCCTGCATCCATAGTGTTCACACTCATTCCAAGTTGTATAAGAACAAAAACAATTCAATATATAAACAAAATCTGAACGTAGATCTAATCCGAAGAAACATATGCATATGAAGAAAGGAACAATCATGGCGCTTAGGGAAGAGCTGCGGCAACATGAGCGTGACGGTGCGGCGGCGACATGAGCGTGACGGTGCGACGGCGACGCGAAGAGGGCGCGGCGGCAGCTGAGAGGGAAGGTTGGTTTCTGAGGTGAAATAGAAAAGGCACAAATTGGAGGAAAATGTAACGTGAATTGGGGGGAAGCGCGTGAGGCGGGAAATAAGTGCGGGAGTAATTTGTTGTTGTTAAAAATCGACGGCAAGGTGGTCGATTTTAGTTCTCGATGTTATATAATAAATCTAACACCATCCGTTTAATTTTTGCAAAGGATCTCTATGTTCAAATTTATTGACACTGAAGACCGTCGATATTATAAATACTAAAACAGTATCGATTTTGAAAAAAAAAAAGCATTTTTGTCCTCTTGTACAGTCGACATTACGACAATAATATTAAGGTGGCCAAAAAATAGATGACTTTGTCGTCGATTTTAATATTTTTATTTCTTAATTTTTTTATTGTATCGAAAAACGTTGAAAAATATCAATACTAAATCTAGCCGTCGATTTTTGGCGTCGATAATTATAATGCTCTTTGTAGTGTATAAGTCTTGGTACTTTTGATCCTCTTGTTTGAAAGTTGAACTAAAGGATAATGTGTCATATTTTGTTTTTCTATGGTTTTTCATATAAGAAATTAATATATAATGATTAATTATAGAATGTTTTGGTACTTAAGTTGGACATTGCTTTGATCTTTTGATTTGATGAATTTTATAAAAAATAATAAAAAAAGAAGTAAAAAACACAAAACAACATCAAAAGAAGCAAAATGAAATTTTTGACACGCTTTAAAATTTAAGATACATTTTAAAGTTTTAGGCCACGTTTTTAAAAGTGTGACCCTTGAAAAAAGTGTGGCCCATAGAACAATGATGCATGTGCCAATTAAGGAAGCAAAAGGCATGCAGATTAATTAATAGATCAATAAAGAAGCATGCAATGCAAAACAATCATATATAACTGGGTCGCACTACTAGAAAATTAGTTATTACAGATAGATATTTTCGACGAATTTTATCCCACAGAAATACAGGCGGAATTTTAGAAGAATTTTTTGTCGGAAAATAAAAAAATGAATGAGCATAAATTACAGACGTAAAAGAAAATCCGTCGATAATTCTGTCGAAAAAATTAATTTTTTTCTTAAAAAATAAAATTAAATAGACAAAAAATTGCATTTTATTAAATTATTACAGAAGGAAAATCCGTCTATAATTTAAAAATTTTCATTAGAAAATATATTGAAATTAGGGTTATCACTCATAGCTTCTCCATTCAATCACGATCCTTCTACTTCTCCACACTTATCTCCTCCAAATACTCCGTTAGCGGCGCATTTAGCCTTGCACCGCCGTCGCACCGAACCTCCATTGTACTGAACTTCTGTCGCACCGAAGCTCCATTGTTCAGGGACCAGTGCGCACACCTCCTCATCCCTCTCAACAAGTGCCGCCAGGCCGAGCTCTACCTTCCATGGAAGTGTGAGAACGAGCGTCACTCCTATGAGAAGTGCCAGTACGAGCTCCTCATGGAGCGCATGCTTCAGATGCAGAAGATCAAGTAACGAGCCTCCCTTAATCACTCCCAATCCAAGGGCGCCACCTTTCCCGTCATCCCTAAAATCGTCAATGCCTGATTCATTCCAGGTTTCTGCTTCTCCCTGATCTAGGGTTTTCGGATTCATTCCTCATTCCTGATTGATTAATTGCTCTCTTTATCAATATTCTCGTGTTTGGAATTATTAGGTTTATGGGATTGTTCACGCTTTTACTTGATTAGGATTAGAGAATGTTAGTTTGCGTAGGTGTCTCTTTGTTGATTAAATTGGGTTTGCTGTTACCATAGGACCATAATTTTTGCTGTTACACTGTAATTTAGTGTATAATTTGCTTAAACAGATCTCAAGTTTGTTTTTCTGAATCTTTCATTCAAATCTTCATGAATAAGTAACAAAGCTTCAACTTCGATGAACAAGAGAGATTGAATCTGGTTTGGTCATGACTGAGGATATAAACTGTGCATAGTCCTCATTAAGACCTTCTGTAATGGCATTGATATGATCCTCCAAAGCAAGAGTGTATCCAATTGAGACAAGAGAAATAACTAGGTTTCTTTAAGTACTCTATTACAGTAATGCCTCACAGCTTTATATTCTTCAACTGTGTTTTTAGTATCTAAATCTTGATCTTGGAAATTATAGAAAAATAATCTTGAATAGTAACCGTGTCACTAATTAATGATCTTTCAATTTTCATTCTCTGTATGCTTTTGATTTTGTTCCTTGAATCCTTGCAGCTTCTGATTCAAATTGTTCAGAGTGTGGAAGAAGATGATCTCCCAAATCATTTCCATTGATAACATGAAAGCCAAGTTGTTGCCATGTTTTAAAAGAGTTTTCATCCAATTTATCTAACATTGGTGTTGTAAAAGTAGAATTGGTTGTAGTGTTTGATTGATGAGGAATAAGAGCACTAGCCATGGATTCTCAACTTGAAGCTTTGACACTATGAAGAGATTCTAGTACGAGATGCGTGAATTGAAGAGGGACGAGATTTGTGAATTGAAACTAAACTGAATTCATATATGAGATTATTATAGTGTTGTAGTGATGTCAGCTTAGCTTTCTTACTATATATAAAAATGCGTAGCTGTTAATCTGTTACAAACTACTAGCTACAGCGGTAACGAATTCTTCTTGATTTTGATCTTGAATTCTTAATCCCTTTCTTTATTTAATTATTTATATACTTTCTCTCCTGCTTGTTTAAATTTTTTTGTAATATAGTTTCTGCATTATTGAAGATATGTTATCTTCTTTTACATTTATTATTTT
The DNA here is from genome assembly GCF_000817695.3 of Arachis duranensis. Lineage (NCBI taxonomy): Eukaryota > Viridiplantae > Streptophyta > Magnoliopsida > Fabales > Fabaceae > Arachis > Arachis duranensis. The sequence goes on along the minus strand of NC_029774.3, from coordinate 81,238,271 downwards.
TTTTTTTTGTATTACTTTTGCTATCAGACATTGAGACATTTGGCTCAAAACAGAGAGGCCGCAAGAAAAATCCGTCTAAGGAAAAAGGTGTGTCCTATTATTATAAGGTTGCACAAATCCAAAAGTAGTTGTTAAGAGATAAGATTAAAGCATATTACAAGTAAAGCATATTACAAGTATAACATCAAAGAAATTTGTATATCTACCTTCTGTTTACTAAGTTGGCCAAGTATTCAATTTTGTGTAGGTCAGGCTCAATAGGTACATGGAAATGAGGGGGTGCTGATGGGGGAACTTCAGACATGCTGTGTGCTCTGCTAGCATTTTGGGTAATTGATCTAATCCCCTGCATGTTTTTCCTTCACATTGTGAACTTAAAAGTAAAAGTATATGCATTACTTTTATTGATAGTCTGCAGGCAAGAATAAGCAATCCCATATCATTGTTGTCGTCTTTCCTATGTCAGGTAGGTCTGCTACATGACGAGGTTTTCCTACATAATGCTCTAGATATGATTGTTCATTGGACCCCCGAGGAGAGACAGAATTTAAGGAACATGGTAATGACTAGTGAATCAAAGCCAAACATTTATGCGGGAAGAATTAAATTCCAGTGAATATAGTGTGGTTGTTGGTCTAGGCCCCTTTCTGTGGACTAAAATTGTGTGATTTGTACGTCTAGGTTCCTATGACTGGTTTAAGGACTCCATTTCAAGGTAGATTGGTGAGTTTTCTTGGAGTTTATGATTACTCTGAAGACTTAAAATAGATCTCATGTTTTTTTGTGCTTTACAACTATCTTATTAGGTATATTATGCCTACTAAATAAAGCTTGGAACTTATGGTATTTTTTTTTATTAGTAATCTAATTGTGTTTTAAATGGTGCTTATTCTGGTCAATGGTCATGTGCAAATTGCAAAATAAGGATAGGATGTCTTAGTAAGGATCTGACAAACAGAGCCAACAGTAATGATGATCAATCTAGTTAAGGGGTGCTTTATGTCATTCTCTATGCCATTTGTCTTGGTAATATAAGTCAAGATGAACACTAAATAAATATTGATTCTTCGGTTGTATGTTTTGTCGATTCTTATTCTTTCTACATAGGGAATATGATAAAATTGGGGTTCAATAATTAATGTTGCTTCTTATACATGTTAGGCTACTCGTGCATTGGCTAATTTAGCTGCTCATGGAGATAGCAATAGTAACAATGCTGTTGTTGGACAAGAAGCA
>NC_029774.3:81227695-81236962 GCF_000817695.3 Arachis duranensis | reverse complement strand
CTCTCTCTCTCTCTCTCTCTCTCTCTCTCTCTCTCTCTCTCTCTCTCTCTCTCTCTCATGTAATTATCAGGTTAGGCTGCGTATATTACACCCTGGGTGCGCTCCTTCTCCCAGACCCTGCGTTATCACAGGATGCATGTGCACCAGGGTGCTCTTTTTTTTAATGTGTAAAGAGTTTGCGGAAAAAAAGCTAAATCCATTCCTCTCTTAATAAGAAGTTTTTTTCTTGTCTGTATTATTACAGGAAAGAAGCTGCTGGTGCCCTTTGGAATTTGTCATTTGATGATAGAAACAGGGAAGCCATTGTAGCAGCTGGTGGAGTTCAGGCTTTGGTATGTGTTGTTCCTTGTTTAGCTTAATATTTTCTGTTAAGATTGTGGGACTAGATTGGAGAGGAGGAAAAGAGAGAATAATGACTATAAGCTTTACCTCCAAGATCAACCACTCCCACCGTCCTTGAATACTTGTTTCCCAAGTTTTCCAGTAGATAGTTTAGTGCCACCTATATACATAAATTAAAAATTAGATTCAAATCATCTTACCTTTTATTGACAAATTTAAGAAATAGAATTTAATAGAACATTCTAATATAATAACAGATATTTTTTCATCACAGTAGATCTTGAGTAATGCGCATATTGGGTGAATACTATAGCTACATATAATTGTATTTTTAAGAACACTCTTAAAGAATGTGGCAAACTCTCATGAAGAGTGTGGTAATATGCATACATTTTTATTATGGTAACGATAAATATGGTATAACACAACACTACTTATATATATATATATATATGGGAAAGGATACATAATTTTTTTTTCAAGTATTTTGTATTTGTTGTCTTTTCCTTTCAAATATATGATATCTTCTTTATTCCAACACTCGCCCTTAAGCTAGAGCTTACTAAGCTTTAAAGCTTGTTACAATTAAACCCTTAATAATACAAACTAATCTCCATTGAAGATTAGCAAGGAACTTAAGGTGTGTCTGAATATTAATCGAGGAAGCTAGAACAGTTGTCAGCCTGAACAAGCCTTTGGAGAATTGCATTACTAGAAAGGAGAAAAGGCATGCAACTATCAATGGAGTTTCCAAATATCAATGATGGCTGTAATGATAGAATTAATCTAGCAATATGAGATTCCAGATTTTATGGAAACTCTCAACCTTCTTGGCCTCCTTGGTGGCTTCTTAGCTTATGCTGGTGACGTTAGGATTTTTGCCAGTAAAGAATGTCATAAAAACAGTCGCGTTGTAGATATAGTCTCTAAACCGACAGAAATCCCTTCGTACAAACGTTTTAGTTGTCACAAGTAACAAACCCCTTTTTAAAATTGATAACCGAGTATTGAACCTTGGGTCGTCTTCTCAAGGAATTGCAGGGAGGTATGTTCTTATTATTGGCTATGAAAAAGGTGAAATTGGGGTTTTGGAAGTAAGGTGCGAATATATTATATGATAAGTAAAATAAAATAAAATAAAATAATAGCTGTAAAATAAACCTTTGGCAAGGTATAAGAACTGGAGGTCCTTTCCTAGTTATCCTTATCAATTGTGATGAGAATTGGATTTTTCTCCCACTTTGTCAACCTCTAACTATGAAGGTAAGTTAAGTGGATGAATTCCAATTTTCAATCAACAATGAGTTTGATAACTCTAGCGTCACCAATTATTTAACCAAAGTCAAAAGGGGAAAAACTAAATCTACTAGAATAACAATATCCTCAGATTGGGAATAATAAAAAGGGACAATCATAAACTAAAATACCTCAAATATCATTAAATAAAAATGTCATCAACAGCCAATTGGGCAACATCAATCAAACATAATAAAAGCTTCAGAGTAATCCAAATATAAAAGAGAGATTTAAATAGAAAATAGGAATATTGAACCTGGATCGAGTGTCACTCTAGAAAGCTAAGAGAAGTCCTAAATTCTAGTTTCTAAAAATCATAATTTCTAATCCTAATCCTAATCCTAAGAGAGAGAGGAGAGACCCTCTCTCAAAACTAAATCTAAATCATGAGAAGTGAATTATGAGTGAATAATTATGAATACATGCATTCCCCCACTTTATAGCCTCTAATCTGTGTGTTCTGGGCTGAAAACCGGGTCAAAAGCAGCCCAGAAGTCACTTTCAGCACTTTCTGGCCCGTACAGGTCGCAGAAAAGTGACGCGGTCGCGTCGTCCACGCGACTGCGCGGATTGGGTGTTGGCCAGGTCACGCGTCCGCGTGACCCACGCGTTCGCGTTGCCTGGCGTCAGGGCAACTATGGCAAATTATATATCAAATCGAAGCCCCGAACATTAGCTTTCCAACACAACTGAAACCGCGTCGTTTGGACCTCTGTAGCTAAAGTTATAGCCGTTTGAGTGCGAAGAGGTCAGGTTGGACAACTTAGCAGTTTTCTCCAACTTCTTGTATTCCTTCCACTTTTGCATGCTTCCTTTTCATCCTCTGAGCCATTCCTGCCCTGTAATCTCTGAAAACACTTAACACACATATCAAGGCATCTAATGGTAATAAGAGAGGATTAATAATAAGCAAATATAAGATCAAAGAAGCATGTTTTCAATCAAAGCACATAACTAGGAAGGCAAATGTAAAACATGCGAATAGTATGAATAAGTGGGTAAAGAGTTGATAAAATCCACTCAATTGAGCACAAGATAAACCATAAAATAGTGGTTTATTAGCTGGCATTCAAAATTTATATAATGCTATAAGAACAATACACTGAGTTTATGTTTTGAATTATAGTTGGTGTATCAACACATTTTGTTAATGTATAGTTGTTATTTATTATTATAGTTGATGTATCAATACACTTTGTTTATTTTTTGAATTATATTGGCTTCCTTGTTTATAGTATTTTTCTTTTAGTTTGATAATACAATAAATTTGTTTATTTTTTGAAATATTATAAATATTTGAATACAAATTAGATAAAAAAATTTATTTATTAAATTTATATTTATTTTGTATGAAAAAAGGTATATTTTGCAATGAAAAAAAATTTACCTTACTAATGGATTTACAGACGGATTTTCTGTCTGTATTCAAAATTTAAAAAATTCATCTGTAATTATAGAGGAAAAATCTGTCAAAAAATCTGTCTGTAATTACAGAGAGAAAATCCGTCGGAAAATCCGTCTGTAATTACAGACGGAAAATCCGTTGGAAAATCTGTCCGTAATTACAGACGGAAAATCTGTTGGAAAATCCGTCTGTAATTACCGACGGAAAATCCGTCGGAAAGTCCGACGCCTAAGGGAAATGGATGGAGAATTTATAGAGGGAAAATCCGTCGGTAACTGGTAAAAATCCGTCGGTAATTTTTCGACGGAAAAAAATCCGTCGGTAAATAATTTTCGATGAGGCTTTTATAGAGGGACAAAATCCGTCGGTAATTTCGTCGGTAACCAAAAATCCGTCTGTAATATAGACTAAATCTATCTGTAAATCTGTTTGTATTAAGCAATTTTCTAGTTGTGTCGTACCAAGTAGTACCTCAAGTGAATGAGGGTCGATCCCACGAGGATTGATGAACTAAGCAACAATGGTTAAGTGATTTACTTAGTTTGACAAGCAAAAAATGGTATTGAGAGTTCAAAAAAAACATTAAACAGAAAACTCAGAATATCAGAAGACAGACAATGATTAAGTTGGGAAAACAATATGGAGAAGGTAGTTAAGGCTTCAGAGTTATCTATTTTCCGGATTGACTTTTCTTGCTAACTATTTTAATCATGCAAGATTTAATTCATGGCAAACTATATGTGACTAGACCTTAATTCCTTAGACCTTTCTAGTCTCCTCTAATTCTCATCAACCGTCAATTCCTTGGTCAATTAATTCCAATTAGAGGGTAAAATTCAATTCTAGTTTATATGCCACAGAAATCCTAATTATCCAAATATAAGAAGATTATATGTCATGTATCCCGTTAAATCCAGATAATTAGAAGTTAGGAGAAATTGTTTCAATCTGTTATTCAAGTAAAGAGCTTTTCCAAATTATACAAGAACTCAATTAGAAAGAGGGTCATACTTCCATTCCACCCAAATTCATAAGATAAAGAACGAAAACAATTCTTAAATTATAAATCAGTATATGAATTAAAATAGAAAAATAATAGAATCAATCCATACAAATAGACAGAACTCCTAACCTTAACAGTGGAGGTTCAGTTGCTCATGGTTCAGAGAGGAAAAACTAGGATTTAGGTAAATTGTAATTTACATTATGAAAATGGAATCCCCCATAAGAGAAGTTTCTTTTCCCTTTTATATCTAATCCTAATTAATTTAAAATCTAATTTCTAAAATTAAAATAATATCTTTTCCTATTTTAAAAACAAAATTTAAATTTAAATCAGAATTAATTAAAGATCTTCGCATTGTAACGTGGGGATCACTTGGCTTCACTAGGATCCATGCCTAACTTGGGCTTGGCAGCATGAATTGGAGTTTAGTTGAGTGAAGATGCGCCTAACTTGGGCTTTAGTGCGCCTAACTTGAAGTGGGTAGAACCAATCTTGCGTGTTGTTGTTGTGCATTGGGCCTAACTTGAGAAATCTCAAGTTAGGCGCAGCCTTGGCAGCATGGTTGGAGAAGAAGTATGAACTATTATACATCGTTGGAAAAACTCTGGAAGTTAGCTTTCCAACGCCACAAGAATCACATCCATTTGATCTCTGTAGCTCGAGTTATTCAGGCTTTAGTGCAGAGAGGTCAGGATTGACAGCATCATTCGCCTTCTTCTCTTTTTCTGCGGAAACTTCATCAAATTCATCCGAATGCTACCAGAAATAAATAGAATTGCATACAAATCAAAGTAGCATCCATAGTAGTTAAAAGATACTTAATTCTTGATTAAACTCAATAAATTAAATGCAAATTCACATCTTAATCATGCACTTATTTTGGTTGCTTAACGCCGGATCAACTTTTAAAAGGCCACTTCAAAGACTCATTTGGGCGTTTCACATGTCGCAACAAAGATGTGTTACACACCAAGAAAGAAGAACTCCAAGGACCATAGAAAGAGTGGCATTTAACGCCACACATGGGCGTTCCACACGCCAAACAAGGGAGCACTCCCAAAAAAACATGGCGTTTTGCACACCAAGACCCCAAGGGAGGGCGTTTTGCTCGCCAAGGGAGGGCGTTTCACACGCCACTTGACCCAAGTCTCCACAGGCCCATTTTTGAAATGCTTAAAGCCAAACTTGGGACCACGAATGCATGAAGAGAAGACACAAAGTTGAGGATTTAATGCGGAATATTAGATTTGATTTGATTTGATAGTTATTTTGGATTAGGTTTGAATTTAATGATTAGGTTTTGTTTTGATGTTTAGTATATAAAGTCATTAAGGAACTTAGAAAAGGAGATCCACCATCCGGGGATCAGCCCCTTGGCCGTTTTCTCATATTTTTGGATTTTGTTTTCTCAAGCATGAGCCACTAATCTCCTAGGTTAAGGTTAGGAAATCTGTTTATCTTTTTATGGATTATTAATCTAAATATTTTATTTTATATGAGATTTATGATTTGATTTAATTCATGATTGAATTTTTGTTCTTCATCCCTAAATATTTAGAATTGTTGGAAAACATTCAACTCTGTCTTGGATTGTAAATATTATTTTGGAAAAAAATAATATTTGAATTAGTTGAAAACTCTTTCACATTACTTTTTTTTATTACACTAGGAATAGGTTCAAAGAGTGTGCGACATTTTGTGAGTTTCAATTGTTGGGACTAGCTTGAATACGTGACATATAATTCAACCTAAGGACTATTTTTGAATCTTACTTAAAATTGAATCAGAATTGTACTTCACCTCTTTTTCTTAAGTAATTGACTAAGGAATTAGCTGTTAATTTAGTTAAAGAAAAATTAAATTGCCAAGGAATTGAAATTTTATTATTTATGATTCGTGATTTATCTTTGCATACCTCATCTAAATAAACACAAGGATTGTTTTCCTAAGGAGTGAATATCTCTGACACCTTAACTATCTTTATCATCTTATTTTCTTAATCAATTTTAGTTTACCTTTGTTTAATTTTCTGTTTTCATGCTATTTACTTTGAAAATCCTTATTCTTGATTGTCTGACTAGAGTAGTTAATTGGCCATTGTTTGCTTAATCCTTTTATCCTCATGGGATCGACCCTCACTCACTTGAGGTATTACTTTATACGACTTAGTGCATTTCTCAGTGTTTTGTGGTTTATAAAATCCACATTAAGTTTTTGTTGCCATTGCCGAGGATTAATTGTGATTAACAAACTACCAATCAATTAATTACCTAGATTAGACTTTTTTTCTGTTGCTCTTATATTTCAAAAAAAAAAATATTCTTTCTATTTGTTCTTCTTTTTCCCGCTGTTTACCACATGATGCATTTAATTTGGTTTTGTGTATTGTGCTAAGGAACATACTAGAGAGAGACTACATGAGTTACTACTTATACCCAATGAGTGATTCATATCATTGTGGATGTAGAAACTACCCAGATTATGGTTTTCAAGGTCAAGACCAAGGAAGCTACATTGCTCATTATTCCATCTAGCAAGAGCTACCATCTACGTATTCATACCAAGAACTAGCCTCTTCTTACTCATATTAAGAACCATCATCTTTTTATCCTTATCAAGAACTATCATCGTTTTGCCCATATCAAGAACCATCTCTTTATTCATACCAAGGTCCATCATCCCTTGATCTTGTCATAAAAAGACTAGAGAACACTGCTGCTGAGTTTACTCAATTCACTCAAAGTCACATATATATGAGATGGGAAAGATTTTTAAAATATAGAGAAACATCTAGACTTGATCAGCAAGCACGTGACAGAAAAACAAGCAAATTCCTTCTCAAGACATATAATGCAAGATCCTATAGAAGAAAGAGAGAAAATCAATCAAGGAAGTTCATACCTCTAGTAAATTAGAGAACTCTCCACCTTTACATATGCAAGAAGAGGAAGATGCACATACAAAGGAGGGGTTAGAAGTGCAAGAGCAAAACAAAGAAGCCCCTGTACCAAATGAAATTTCAATGAAGAATGAGGTTGTAGAGGCATACAAACCTAGGATTTCATATCCTAAGAGGCTATTAGAGGTGACAAGAGAACATGCAAGGTCCCTCTTAAAACAATCATTGCAAAATCATGCAAAAGAAAGGGAGGAAAGTAACCGAGGGAATCCACACTCTAAGAAAGCAGAGAATTGCATGGAAGGTGGTTTAATTAAACCATCAATCAAAAAAGTTCTTGATGAAGAGGACACTCCAACCATCACACAATACCAAATTCTTGAAACAGAAGAAGTGAAGGAAAGCAAGAAGAACAATCAAAGAAGGATTATAACCAAGAAACAAACGACATTATCCAAGAGAAGGTCAACAAAAAGCAATCCAACCCCTATCCCAACAAGCAAGTGCAGTCAAGCGAATAGCAAAAAAAAGTTTGTTAGGAGACAATCAAAATAGGGGGCACCAATTTTCTCATCTTCACCTTTAAAGTCATTTCTTTTAATCAATAGGAAGAAGAGAAAGAAAATTCAAGGAATAACCGTCAAGCTACTGATGTTAAAGAAGCGCTTGTTGGGAGGCAGCCCAACGTTCGGTATTTTCTTTTCTTTCTTATTTTTACTTTATTTCACATTGTGTATGTCTTTCATGGATTAAGTTTGGTGTTGCTACACCAACAAGATACTTGCATTTCTTGGGTACTTGGCCCAAGTTCACATTCATTACATCACACTAAGTTTGGTGTTGCCACGCTTCACTCATGCAAGGTCCAACCCCCATGCAAACATATTTGCAACTCATTTATGTTACATTATTTCTGTTTTACTTTCATTTAGTTCTTAATTTTGTTTGTTTTACTTGGATAAGCTTTCGCATTACTCAATGGCTTCTACTAGATAATCATGATTATTCCTTTGTCCATCACCACTATTTTTTTTTTTGCTTGAGGACAAGCAAACATTCTAAGTTTGGTGTTGGAGGCTATGCTCTACATAGCCTAAAAGTAGATGAAGAGGATGATGGAGGAATAAAATATGAGAAAAATGACAACAATGATGATGAAGATCTACAAGGTGGTTAAGTTCTTTTTTCTCTTATTTGTCTCCTGTACTCTTAATTGCATGATTGTCTTTCATTTTTTTATATGTATGTGTATTCTTCCTTTTAGATAAGCATAGTCTAATTTTGAATTGTAACAGGTTACTTTTACATCATAATTATTATCTTGAAATTTGTGGGTCAAAGCAATTAAGCATTATGATCATAAACAAACAAGGTAATTAAAGAAGAAGCCAGTATGAGCATATAAGTATTGGAAGGCTACAATGTGACTATTTTTGCTCAAGCACAATTGAATTTATTTGATTGAAGTTTTTATCTGGAACATTTTATGAAATTTTTTAAATTTTTTAAATCTTGAAGAAGAAAATCAAGTAAATATCAAATAAAGAAAAAGGGAACGAATGAGAAAGTTGAAGGCTTTGAGTACCAATGACAATTTATCAATCAAGTACTTGTGGTATTTATGTATCAAGCAAAAAGTTTAAAAACAAAACACTTAGAGTCAAGGCTAGGCTCAAATGCAAAGCACTCCCTCAAATCTAAAGGCTCTGAGCATCAATGATTAGAGAGTAAAAAAAAGAAGCAAAAGCAAAGCTTAAAGACACTACAAGAAACATCGTTAAAATCGATGACCAAATCGACGATTAAGTCGTCGATAATATTAAAAGTCGACGGTAAAATGGACGGTGGGGATGGTCGCTATAAAGCTTGTCGATTTTTCAAGAATGGGAGTTAAACGCCCAAACTGGCACAAAAGCTGACGTTTAACTCCAAGAAGAGTCTCTACACGAAAATGCTTCAATGCTCAGCCCAAGCACACACCAAGTGGGCCTAGAAGTGGATTTTTATGTCATTTACTCATTTCTGTAAACCTTAGCTACTAGTTCTCTATAAGTAGGACCTTTTGCTATTGTATTTTCATCTTTTGATCACTTTAGATCTTAGGATCATCTTTGGACGTCTAGTTCTTAGATTATGGGAGGCTGGCCATTCGGCCATGCCTAGACCTTGTTCTTATGTATTTTCAACGGTGGAGTTTCTACACACCATAGATTAACGTGTGGAGCTCTGCTGTACCTCGAGTATTAATGCAATTACTATTGTTCTTCTATTCAATTCCGCTTGCTCTTGTTCTAAGATATCACTTGTTCTTCAACTTGA
>NC_029774.3:81207396-81227470 GCF_000817695.3 Arachis duranensis | reverse complement strand
CATACAGCTTGCCATGGAAAGGAGTAAGAAGGATTGGATGAAGACAGTAGGAAAGCAGAGAGACGGAAGGGACAAAGCATCTCCATACGCTTATCTGAAATTCTCACCAATGAATTACATAAGTATCTCTATCTTTATTTTATGTTTTATGTTATCCTCCATAACCATTTAAGTCTGCCTGACTGAGATTTACAAGATGACCATAGCTTGCTTCATACCAATAATCTCCGTGGGATCAACCCTTACTCGCGTAAGGTTTATTACTTGGACGACCCAGTGCACTTGCTGGTTAGTTGTGCGAAGTTGTGATAAAGAGTTGAGATTGCAATTGAGCGTACCATGTTGATGGCGCCATTGATGATCACAATTTCGTGCACCAGTGGTGAATACAGGGGTCCGTTTGAAGAATATTGTAAAGGACATGGAATCAAGCTTGAAAAGACCGTTCCTAAGACTCCTCAACATAATGGAGTTGCTGAGAGAATGAATCGTACTATCAATGATATAGTCAGGTGTATGCTCTCTCATGCAAAGTTGCCTAAATCCTTTTGGGGTGAAGCAATGAGGACTGCAGTAGATTTGATCAACCTTTCTCCTTTTGTTCCACTAAATGGTGATGTTCCAGAGAAAGTTTGGAAAGGGAAAGATGTCTCCTATAGTCACTTGCGAGTGTTCGGCTGCAGAGCTTTTGTTCACATTCCAAGAGATGAAAGGTCTAAACTTGATGGGAAGTCAAAGCAGTGTATCTTCATGGGTTATGGTCACGAAGACTTTGGTTATAGATTATGGGATCCGGTGAGCAAGAAGATAATTAGAAGCCGAGATGTGATTTTTCTTGAAGACCAAACTATTGAAGATCTTGAGAAGACAGATAAGCCAATAGTAACTGTTAGACGTTCTGTTGATGATGAACCTGGTCCTTCCACTAGACCTTCTGTTGATGGGGGAGATGTACAAGTTGATAATGTTGGTGATAATTAGGGGTGTCTGCGGATCGGATCGGATCGGATATGGCCAAAAATTCGATTCGATCCGCATTAAAATCATCGGATCGGATCGGATATCGGATATATTCGCAAAACATAAAAATATTTTTAAAAGCATATTTTTATTCATACTTTTCTTAAATAATAAATTAAAATAATATAACATATATGATAATTATTAATTGAAATAAAACATAAAAAGAATATTTACTTATTTATTTCTTTAATTTTGTGGATACGCGGATATGCGGATACCAACTCTATATCCGCAATTTTCGAATCGGATTCGGATAAACACCGCAGATATGCAGATTGGATCCGATCCATGAACACCCCTGGTGATGATTTGCATGATGAACCTACACCTCAACCTGAGGTGCCAGATGTTGAAGTTCCACCTGAACTACCAATTGAGCCTGAATTGAGAAGATCTACTAGAGAGCGTCATCCTTCTCAGAAATACTTTCCTCATGAGTATGTGATGAACACTGAGACTAGGGAGCTAGAGAGCTACCAGGAAGCTATGTCTGATGAGCATAAGGAAGATTGGTTGAAGGCCATGCAAGAAGAAATGAAATCCTTGCATGAGAATCATACTTTTGAATTGGTGAAATTGTCGAAGGGTTTGAGAGCATTCAAGAATAAATGGGTGTTCAAGTTGAAAGCAGATGAAAATGTCTCACGGCCAAGGTACAAAGCTCGATTAGTTGTGAAAGGCTTTGAGTAAAAGAAAGGTATTGATTTTGAGGAGATTTTCTCTCCAGTTGTGAAGTTGTCCTCTATTCGAGTTGTGCTTGGATTGGCGGCTAGCTTGAATTTAGAGGTTGAGCAGCTTGATGTGAAGACTGCATTCCTTCACGGTGACATAGATAAAGAAATCTATGTGGAGCAACCAGAGGATTTCGAGGTTAAAGGAAAGGAGCACCTTGTATGCAAGTTGAAGAAGAGCTTATATGGGTTGAAGCAAGCGCCAAGGCAGTGGTACACGAAGTTTGATTCCTTCATGAAGGTCATGGGTATAGTAAGACTTCTTCTGATCATTGTGTCTATGTTAAGAAATTCTCTGATGGTGATTTTATAATTCTCTTGCTTTATGTTGATGACATGTTGATTGTTGGTCATGACACTAAGAAGATTGAAAGTCTTAAGAAAGACTTGAACAGATCCTTTGCTATGAAGGATTTGGGTCTGCAAAGAAAATCCTTGGCATGAGTATCACTCGTGATAGGAAGAATGGGAAACTGTGGTTGTCACAGCAGAAGTATATTGAGAAGGTTTTAGAGAGGTTTAGCATGAGTAATTCCAAACCTGTTAGTACTCCACTTGCTAGTCATTTCAAGCTGAGTTAACAGCAATGTCCTACAAGTGAGAAAGAGAAAGTGGAAATGAATAAGATTCCATATGCATCTGCAGTTGGCAGTTTGATGTATGCTATGGTTTGCACCAGGCCGGATATTGCTCATGCCGTTGGAGTTGTTAGTCGGTTTCTCTCTAATCCTGGCAAGGAACACTGGCAAGCAGCGAAGTGGATTCTCAGATACCTTAATGGTACTTCCAGAGTTTGTTTATGCTTTGGGAGTGGCCAACCTGTGTTGGATGGTTACACAGATGCAGATATGGCTGGGGATCTTGATTCAAGGAAGTCTACTTCTGGTTATATGATGACTTTTGCAGGGGGAGCTGTGTCGTGGCAATCTCGACTTTAGAAATGTGTTGCTTTGTCTACTACAGAGGCAGAATACATTGCTGTTGTTGAAGCTTCTAAGGAACTCTTGTGGATGAAGAAATTCCTACAAGAGTTAGGCATCAATCAAGAGAAGTTTGTGTTATTTTGTGACAGTCAGAGTGCTCTCCATCTCAGCAAGAATCTGATGTTTCATTCCAGATCGAAGCACATAGAGGTGAGGTATCATTGGATACGTCAAGCGCTTGAGATGAAGTCATATGCACTAGAGAAGATCCATACTAATGATAATAGTTCAGATATGATGACTAAGAGTTTACCTGCAGTGAAGTTTGATTCCTGCAAAGAGAAGGCGGGCTTGGTGGAGCAGCCTATCCCCACTTGGGTTGGTGAGGGAGAGATTTGTTGGTGGGTCCCCAACCTCAAGTGGGGCCTACACATTAAAACAAAAAAATAAATAAATAGATAAAAGAAAGTGGCTTTAAGCCATGGAGGAAGGGAGAGAGAGATTTTTGAAGGCTTCATTCATTTTGAATGAAAGAAAAGAAACAGCAAGGGTTTCGGCGTTGGAGAAGGAAAAACTTGGGGGAAAAGAGCATGGTTATCTTGATCACATTGACTTGGTAAACTTGCTCCATTTCTTATGAAATTTTAGTATGTTGTTCCTGGTGTAGAGATGAACATTAGGATATAACTTATTTGTTGTATTTCCTTCTCTTTTGCTTGATTTGAGATACCCACTTTTGTGAAAGGTTTATGTTGATTCCACCAGTTTTGGTGATGTATTTTGTAGTGGTTGTTGAGATGCCCTAGTGTTACTAGGAAGACTGTTTGTGTACCCATTATTCTGATAGTGGAAGATTTTTTCTAGACTAGGTCTCGTGGGTTTTTTGTCCCTCTTTTAGGGGTTTTTCACGTTAAAATTCTGGTGTTTGATTATTTAATTTCTGCCATTATATTTATTGCTTGGAGTATCTTTGGTATTGCCCATTTAATTGAACAGGTTGTGAGAAAATTATTTTTTGTGCTTCCGCTGTTAGATAGGTTCTTGTTTTTTGAACCTTTATTGAGTTTTTCCCAACACCTTCTCTGCGTAGCAACTTGATTGCTGCCAAAGTACCATCACTTAGGACTCCTCTGTACATCAAACCAAACCCTCCATTACCAATGACATTTGCTTCACTGAATCTATTTGTGGCCACTTTTATCTCCCTGTATGTGAAAACTTGTACTCCTTTGAATTTAGGTGCTGCTAGTGACCTACTAAGGTTTCCTCCTTGAAGACACCCTCCCTTCACATCTGAAATTAATGTTTCCAAGCATTTACTCATTAGCTTCTATGTCTTAAACTTTCCCCTTATAAGAATAAGAATGTTAATACATTTAAGGACATATCTGAGTTAATGTTGGCAGCATTTACTTTATGTGCTATTGGGAATGGAAATTCAGGTGATGATTTGCATAAGCAATTAATTCATGCCTAGAAACACATAATTACTATGCAAATGAATTGAGTGTTTGCAATTTACCTGGACTAGAACTAATGCTCAACTTTGCTGAAGCAATGAGCCTGCTGCTTCTGTCATGAAGCCCTCTTGGATTCTTATCCTTGCAGGCTCCATTCTTGTTGGAAGACTTTTGTCGACGGAACAAGAATAGGACAAAAAATGGTAAGAAGTACGGTAACTGTAGTGGCCACTGCAATGGCTATGAGAATGGTTTTGGAGGGGAGATGAGCATGGCTATGCTCATGATTTTCTAAATGCAATTGGTGCTGTGTGTAAACAGCTATAGAATGTCAATTCTACCAATATATAGCTTGCAAAGTCCAAAATTTTCTACTGCTATATAGCCAATCTAGTCTATCAATATATCAATAACAACAAAAACTCAACAACATAGCAAGAAACTCAACAAAATAGCAACAGCAATAATAACACAACAGCAACAGCAACAAAGACACAGTAAATTACAAAAAATAACTAAGGCAATAACAACTCAACAAGATAGCAAAGGATCAGAAAACAAAGGACCTACCGAAATGTCACAGCGAAGCAACAGGAAAGATGGCGCGACGGGAGGTGTACTAACCTTTTAACAGCATCTTACATCTGTTCAGCTCTTCTTAAGTTAGTTACCTACAAGCATCAAACAAAACAGCAGTCCAAATAAACATCAAGCTGGAGAATAAGCATAATAATGGGGAAATAAATGTAGAAATATATGCCAAATATTTGGAAGAACAAATAATTAAAAATTTTGGAGAACCAAGTGCAAAAACAAGAGCCCTAAAATATAAACAAGACAATGGAATTTAGAAGTTTAGTAACAGTAACAGAAAAAGTTTTTGTGAGCTCGATTGAGAGAGAGAAGACGTGTAAGAGAGAGCGGAGAAGAACCAACGTAGGAGGAGCGACAACAGCACGGCAGTAGCGGAGCGACGGTGGCACGAGCAACAGGTGCAACGGTGCCGCCAGACGGAGGAACGACGGCAGTGGAGAATGACGGTGGCGCAACCATGAATTTGGGGTAGAACACGGGGGAATTGTGTTTCTGGTGATTGGGGAATTTGGGGATGAAATGGGGAAATTGGGAATTTGGGGAATTGGGTTTCTGAAATTTGGAGGCGGAAAGAGGACAAGGGTATTTGCGTTTTTAGTGATAAAAATTGATGGTATATTTGTCGATTTTAATTTATAATAAAAGTAACATCTTAAACGTCTATTTTATATTTCAAATCTACACCGTTTATTTGATTTTAGAAAGCGATCTAGACTGTTTAAATTTATTTGATATTTTAAATAATAAAATCGAAGCTATGTTCGTCGATTTTAAAATAAAAAGTTTTTTTGCCCCTCGTTCGTTGACAGTGTGACGATAATAGGACGAGGATTAATTCATCATAAAAATATCGACAAATTGGCCGTCGATTTTAATATTTTATTTTTAATTATTTTTTTTTTGGACAATATCGACAGCAAGCCGTCGAAAAATATCGACGGCAGAAATAACGGTCGATTTTTGGCGTCGAAAAAAATGCTTTTTCTTGTAGTGAGAGTTCTCTAGTTATATGTTTGTGGTACTTATGTATCAGGTGGTAATACTTGAAAACAAAGCATTTAGAGTCAAAGCTAAAAACAAATGGTGCAAAGCACCCAAGAAGCTAAGCTAAGAAAAAGAAGAAAAAAAAAGCTTGTTCCAAGGAAGGAATATAAAAAAAGATTTCATAAAGTGATCAAGATAGAAACATCAATAATTTGACCTTTTTGTGATTGTTGCATGCATAATAAACTAGCCAACCATAAATATTAAAAATTGCTATTCTCACCTTAGATTGTCAAGTTACATTGCATGATTCTTTATTTGCTTGAGGACAAACAAAATTTAAGTTTGGTGTTGTGATGCATGCGCATCATGTTGTGATTTTTTATGTTTTTTTATATAAGAAATTAATATATAATGATTAATTATAGAATATTTTGGTGCTTAAGTTGGATATTTCTTTAATCTTTTGATTTGATGAATTTTGTAGAAAATAATAGAAAAAGAAAAAAAAAGCATAAAACAATATTAAAAGAAAAAAAAAATTTAGACACACTTTAAAGTTTAAAATACATTATAAAACTTTAGGCTATGCTTTTAAAATTGTGGCCCTTAAAAAAAGTGTGGCCCATGGACCAATGATGCATATGCCAATTAATGAAGCAAAAGGCATGCAGATTAATTGATGGATCAATAAAGAAGCATGCAAAACAATCAAAGGAAGTGGCGTTAATTAATATATATATATATATATGAAGCAAGGCATATAACGTTGCATGCATGGGGAGTTAATTAATACCAATGAAGAATGAAGCATTCATGTGGCGTTATTCATATTAAGCAATGCATGCAATAAGGCATTATTAGCTAATGAATCAAGAAAGCATGCATGCATTAACGTGAATAATGTGCCAGTGAATGAATGAAGCAAGCAAGCATGTACCCAATAATGAAACAAGGGAGTGGCGTTTAACGCCAAAACCATAAGGGCGTGTGGTACACGCCTTCGATCCTTTTTCTTGAAGCAAATAATATGGGCGTTTAGCGCCAATTGTTAGCGTATTACACGTCATAATGCACCTTCCAAAATGTGATTTTATTTGTAGCGTTTTACACGCTGTGATTTGGCATGTAACGCCGAATCAATTTTTCAGAAGATCACTTCAAAGACTCATTTGAATGTGTCACATGCTGCAACAAAAACGTGTCACACATAAAAAAAGAAGAGCTCTAGAAACCATACAAAGAGTGGCGTTTAACGTCACACATGGGCGTTCCACACGCCAAATAGGAGAGCACTCCCAGGAAAGAAAAAGTATGGCATTTTGCACGTCAAGGAAGGGCGTTTCACACGCCACTTGACCCAAGTCTCCACAGGCCAATTTTTGCAAGGCTCAAAGCCCAAACTTGGGACCACCAAGGCATGAAGAGAAGATACAAAACTAAGGATTTAATATGGAAGATTAGATTTTATTTTATTTTATCTTGGATTAAGTTTGAATTTAATGATTAGGTTTTGTTTTGATGTTTAGTATATAAAGTCCTTTAAGGTACTTAGAAAAGGAGATCCACCATCGGGAGATCAGCCCTTTAGCCGTTTTTTTTCATATTTTTTGTTTTTATTTTTTCAAGTATGAGCCATTAATCTCTTATGTTAAGGTTAGAAGCTCTGTTAATATTTTAATAGATTATTAATCTAAGTGTTTTATTTTATATAAGATTTATACTTTGATTTAATTTATGATTGAGTTTTTGTTTTACAACCCTAAAAATTTAGAATTGTTGAAAAATATTTTAATTCCATCTTAAATTTTAAATATTATTTAAAAAAATTTAATATTTGAATTAGCTGAAAACTCTTTCACACTACTTTTTTATTACACTAGGAATTGGTTCAAAGAGTAGCGACACTTTGCGAGTTTTAACTGTTGGGACTAACTTGAATACGTGACATATAATTCAAGCTAAAAACTATTTTTGAATCTTACTTGAAATTGAATCAGAATTGTGCTTTACCTCTTTTTCTTAAGTCATGACTAAAGCATTAGCTGTTAATTTAATTAAAGAGAAATTAAATTGCTCAGGAATTAGAATTTGATTATTTATGATTTGTCGTGATTTATCTTTGCATACCACATCTAAATAGACACAAAAATATTTTCCTAAGTAGTGAATATCTCTGACACCTTAACTATCTTTATCATCTTATTTTTTTAACCAATTTTTGTCTGTCTTTGTTTAATTTTTTGTTTTTATGCTATTTACTTTAAAAATTTTTATTCTTGATTTTCTGACTAAAATAGTCAATTGACTATTATTTGCTTAATTTTTTTAATTTTTGTGGGATCAATTTTCACTCACCTGAAGTATTATTTGATACGATTCAGTATACTTACTACTATTTTGTGATTTATAAAATTCATATTAAAACCAGATCAAACTCGGCTGATAATAATTATAAAAAATAAAGAATGAATAGTAACGACTAAATTATGAAATATATAATAATGCACTCTTGAATTTTCAAGAAGTGAGGTTTGAGATAATGAACAATTCCAATAGCATAATTGGCATATAACAGCTATAGATTTCTTAATCCAATACTTTGCATTCATTATGTATTGACATCTGGCAGACTCACTAGCTTGAAAAACTTTTAATTTATTATATTCAGATTTTGCATTGGAGCTTTGAACTATAAGGATGGATTTAGTAAGTGATAGTTTTAATCTATATAAAACGATAAAAAAAAATATATGGAATCAAAGAGGTTATCAATCAAAAACTAAATATAATTACATTAATTTATATTAATAATTAATTAATTTTAAAAATTTAAAATTGATTAAGTAAACTTAATTAAAACCTATAAAAATATTTCTTTTTTCTCTCACATTAACCTATTCACCTCCAACAATCACACATACAGACTCTTCTCTCTCACCGTCAGACCCTCTCCGCCTTCCTATCACGACCTACTCCTCTTCTATCACCGACATCTAGAGCCGCCATTGCAGTTGGAGTTGAACTTGAGTTCGATTCCTATTGTCGGTGGTGCATCGCACGACGGCAGGTTCGTTGCGGCAGTTATCGCAAATTTAAGGGCTCACGTGCTTGAGTGGTGGTAGGTGATTCTATCTGAGCCTATTGAAATTATGACTTGATGACCGAGATCGTCTTGAATATCGGCGGCAACGATATAGGCTCCATTTTAGGCGAAGAGTCTCACCGTTTATTCTCCGATTCCACTGGCTGCTCGCGTGATTAGAGCCACCTTACCCTCCAACCTATTGCAAAGTCAAAAAGTCAACGAAACTGAGAGAACAGAACTAAGAAAGATTTGTGGGGTTTATTATTAATTACATTTGCTTCTGCATTTGGACTGGGAGTTTCCTGGTTTGATGGAAGAGCTTTTCGTTTCCCCAAACCTGGAAACAAAGCTATTAGCTCTTGTGATATATGTTGCTCTCTGCGTTTTTGGTGTCGTTTTGATGATTAAAAAGATTGCAAACTATACATTTGATCTTAGTTAAAAGGAGTCCTTGAACAATTACAGAAATATAAAAAAACATTCATTTAATATGAAAAAAATATCCTAATATTTAACAAAAGAAATATCCAGTTATATTTTAGCAAAAATAATTAAATATCTATAAAATTTAAAAAAAATTATAAAATTCTTAAAGAAATAGAGATATTCACATTTGTAATACAGAAAAATTCGAAAAATATATAAAAGAACATTCATTTAGTATGAAAAAGAAACATTCTGATACTTAGCAAAAAAAATATCCATATATATTAACTCATAAAGATTTTAAATTCACCCAAAAGTATTTAGTTGATTTTTGACTAATACCATTTTAGTTTCCTAGTATTATTAAAACAATAAATAGTAGATATAGTATTTGACCAGTAGTTTTAATGATATATAACTTGTCTCAACATTTTATAATGTTGTCTTTGTTTATTTCTGATCCTTCTTCTCTTAATAAAAATATTGACATATATTTACAATCTTTAATCTATGAGTTAAAGGAGTTATGGGAGAATAATTTTGAGACTTTTGATATTTTTAGTGGGAAGTTATTTTGTGCACAGGTTGCCTTACTTTATATTATAACTCTATATTGGCGTACAATTGAAAAATTAGCGCATTTTATTTATAATTATGACACATGTTCTTTTTTAATTTTAATTTAGGTCTCTGCGTACATGGATCATTGTTTTGTTATTGTTTTAGCATTCATAGATTATGTTATCCCATTACCTTAATTGATGGCTCTTTTTTATATTGGCAATTTTATATTCAGGAATTGTGAGGTTCTAATTTTTTTGTTCTTTATTCTTTATCTTTTTTACTTTTTTATTGGGGAAGCTTATTCTCGAAATTCATTATAATTTTCTTCTCATGTTCTTAATGAATTTCTTCTGTTGTAAAATAAAATTTTACCATAAAGATGGAAGGTCTTAATCTAAAATCATGAATTGTTTTATTTTGTGTGCCTTGATATAAACGAGAAAAGTAGGTCTTCATTGACAAACTATTGTGTATAAGCATAGGTTTACCAATTAGGTAAAAATTCTTGAATAAGTTTACCTATTATATTCATTTTTTTAAATTTTTTTATTTAAATTAAAAAATATAATATTTATCGATTTAAATAAACATGTAAGTATTTATTAAAATATATTTTTAGTCATATCTCAAAAGCAGTGAAAAAAAAAAACAAACATATCTCGAGTGTACTGATTCTGTTCTATGATACGAAATCTAAGAGTCATATTTCGGATGCACTCGAAATATGAACATAAGCGCATCTCGGATACACTGCATCTGAGATATGCTTATATTATGATATAGACTATTGTATCCGAGATGAGCTCATATTCATATCTCGGGTGCACTCAAGATATGACTTTCAAACTCCGCATCATAAAATGGGGTTGTACACTCGAGATATGTTTATTTTTTGGTTTCTCATATTATATCTAAAATGTGACTAATTACGCATTTTGATAAATTCTTCTTCGTTTATTTAAACCGATAAATACTATAATTTTTTTTGGTGACTTCTATATTTATTTAATTTAAATAAAAAAATTCTTTTTTTTCAACTCACAATATATACCTACAGCTAATTATTATCCGATGTTTGTATGTATTTTGGTCACTTGTAAACTCTTTCAGTTGGAGAGAGAGAATGCACGGTACAGATACATACACTAGTGTACAATAAAAATCAAACGAAAAAAGTTTAGGTTTAGATTTTTTTTGACATTTAGGTTTAGATTTAAAATTTAAATATTAATATTTATTATTGTAAATAATTGATGTTTTATATTCCGTTAAAAAAAATAAGGTAACAATTAAGTCACGATAAATTTTGACTTTAAATTAATTAGTCTTCAAAAAAAAAATATCAATTTGATCCTTAATAATAATAAACGATAGATACGTGATATTTTTCTATTAATTTATCTCATAAAATTTAATAGTAATGTTTTATATGTACTATTATTTACTGTAATATATATATTTATAAAAAATCATCATACAAATAATAATTTTTAGAGTAAAATTTTATCTATTTTGATAAGATTTATAATAAATAAAAAATAATTAATAAAAATGATATAAAAATTTAAAAAACAATAAATATTTTACTGTCTAAAATTACATCATTTTTTTATTCATATAACAACAGAACATATTCTACTATAAATAATAAAATATATAGACATTTTGTTTTATTTTATACTTAAAAAAAATTAATTAGTATAAATAAAATTAAAATTCTCAAAAAACCTAATTATAACTTTACTCTTTAAAAAAAATGAGGTGGGGGTGGCGAGATGTTGCAGCGAGGGTAAAAAAGAGAAATGAATTGTGGTCTGTCTACCACTACGGTAGTCGGTAGACCCGTTTCAACTGATTTTGGCGCTTCACCAAACGACAGATCCACACTCACTTTCTTTCACAATCATCAATTCATTCTCATCCTCATCCACCGCATTGCACCGAGAGTTAGTCACTGCTTGCGGCGGATATGGCTCGACACTACTCTTGGCCTTCTGATCGCGCGGTACACACATTATATACCAATTCCGCATTCCGATTCACTTCGCCTTGCTGCATTACGCGCTTTCACGCTGCTTTTTTTCTTTTTGTTTTCGTTTTCAAATTCGATCTCGTATTGTTTTTGTTTTCGAGCTTGTTTCTTAATACTACTTGGCTTGCGTACGGATCAGTAACTGTATATTTTGCTTGCTCTGATCTCTAATGCCAGGATCTGCGTCGGTGAGATTTGTGATGCCATGAAATGCTAAATATAGAAGATTGATTAATAACCAGATAATATGGTGCCATGAATTGTGTTAAAACTACGCTGAATTGTGTTAAAATGGCTAATATTAGGATAGTATTACTGTTTAGTATGCCTATAATTTCGTAAGGTTATGCTGGTACACTCTTTGACACCTTGCCAAGATCGTTTACTGTTGAGTTTTCTGAGCATTTTAAGAATCAATAAGGAATTGTAAATCGCAGTGGAGGTGGAATAATTGGGAAAAATATATATAGAATGAGAATGTAGACCGAAAAGTGAAAAGTGCCTTTTTGATTAAACATCCAGTCGGATTCAATACTCTTTCAAATGTCGTGATTAATTCTTGTTGTAACCTGCAGGTAGCTGAAGTGAGACGGATAGTTTCTAACATGGCAGGGGTTACGAAAGAGGAAGTTCGAATTGTGGCATCTCCCTATCGAATTTGTCCTTTAGGGGCTCATATTGATCACCAGGTACTTCAGTATATGTCTTTCTATTATGACAGTACAATTTTAACTCAATGATTGATCTTGAACAAGTTTTATCGGAAACGGGACTAAGCAATACGTACTGGAGCTGTTTACTCGTTCAATTTCCTGGCAGCCTCCTCATGTAATTTCACCTGAAATTCGAATGAGTTCTATTGCACTTTGCTACTTGCAGGGTGGGACTGTTTCGGCTATGACATTAGATATGGGAATACTTCTAGGGTTTGTCCCTTCAAGAAGTAGTGAGGTAATTTGACAACGTTCAATTTACAATCTTGAAAAACATGAGACGACATCTGCAAATTTGTTCATTTTGTAGCTAAGCATGTTATTAGTATCTACCTTTGCTAAGCTATATGCGTAGTTTTCAATAGTAACATGTGTACTGATTATTCATAATACCTTCCACTGTTTAATAAATGGTCCTTGGGATTTTATCTTGTAGGTGTTACTTATTTCAGGAGATTTTGAAGGGCAAGTTCGGTTCAGGTCTGTCGGTGATCATAAAGTCTTGTTTTCTCCTAAGTATTTTGTTGAAGTTTTCACCTCATCACTTGTAAATTTATCCTGTCAGCTGCATTCATTTGGATGTGTGCCACTTCTGTGGAAACAATTAGTGTTACATGTGAAGAAATAGTTAATGAAGATGAAATATCATCATTAAGTCTTACCAATGGAAAAATGAAGTAAAGCTTTACTGACTATCATTATTTATATGGCTGGATGTTGGGTTCCCTTTTTCTTTTTTATTTTGTTGGGAGTGTGTGTGCGTGCATGTGTGTGTGTGTGTCGGGTGGAGGAGGAAGATTGCACCAGACATAATCATTACGTCCAAATTTTTACAACTTGGGCCTATTATCAATTGTGATACTAACTAGCTCGTTGGCATTTCAACTGTCAGTTATGATCTTGTGTTATTCTGATTTTCATTGCATCATGTTGTTGTCTTCAACTTGCTGAATTCCATTGTATAATAGGTATATCTTCCACTCTATATTTCCTTATGTTGAGCTTTAAAGTCATTGGTATTTGATAGTGTTGATGAGATTCAACAGCCAATACAAACCACCACTGAAAATGGGAACTCAAGAAAAGATTCTTCTGAGCAACAAGAACAATGTAAATGGGGGCGTTATGCTAGAGGAGCTGTATATGCTCTACAGAGTAGAGGAAACAAACTTTCTAAGGTCAGGGATACTGCCATGAAATATAATTGTGGTCTTTTTAATGTAGATCACCGTATGCAAGTTATTTCCATCATTTTGAAATATAAACCCACACATCCTTGTCTGTACATTTACAGGGTATCTTTGGATTAATATCTGATGGTGATGGCCTGAACAGTGTGGGTCTAAGCTCTTCTGCTGCAGTAAGATAGTGATTTCCCTGTTTACTTTCTCTTTCTCTGGTCCTTACAGTTATGAAAAGTCTGAATCAAAGGGCATTGCAATGATAATTGAAATGAATTTCATGAAAAGAGGATCAAACATAATGCTTACTAGCAAGATTCGGTTCAGAGTATGGGTTGGGGATGTTTGGATGGGAGGTCATCAGGGTAACTGCTATTTCTTTTCCTCCCTCATATGGGGAATTCAACTTTCATTGTTTAACAGGCCGGAATAGCTTACCTCATGGCTTTTGAACATGCAAATAATTTAGCAATATCTCCCACAGAGAATATTGAATATGATAGGTAAGTTTACCCAAATCCATTTAATCAGTCAAAGTGAATTTATAATTAGAGCATCAGCATATGTATGAGTGGGTGTTTGTAGGTCAATACTATTTTCACTCTTCTGCTTCTTATTTATGTTATACCTCTTTATGCTAGCTAGTTACTCGTACTATGCATAGCAGTGACAAATGCTTTTGAAATGTTACGATCTAAGTTTGAATATTAAGTTACCGACTTATGTTCCTAATTATCTAGTGATATTTGATGATAAACCGTAAGTGATTTCTCACTTCAGGTTGATTGAGAATGAATATTTGGGTCTGAAGAATGGTATAATGGACCAGTCAGCCATACTACTTTCAAGCCATGGTTGTTTGTTATGCATGAATTGCAAGGTAATATCTGGATTAAGGTGTCTCCGTTGCTACTTCTAAATATGTTGTTATATGTTAAAAGCGTTATCAGATCTCCCTGTTTTGATTTTGGACGTCTGATGAATAAATGATATAGAATACTATCAGAAAACAAATGCATTTATATGTCTGTACAACTTTCCCCGCAATTGTTTTTGGCATTACTCTGTTTCAAGTGTGTTTGGTATATGCAGACCAAAGATTACAGGCTTATACAACGACCGAAGGTCCAAGAATACAAGAAGATTGGGCAACCAAAGGGAACGAAAATATTGGTGGCACTCTCTGGGTTGAAGGGAGCTTTGACTAGCAACCCTGGATATAATGGGCGAGTTGCAGAGTGTCAAAAGGCAGCACGAGTTCTTTTGGAGTAAGTTTTCTTTTCCTCTTTGGAATCCATTACTTTTCCTTTTTTCCATTATATTCAATGGAAAAAGTTAACCACTAGTAGGGCAAACAAATAACAAGTAAGGCTAATTACAGTTTTTTTTTTTCACAATTACCAAAACTACATGTGCTGCTGCTGCCCCCTGGCATTTCCCTTTTAATTTTTTTCTCTGGAGAATTTGGCAGGATAATCAATGGCCCTGAAGGTTTATGTTTGATATTTTGTGTTCATTCTGCAGAGCATCTGGAGATTTCACAGCGGAGCCCATCCTATCTAATGGCTAGTAACTTGACTTCTCACATTTTAACTTGGATCTTTTTATCATTTATCTTTAATGATTTATCAAATCGTCAACTGATCTAAGTTTATCTCTGTTTTTACAACTGAGCAGTTAAACCAGAAGTTTATGAGACTCACAAGGTATAAAGCATTAATGTGCTAAAACCCAAAGTGTACATGATTTTACCTATCTTGTTCTATTTGTGTGATGTGCAAATGTCCACATTTATAATGAACACTCTGCAGGCATATGTGTTTAATAAACATGAAATGTATTGCTAAATAAATGCGTTGGTTGTTGAAATATAATTTTGAGCAAGGGCACTAGCACTCGGCAGTCTCAATCTTACCACTTTGAATATTCAAAGAACTGATAAAATTATGCATGTTATATGGACATAGGCAAAGAATGATTCCCCGTGCCAGCACCTTTCTAGTTGATTAAGTTAATCTACCACATATTCTTGTTCTAGGTTGTTTACTAGTGTTATTGTGTCCTTCATATGTATTTGTTCCTGTTCTATTTAAGCATGACCACATATCCTGTTTTGTGCAGTGCAAATTAGATAGCAATCTAGCCAAAAGAGCTGAGCATTATTTCTCTGAGAATACGCGGGTTGCAAAGGGTATAATCTCTTTAATTGATTTGATAAGTCTCAAACTCAGGCTTTATTTGTGTACTGATCGCTTCAGCTTTTGTGCTTGAATGACATTTACTTAATATTAAACTCAGGAGTTGAGGCCTGGGCAAAGGGTAATCTAAAAGAATTTGGAGATCTCGTTTCAGCTTCTGGTCGAAGTTCAATTCAAAATTATGAATGCGGTATAGCCTGAACCCCGTTATTTGAATTTCTGAACTTCCATCTTGCTGCAATCTCGAAGATATTACCATTGCTCATTGGATAATTATATTGATTTGAAATTATGTGTTCCAAGGTGCGGAACCACTGATTCAATTGTATGAGATCCTTTTGAGGGCTCCTGGTGTATTAGGAGCGCGCTTCAGCGGTGCTGGGTTTAGAGGATGCTGCATTGCATTTGTGGAGGCTGACCTTGCAGATGAAGCTGCATCATTTGTTGAGAGGGAATATCCCAAGGCCCAGCCTTTGTTGGCTAGGGAAATGGAATTACAAGGACAGACATCAATTTTTATATGTGAATCTGGTGATTGTGCACGTGTGCTTTGAATTTGAGATAGCACACATGCTCTGAACTATCTTTATTTTTTTTTTTTGGTCGTAATTTCAATTTGCCCATGACGATGTAAAGCAGGTCTATTTTACTTCCGAGAAACACGGTTTTGCTAGTAATAATGCATCAATTTGGAATAAAATTTTGATTATATTCACCAGCCGAGTAAATTTTCATAATGTTCCCTGAGATTCGGGTCGTTACTCATTGTGGTCCCTGAGATTCTAATTACACAATTGTAATCCTCCAGATACAGTTCCAAGCACCATAATAGTCCCTGAACAGCTTTCCAGTGATGAGTCGTCATCAAGACGCTGACATGACCTCATTTTGTCACGCTGGATGGTGCCAACGGCTAGTTGAGCTGGCACAGTTTCAATTTATACTCAATGTGATCCCTTCCTTTATATTTAATCCTAAATTCCCAAATGTTCAGTAAATTAATTTTTTCCTCTTCTTCATCGTTATTTTCTCATTTTTGTTGTTGCTGTTGTTCCTGGAGCTAGAAGTCAATATCCATGATAGGTGGTGGAAACACTAGAGCTGGAAACTCTATTAGTTAACCGTGCAGTGGCCATCGGACGAGAACGCAAAATAGAAGCAGAAGATCTGAGGTGCTGGAATGGTGCGGTTGCGGCTGCCGGCCAGTTCTCAAGTGGCCTAGGACAAATTCAAACCCAAATAAATTATTTTTTAGTTGTCTCAATTATAATGCGAGTTATCATTATTACTTGTGTTGTTATGATTGCTCCTACCTACCTAACTGATATTTCAATCAAATAACCTATGTGCACTAGTATAGCATACATACTATCAAGTTATAACTTCAACATTTCAGTCAAATAACTTGCAAACTAAATAAAACCTTTATGCACTAATATAGCATACATACTAACAAAGGATAAAATCAACATTTCAGTCAAATAAGTTGTATTAATTCATTCACAACATAATTGTCATAACAACAATAACAGTTAACTGATAATAGGATTAATATTTGTCGAAGATGCATGGTTACCTTTTGCATATTGGATATAAAGCACCGGCTATTTTCTTTGTAGTATCCCATGTCTAGATGCAGTAATTCAAAACCCATTACTTGACAATCATCATAAACACAAATAGATTTTTCTGTCCTATTTACATTAACTATTCAATAAAAAAGGATAAAAAGAATAATACATGTACACAAACAGATTTTTCTATCCTATTTACATAATTATTTGTAGGATATAGTCACTTTATTTAGTACAAGACAAATACAATATTGACTCTTGGACACGAAATTTTTAATTAAACAATAAGATATGTATGTTTCAAGTTCCATAACATCATATCTTCTACAAAATTAATAAAGAGTATACTTTTGTGATAATATATTGTTGTATATTTCCAATCTTCTAATAAAATTAAAGTAGCTTAAGTAAAATAGATCTTCTAAATATTCTCATCATTATACATAAGAACTAAATTAGAGAATATTTATAGTATTGTCTACATTATAAGTCATTGCAGTACTCACTCATATAACAGACATCAACAGATAAGAGTTTTATCAAATAGAACACTCATGACCATGAAACAGAGCATGATTTTCAAACAGGGCATGACCATAATCAAATAGAGTATCTCATGAAATCTCAACCTAATCAAACTCTAGAACCATAGTAACAGAAAAAAACCATAATTCCAACCATACTCACAACACAAGCATATACAAAAATCATACATTGCAAAAACAGAATAAAAAAAATTTATCTTTACAAATGGTTGAACCTCTTGTTTCTAACGCAGGAGGAGACGAACGACGAAGTGAAACCTAATTTTGATGTCTTCTGAGTGCAAGAATTTTAACCTCATCAATGGAATCCTAAAGTAGTGGTATTGATGAAGAGAGAAGGAAGAAAAATAAAAGAAGAAGATAGAGAATAGAAGTGGAGAAGACAAGTGAAGGGAGGGTCTGTTTTTTATCAAGTCCATTTTATATTTTCATTTTGGGTCAAACGATGACGTTTTTAACAAATTGGGACGCCAACCCAAAACGCCAACGTTTTGGTTCTCTCCAACGTGACAACTTCGTGACACATCAGATCGTTGGTGATGACTCATCACCGAAAAGTTGTCCAGGAACTACTACGATGTCCGGAGCTATATCTGGACGATTACAATGGTGCAATTAGGATCTCTGAGACTACATTGAGTAACGAACCGAATTTCAGAGACTAAACTAAATAAGATTGACACGTATAATTACGGTGGCAAAATGATTGTGAATTCATCACCTCTACTATAAGAAAAATCATTTTTAACGGCCATTTATTTTACTTTTAGCGGCAATAAAAATAGAGCAATTAGACATTAGCCATCTTATACTTTGTCACTAAAAGGTTTTAGCGGCAATGATAACATTTGCCAGTAAAGACCTTTTTAATGGCTGCAAAAAGTATATAATTTTTAGTGGCAATTTTTTTAGCAATTTATATGGCCACCGAAAATAATTATAAAATTATAATGTTGTTCATTTTTAGCTGCCATTACTATTGCCGCCAAAATCCATTTTACTGGCAATTTATATGGCCACTAAAAATGATTCTAAAATTATAATGTTATTTACTTTTAATTGCCATTACTATTGCTGCTAAAATCTTAAGACTTTTTTTAGTTATATTATACTCATTTTCTTAGAAGCAACGAACTATCTTTTTTTTCCTAGAATCTCAATTATTTTTATCAACAATTATTCTTATTATTATGCATAATATAAATATACTGAAATTAATTACTACAAAATGAGATATTTTATTAAATTCAAAATATTAATACACAAATTTTTCTTGAAAAGTGATAAATTATATTACAAATCTAGACAATAAAAAATGCTACAAGCCTATAATTATATTACATCAAGTTAGACTATAAACAAATCCCAATGACAGATCCTAAGAAGCATTGCCAAAGGTAACTTAAAAATAAGTGTACCTAGACCTGTAAAACAAGGGAGAAAAATGAAAAAGAAACTAGATTAGTGGATTTGCTTCTGAATCCTGAGTTTTGGCAAGCGTCTTTGTCTCTGAGGATTTTCTAGAACAATCCGTGGTCAAAGTTAATGAAAAAAAAACCTCTTCAAATTCAAATCAACATTGAAAATATATATTCTATTATTACTGAATCAGTTTAGGATTCTTAAGTGGATATACGTTACGTGCAGCTAATAATGAGACTTTAGGCATCATTTATATGTATTCACTTCTTTTATTTGTCGGTATTCTTCAGTCCCGTAGGCTAAGACTCATTCGTCATAGATTTGAACTTCATTTAAGGGTTTGTTATAGTCCAATAAGTTAATGTATGTACAAGACGAGATTCGAACTCTCTAGCATTTGCTTAAATGGATTAATAAGCTAAATGTAACACCCTACCACACAAAATCTTACGCTATAGTCGTAAATCAAAAGTGATGAGACATTACAACACCTAAAACAAAAATACATACATATATGTTATATATCTAGGAGTCTGTGAAGGAAAGATAAAGCAAAAGCGATAATCGTCATCACACAACGGTAAAGATAAACACATCGATACACAGAAACAATATA
>NC_029774.3:81196077-81207127 GCF_000817695.3 Arachis duranensis | reverse complement strand
GTTAGAATAAAATACATAACAAGTACTAGTCTTGACTTGCGAAGTGATAAACCACCATCTTATGGTTTATTTTGTATTGAATTGAGTGGATTTTATTAACTATTCTCACACTTATCCATATAATTCGTATGTTTTACATTTTTTTTCTAATTTGGTGCTATGATTGAAAACATGCTTCTTTGACCTTAAATTTGCTAATTTTAATCCTCTCTTATTACCATTCGATGCCGTGATATGTTTGTTAAGTATTTTTAGGGTTTATAGGGCAGGAGCGACTTAGAGGATGGAAAAGAAGCATGCAAAAGTGGAATGAACACAAGAAATCAAGAATTTCAGAATCTGGTAGTGACGTGCACGCGTGGACGACACGTACACATGACTGATGCAGCAGACATACGACGCGAATGCGTGACGAGCGTCACGTGTTGAAATTAACAAAATTCGCTGGGGGTAATTTCTGGGCTGGTTTTGACCCAGTTTCTGGCCCGGAAATACAGATTAGAGGCTACAGAGTGGAGTTGGAAGGAGGAATCAATCATTCCCTTTTCACTTTACACATTAGTTAGGTTTAGATGTAGAATTCTAGAGAGAGAGGCTCTCTCCTCTTTCTAGGTTTTAGGGTTTTTAGTCTTGTTCCTTCTCAAATTCAGATTTCTATTTTACTTTAATTTAGCTTTTTTCTACTTTTATTTGTTCTAGTACTTTGGTTTATTTACTTCTCTTGTTGATTTTCTTATGTTGCCAATTTAGTTTAGGAATTTTTTTTGTTTCATTTAATCCATATTAATGCAATTTATGTTTTCATGTTTATGATTGCTTTCTTTAATTTGTTGTTATTGTATCCTCTTGCAATTGTTAGTCTTAGATTTTGCTATGTCTTGTTAATTTTCTATGTTTTTATTTTATGCCTTCCAAGTGTTTGATAAAATGCTTGGTTTGATTTTAATTTAGATTTTTATGTTCTTGGCTTGGATTGATTATTTAGAGACTCTTGAGTTATCAAAAGTCTTTTGTTGATTGGTGATTGAAGATTGCCAATTAGCTTGAACTTCACCAAAGCTAGTCTCTCACTATAAGTTAACTAGGACTTGTGAACTCAAGTTGATTGTATGCACTTGACCTTCCTCCATTGGTTAGAGGTTAACTAAGTGAAGGCAATTTACATTAACCATCACAACTGACGATGATAATGAGGATAGGACTTCTACTTCTCTTTCCTTGCTAAGAGCTTTCTTAGTTTTCTCTCCATTTTACTTTCTTGTTTCCTTATTTTAAAATCCCAAAAAGAAGTACATCATAACCAATAATAACACACTTCCCTGCAATTCCTTGAGAGACAACCCGAGATTTAAATACTTTGATTAATTTTATTGGGTTTACTTAAGTGACAAATAATCTAAACAGTGATTGAGGTTTAGTTGTCAGTTTAGAACTATACTTGCAATGCAATATTTTTATGAAAATCTTTACCGACAATTTTCTTCCGTCAAATTTTTGGTGCCATTGGCGGGAATTTCAAATGTGTGCCTTATTATTGGTTATTGTGAATATTGTGAATATGTTTGCCTTTTGTTACTTTGTTAGTTTTTGTTGGTTTTAGGAGTTTATTTTCATTATTTCAGCTACTTTGAATTCTCACTCCTTTCGCTATGAGTTTGGTTCCATTGTTGTTATAGGGAATGGAAGCTATAATGAGAACATGCATCAAGGTTGGGACAATTAAAGGTGGGAGGAGCCTCAAACTTATGGACAACCTTCTTGGCAACAACTTCCTCCAACATACTATGAGCAAGAGCCATTCCAAGATGCATATCAATCCGATGGCTATGGTGGACCTCCTCGTGACTACTAACAACCACCACCATATGCCTATGAACCCCCTCTTCAATATAGCTTTGAACCACCATA
This sequence comes from Arachis duranensis, assembly GCF_000817695.3. Taxonomy (NCBI): domain Eukaryota; kingdom Viridiplantae; phylum Streptophyta; class Magnoliopsida; order Fabales; family Fabaceae; genus Arachis; species Arachis duranensis. Next base: position 81,205,219 of record NC_029774.3, on the reverse strand, counting down.
CTCACAAGTCCCCCTACAATCGAACACTTCTATATGATCATAATCCATATCCACCATACCAACCACCTTATGAGCCAAATAAACCATACATAGAGCCACCCCAATTTCAGCCCAATTACTCCCAAGAACCATCACCTTAATATACACCACCTCCAATGTATGTAAACTTTCAACACCAAGATAAATTTTCCTTTCCACCACAACCATCCATAGCGGAATGTCCATACCCATCACTCCAAGAGCAATATGATCCTAATTATGTTAGCCAAGGGAAATAAGAGCCACAGGATCATTTTAAGGATGCAATGGATCGACTTCAAGCAACCATCCATTAAATGGAGCGAGAGGAAGGCCGAAAAGCACACGAAGCTCTCATGGCTAACATTGCCAAAACGAGAGCCACCTCGACCCATGGGACTCATGCAACAAACAAAGCATTTCCACGGATGAATGTGAAAAGTCAACTGAAGAGTAGAGCATGAAGGAGATCTTGGAATCTCAACTTGAGAACAAGGTGTAAGAACCGAGACTAATTAACTGCCTAATTAAATAATTAATATTTCCCAAACTATGATCCAAAAATTTTGAATGAGAATTTGAGGATTTAAATATGATTTTTGGACTCAGTAGATTTTTCTGAGTTAGAAAATGTATTTTCTGAGAAAAACAGAGAAAAATTGCGAACCGACAGCCGAACCGATCGAACCGATTTAAGTCTGCCCGGTACTGTGTGAGAAAAATTTAAAATAGTCAAAAATCTTAGAAAAATATTAGAAATGAAAAACCGGGCATTAATTTTAAAGGTTTGGCCCAAAGTTGGGTCAAACGGGCTAAAAACGCTAACAAGTTGGACCGGACCCAAGTTGGGCCCAAGCCCAACATATATAAGCACTTAAAGGCACCCACTTCAGGTCATTAAACACATTCAAGAGAGGGAGAGCAGCTGAAGTGAGAAGAGAGTGAGGGTTTCCAAAGTTACTATTCACCTACAACTTCAATCCATCATATCTCGAGCTACAGTGCTCCAATTCACGTGCCGTCGGTGGCTACGCAAAGCTTTTTCCAAGTCCGTCACTTCTAGCTAAGTCTTATGGTAAGTTTCTTGATATTCCTTATCCAGTTTCCTGCCCTAAGAATTTCGAGTTTTTGGGTTTTGGATTAAGTGAAATTTTATGATTTTGAGTGTTTAGGTACACTCTAGCTCTTGATTAACATTGGATTTGGCTTCCAAAACTGTTGGGTAAGGTGATTTGTTCTTGAACTTTTGTAAATTGGTTTATGGTGAGTATTAAGTTTTGACTTATGTGAAATATGTGATATTAGCTTGAATATTGGAGCTTGTTGGTGATTGTTGATATTTGTTGGAGTGATTGGTGACTTGGATTATGGTTGGAAGCTTAACTTGTGCTCAATTGGGGTTTGGTACATATTGGGAATCGGCCATGATATGATTTTAGTTTCCTCTATGTAATATATAATATTTTTGGACACTTAGACTAGTGACCCATAGGATAGGTTTGAATTAAATTGGTTGTTGAGTTGTTGAATGATAATTTATGATGAATTATGATGAATTGATGATTTGGGTTGTTGAGGAATTGAAATGTTGATGTTGATAGCATGATATTGGAGATTGAGATTGAAATTCATTATAATGATTGTTGGTAATGGTGGAATAATATTTGATTAATGTGTTGGTTGAAATATGAATGTATTATTATGTATTTGATAATGGGAATTGACAATTGCATATAGTGGAGTGGTGAATTGAGGTATGAAAAATGGTAAAATCTGATGTGGGATGGAGTTAATAAAGTTTTGGTTTGGTTTTGGTGGTGAGAATTTGAAAATTGAGGATCTTGTGAAATTGGTAAAAACTGGTTTTTAGTGAACTTTGACGGGTCATAACTTGTGCCTCAGTTTTCAAAACTTGTTCAAATTTGTTTACAATTAAAGTTCATTGAAAGATCTTCAAATTGATATACAGTTTGTAAAATTTGAATTTTTGTAGAGGAAGTTATGATCATTCAAATTTGGTGTCAAAATTTGAATTCTGTGCATGCTGCAGAATTTATGATTTCTGGGTGTACGCACGCGCACCCCGTGAATTTTAAAACTTGTGCGCCCACATAGCCTTGTGCGCACACATAACCAACGATTTTCTGCAAGCTGTGCGCACGAACATGTTGGAAGGTGCATTCTGTTGAGGGCGCTTGTGTGAGCGAACAGAATTGTAAAATTTGGTACTTGTGCGTACACACACCTCTATGCGTACACACACTTTTTGAAAATCTCCTTGGGCGTGCACACGCACACCCCCCGTGCGTACACACATGCCCTGTTTTTCAACTTAAACTTTGTTTTTAACTATTCTACCTTCCCAACAAACTTGTAAACTTTTGTGACACCTATTTAATATTCTTTAGCTTCATTTTGGGTATCAAAGCATGGGAAAGGTCCTGGGAAATTTACTTGGTATTATTTTGAAAAGTAGAGAATGGTGGCTTAGGTTTCTGGCGTACTGATGATGGGTTTGGTGGAGTGAGAAGGAAGAATGGTATATGAATTGAGAAATTGACGAACTATTGAGTTCGGAATGGAAATGTTGAATTGACAGTGGTTGAGATGAGTCGAGGACTCAGAATGAAATGATGTATCCATGATATACTGAAAATGTTTTTTGAAAACCACTAAATTATTATTTTATACTGAAATTGTTGAGACGCTATGCGTCCAGCAGGGACAGCGGTTGGATCCCACCTGTTGAGGTAGCAGTGACGGCATAAGGGCGGTGGTTTGTCCCACTTGCATTGATTCCAAATGGCGACATCTCCATGGAGATGTGTCGGGTTGGCAGTTAAACCGACAATGATATATCACAGCCAATAGGACAGACATTTATCATGTGCATCTTCTATCTGTTTGTTTGCTTTGCCGATTTGTAATTACTTGCCTAATTGTATAACATGCCTAATTGCTTACTTGAAGTACTTGCCATATATGCCTATACCTGTGTTTTACTTGCATTGATATTATCTATGCTTTCTACTGAGATTGAGGAGGTTCGGAAGGTGGTGGCGATGGGATCGCATAGAGGATAGGTTGGTGAAGGCTGTGGGACAGCGAAGAACTGTTAGACTAGAAAATCCCCTAGGATAGAGTACCCTATTTATTATGTTATGGTTTTAAGTTACGCTTTACTATTTTAGATATGATTTAAGATGAATCTTATGATGGATATGAAGTTCTAGGATTGTCTCTGGCGTTCTGGGGTCTCTATCTTACATCACTGGGTACTATTACCATATTGAGAACCTCTGATTCTCATATCATATTCTGTTGTTGTTTTTCAGATACAGGTCGCAACCAACCTCGGTGAGTTATTTTGGTGGTGACAGAGCGGAGGATCCTGTATGTATTTTGAAGTCTTTTGATTCTTTTGTTGGGATCTCTCGTCTTTTGTATTTACTTTTGCCTGGAGGCTTACTTTGAGAGAAAAACTTGTATAAGCTGTTTCTTTTAACTGTCAAACTTCTGTACTGTTTGTATATAGCTAGCCGGCTTAAACTCCACGAGCTGTGGCTAGATCTTTATATTATTATACTCTTATCTTTTGTTATATTATATCTTTTTCTTGTGCATTAAGTTAGAAGCTTCGTGTGTACTTTTTGCACTTTTCAAATCCTGTTTGAGCTATATTCTTCATCACGCTTCTAGACTATATTAATTTTTTCTATATATTATATGTATGGGCTTAGAACTGTCGTAACCCTTGATTAATCTTTGCCTTACGATTGCATACTCTGTGTGTCTTTTCTTTGATGCTATTAGGTTATCTACTTGATATTGCATAGCATGCTTGTTTGTGAGTGCCTTTTTGGGATAATTGAAGCACTAGAATTTTGATATTGAGACTGATCACCTTGATATCGATTGTTTGGTGTAGACAGGAACCCTAATGGCCACTCACGGATGAGATCATACACGTTCACGAGCAGAGAGTAGAAATGAGCAACCGACTGATAACCATGCTGAATTCATGGTAGCAATGGCAAATCTTGTGAACACCATGGAAGCTAATGCTGTTATGACTCTGTAAGCCATGCAAAGGTTAGGCCAACCGGCTGAAAACGGAAACGGGAATGGCGAAAGAAATGCGAATGATAATGCTGAAGGAAATAGAGATAACATGTGAGGTGATCCGATGACCCTGGATACTTTTCTCAAGGTTCATCCTCCAAGTTTCAGAGGTTCTACCAATCCTATAGAAGTAGATAACTGGTTTCAAGCCATGGAATGTGCGTTACAAGCACAACATGTTCCGAACAACCAATATGTAGAATTTGCTGCCTATCAGCTTTTAGGGGAGGCCCAGCATTGGTGGCAAGGAGAATGTTGCTTGCTCCAGCTTCAAAATGCCGATATCCCTTGGGATGTATTCCAAACGGCTTTCTATAAGAAGTACTTTCCTGAGTCTGCAAGGGAAGTGAAGGAGATGGAACTTATGCAGCAGAAGCAAGGTTCCTTGTTAGTGCGGACTATACTACCCGATTCGAGGAGCTCTGTAGGTTCTCTAGGGTGTGTCAGGGTGCCCCGAAGACATATGAGAGCTGGAAGTGCATTAAGTATCAGAGGGGCTTGAAGGATAACATCATGACTGCTGTGGCTCCTTTGGAGATTCGGATTTTCTCCGATCTGGTGAACAAGGCAAGAGTTGTTGAAGAATATGCAAAGACGGTAGCCTCGTCAAAGGACACTCATGAAGGAAACACTAGTAGGGGACGTGGCAAGTACTTTCAGCTGAAGGGGCAGAATTTCAAGAGAGGAGGACATACGCCTCAAGGTCAAGGAAGCTTCAGAAAGAACACTCATGATCAGTTTCAGTGTGACAAAGGGAGAGGAAATCAGAGTAAGGTTTCTCCGAATTTAGCTTGTGATCGTTGTGGACGTTTTCATCCATATGACTCTTGCAAGATTGGGTCAGGCGGTTGCTTTAACTGTGGTTTGCCTAGTCATATTGTGAGAGATTGCACTCGTGGAAAGAACCTGAATGCGGGTTAGAGTCAGCATCAGGGATGAGTATTTGCTGTGAACGTCAAGGATGCTACTAAGGCGGATCCTCTGATGAGAGGTAACGATTTAATGGGTGATAAAATCTTAGTTGCATTGTATGATACTAGAGCTTCGCATTCGTTTATTTCATTTGACAAAGTTGAGGAACTAGGCTTCAAAGTGTCAGAATTAGCATTTGAATTGCATGTACATACTCCGTATCAGACGGTTATGACTAGGACAGGTTGTAGACAAGTAGGTTTCAAGCTTGTGGTAGAGACTTTGTACATGACTTGATTTGTTTACCAATGGTTGGGTTGTAGATAATTTTGGGGTTTGATTGGTTGTCGAAGAATCGGGTTTTGTTGGATTGCTTTGAGCTATCAATCCTGTTTATGTCGAAAGGAGAAAATGGAGCAGTGATAGCTGAGGGTTACTACCTGAACTCTGTAATAGTGCACTGTAGTGGGGAAGAATGTCAGGGTAATATCTTTGTTGGTTGCTAATGCTTTGGGTGATGCCCAGAACTTAGATCAAATCCCAATAGTTAGAGACTTTCTAAAAGTGTTCCCAGAAGATATTCCTGAATTTTCAACCTCAAACAGAGATTGAATTTGCAATTAAGTTGCTGCTGGGAGCCGGACTAGTATCGATTGCGCCGTATAGAATGACTCTTATAGAGCTGGATGAACTAAAGACTCAATTGGAAAAGTGGTGGACGAAATTGTGATCAATACTTTTCACAACTCAAATAATCCCCGGTAATGAATCCAAAAACTTGGTGTTCAATACCATGGCATAAACACAACTTCGCACAACTAACCAGCAAGTGTACTGGGTCGTCCAAGTAATAAACCATACGCGAGTAAGGGTCGATCCCACAGAGATTGTTTGTATAAAGCAAGCTATGGTCACCTTGTAAATCTTAGTCAGGCAAACTCAAATGGTTATGAATGATGAATAAAACATAAAGATAAAGATAGAGATACTTATGTAATTCATTGGTGGGAATTTCAGATAAGCGTATGGAGATGCTTGGTCCCTTCTGTCTCTCTGCTTTCCTACTGTCTTCATCCAATCCTTCTTACTCCTTTCCATGGCAAGCTGTATGTAGGGTTTCACCATTGTCAGTGGCTACCTCCCATCCTCTCAGTGAAAATGTTCAACGCACCCTGTCACGACACGGCTATTCAGCTGTCGGTTCTCGATCATGTCGGAATAGAATCCAGTGATTTTTTTGCGTCTGTCACTAACGCCCCACAATCGCGAGTTTGAAGCTCGTCACAGTCATTCAATCATTGAATCCTACTCAGAATCCCTTTTTAGTCTCTGAATCAGATTTTTGCTCAAGTCCCTCAATTTCAGCCAGAAAATACCTGAAATCACACAAAAACACACAAACTCATAGTAAAGTCCAAAAAAGTGAATTTTAACTAAAAAATAATAAAATATACTAAAAACTAACTAGATCATACTAAAAACATACTAAAAACAATGCCAAAAAGCGTACAAATTATCCGCTCATCAAAAAGCTTTTGAATAAGAGGTTCATTCGACCGAGTGTATATCCGTGGGGAGTGCCAGTTTTATTGGTAAAGAAGAAGGATAGAGGAATGCGACCTTATGTGGATTACCAACTGCTGAATAAAGTGATTGTGAAGAACAAGAACCATTGCCTAGAATCGACGACTTAATGGATCAACTGCAAGGAGCTGGGGTGTTTTCCAAGATCGATTTGAGATTCGGTTACCATCAGATAAGGGTGAAAGAGGAGGATATTCCAAAAACCGCGTTTAGGACGCACTATGGACACTACGAGTTTGCGGTAATGTTCTTTGGGTTAACGAATGCACCTGCTGTATTCATGGATTACATGAACAGAGTATTTCATCCCTTTTTGGACAAATTTGTAGTGGTTTTCATAGACGGTGTCTTAGTTTATTCTAAGACGGTGAAGGAGTACGAGGAGCACTTGAGAATTGTGTTGCAATTCTTAAAGGAGCAAAAATTGTATGCTAAGTTGTCCAAGTGTGAGTTCTGGAAGGAGGAAGTAAAGTTCCTAGCTCACATAGTGAGCAAAGGGGAAATAGCGGTGGATCCTTCTAAGGTAGAAGTGGTAATGGAATGGGAAAGACCAACGACGGTGACGGTAGTCAGAAGTTTCTTAGGTTTAGTCGGATACTACTAGAGATTTATTGAAGGATTTTCCCAGATTGCACTACCGATGACTAAGTTGACAAGGAAGGAGGTGCCGTTTGTATAGACGTCGGAGTGTGAAGAGAGTTTTCAGACCTTGAAGCAAAGACTAACTTCAGCGCCTGTTTTAATTTTGTCGGAACCGCATGAATCGTTTGAGGTATACTGTGATACTTCCTTGAAGGGTTTAGGATGCGTTTTGATGCAACACCGGAATATGGTGGCTTACGCATCGCGTCAGCTGAGACCGCATGATGTAAATTACCCAACTCAGGACTTGGAATTAGCGGCAACTTTTTTTGCATTGAAGATTTGGAGGCACCACTTGTACGGAGTGAGATTTAGCATCTTTTTTTTATCATAAGAGTCTTAAGTACATCTTTGATTAGAAAGAGCTTAATATGCATCAGAGAAGGTGGATGGAGTTACTTAAGGATTATGATTTTGAACTAAGTTATCACCCGGGAAAGGCTAAGTGGTAGCAGGCACGTTGAGTCGGAAGTCTTTAACAGTAGCATGGATGAGAATCAAGGAAGAGGAGTTAGTGGATAAGTTTGTGGATCTTAAGCTAGATATTGGTGAAGTTGCCAGAAGAGTTTGTTTAAATCCATTGCAGATTTCAAGTACGTTTAAAACAGAGATTCAGAGGGCTCAGCAAGATGATCAAAGGCTTCAGCAATTATTTTAACCAGCTGGTAAGGAGAGGCATGGAGAGTTTACTAAGGATGATGAAGGGTTGTGGAGATATAAGGGGAGAATTCGTATACTGGATGTCGGGAGTTTGAGGCAAGACTTATTATTGAAAGCTCATAACAGTGGGTTTTCTATTCATCCCAGAAGTACGAAGATGTATTATGACTTAAAGAAGATGTTCTGGTGGCATGGGATGAAGAATGATGTAGCTATAGAGGTATCCAAGTGCCTGACGTGTCAAAAGGTAAAGATAGAGCATCAGAAACTGTCAGGAATGCTATAGCCACTTGTGATTCCTCAGTGGAAGTGGGAAGGAATTGCGATGGACTTTGTGACCGATTTACCGAGGACTAGGTCAAGATTTGATGCGGTTTGGGTGATCGTGGATCGCTTAACCAAATCTGCTCATTTTCTGCCTATTCGAGTGAACTATTCAATGGAGGAGTTGGCGAGATTGTACATCAAGGAGATCATAAGGTTGCACGGTGTGCCATCGAGCATAGTGTTGGACCGTGATCCTTGATTCACATCAAGGTTTTGGGGAGTTTTCTAAAGAGCTTTCAGTACGAGGCTATTTTTGGGGGTTACACTGACAACTGGGATCGAAAGAGCAATCAAAACCAAGAAGTTGAATCCGAGGTTTATAGGACCGTTTGAGGTTCTGAGGCGATTCAGGCCGGTGGCATATCAAGTAGCTTTGCCGCCTTACTTGTCTAACTTACATGATGTATTCCATGTGTCACAACTCCGTAAATACAGGTCGGATGCGGCTCATGTGTTAGATCCTGAGTTGGTTGAGTTGAGGGAGAACTTGACTTTTCAAGAGCCAACATTCATGAACCACAAATTCAAAAGACATATGCACTGTTTAAGCATACATTCAGAAAACAAAAGTATTGCCACCACATCAAAATAATTAAACTGTTATAAAATTCAAAATTTATGCAATTCTTTTCTTTTTTCAATTAAGAACATTTTTCATTCAAGAAAAGTGATGGATTCATAGGACATTCATAACTTTAAGGCATAGACACTAAGACACTAATGATCACAAGACACAAACATAGATAAACGTAAGCACTAAAATTCGAAAAACAGGAAAATAAAGAACAAGATTAAAGAATGGGTCCACCTTAGTGATGGCGGCTCTTTCTTCCTGTTGAGGATCCTATGGAGTGCTTGAGCTCCTCAATGTCTCTTC
>NC_029774.3:81192742-81195382 GCF_000817695.3 Arachis duranensis | reverse complement strand
AGTGTAAGGATGTTCATCTCCTTGCATCATGGGCAAGTTGAATGCCAACCTTACTTTTTCCGGACTAAAATCCAAGTATTTTCCCCGAACCATAGTAAGCCAATTCTTTGGGTTCGGGTTCACACTTTGATCATGGTTATTGGTGATCCATGCATTGGCATAGAACTCTTGAACCATTAAGATTCTGACTTGTTGAATGGGGTTGGTAAGAACTTCCCAACCTCTTCTTCGGATCTCATGTCGGATCTCCGGATATTCACTCTTTTTGATTTTAAAAGGGACCTCAGGGATCACCTTCTTCAAGGCAACAACTTCATAGAAGTGGTCTTGATGCACCCTTGAGATGAATCTCTCCATCTCCCATGACTCGGAGGTGAAAGCTTTTGCCTTCCCTTTCCTCTTTCTAGAGGTTTCTCCGGCCTTGGATGCCATAAATGGTTATGGAAAAACAAAAAGCAATGCTTTTACCACACCAAACTTAAAAGGTTTGCTCGTCCTCGAGCAAAAGAAGAAAGAAGAGAGTAGAAGAAGAAGAAATGAAGGAGATGGAGATGGCTTTGTGGTTCGGCCAAAGGGGGAGAAGTAGTGTTTAGGTTGTGTGAAAATGAAGGAGTGAAGATGGGTTTATATAGGGGTGGGGAGAGGGTTAGGGTTCGGTTATGGGAGGGTGGGTTTGGGAGGGAAAGTGGTTTGAATTTGAATGGTGAGGTAGGTGGGATTTTATGAAGGATGGATGTGAGTGGTGAAGAGAAAGATGGGATTTGATAGGTGAAGGTTTTTTGGGGAAGAGGTGTTGAGGTGATTGGTGAATGGGTGGTGAAGAGAGAGAGTGGTGGGGTAGGTGGGGATCCTGTGGGGTCCACAGATCCTGAGATGTCAAGAAAAAGTCATCCCTGCACTAAGTGGCGAGCAAAATTGCTCTTCATGCCAATTCTGGCGTTAAACGCTGGGCTGGTGCCCATTTCTGGCGTTTAACGCCAACTTCTTGCCCTTTCCTGGCGTTTAACGCCAGTCTGGTCCCCCTTTCTGGCGTTAAACGCCCAGAATGGTGCCAGACTGGACGTTAAACGCCCATTTGCTAGCCTTACTGGCGTTTAAACGCCAGCAAGTTCTCCTCCAGGGTGTGCTGTTTTTCTTTCTGTTTTTCTTTCTATTTTTACTTTTTCAATTGATTTTGTGACTTCTCATGATCATCAACCTATAGAAAACATAAAATAACAAGGGAAATAGATAAAATATAACATTGGGTTGCCTCCCAACAAGCGCTTCTTTAATGTCAGTAGCTTGACAGAGGGCTCTCATAGAGCCTCACAGATGCTCAGAGCAATGTTGGAACCTCCCAACACCAAACTTAGAGTTTGAATGTGGGTGTTCAACACCAAACTTAGAATTTGGTTGTGGCCTCCCAACACCAAACTTTGAGTTTGACTGTCGGGGCTCTGTTTGACTCTGTTTTGAGAGAAGCTCTTCATGCTCCCTCTCCATGGTGACAGAGGGATATCCTTGAGTCTTAAACACAAAGGATTCTTCATTCACTTGAATGATCAATTCTCCTCTATCAACATCAATCATAGCCTTTGCTGTGGCTAGGAAGGGTCTGCCAAGGATGATGGATTCATCCATGCACTTCCCAGTCTCTAGGACTATGAAATCAGCAGGGATGTAAAGGTCTTCAACTTTTACCAGAACATCCTGTACAAGTCCATAAGCTTGTTTTCTTGAATTGTCTGCCATCTCCAGTGAGATTTTTGCAGCTTGCACCTCAAAGATCCCTAGCTTCTCCAGTACGGAGAGAGGCATGAGGTTTACACTTGACCATAGGTCACACAAGGCCTTCTTGAAGGTCATGGTGCCTATGGTACAAGGTATTGAGAACTTCCCAGGATCTTGTCTCTTTTGAGGTAGTTTCTGCCTAGACAAGTCATCCAATTCTTTGGTGAGCAAAGGGGGTTCATGATTGCTTGTCATTTAGCTTCATGATTGCTCCAAGGTATTTAGCAACTTGCTCTTCAGTGACATACTCATCCTCTTCAGAGGAAGAATACTCAGCAGAGCTCATGAATGGCAGAAGTAAATCCAATGGGATCTCTATGGTCTCAGTGGGAGCCTCAGATTCCAATGGTTCCTCATTGGGGAACTCATTGGAGGCCAGTGGACGTCCATTGAGGTCTTCCTCAGTGGCGTTCACTGCCTCTCCCTCCTCCCCAAATTCGGCCATGTTAATGGCCTTGCACTCTCTTTTTGGATTTTCTTCTGTATTGCTTTGGAGGGTACTAGGAGGGAGTTCAGTAATTTTCTTGCTCAGCTGACCCACTTGTGCCTCCAAGTTTCTAATGGAGGACCTTGTTTCAGTCATGAAACTTTGAGTGGTTTTGATTAGATCAGAGACCATGGTTGCTAAGTTAGAGTTACTCTGCTTAGAATTCTCTGTTTGTTGCTGAGAAGATTATGGAAAAGGCTTGCCATTGCTAAACCTGTTTCTTCCACCATTATTATTGTTGAAACCTTGTTGAGGTCTCTGTTGATCCTTCCATGAGAGATTTGGATGATTTCTCCATGAAGAATTATAGGTGTTTCCATAGGGTTCTCCTATGTAATTCACCTCTTCCATTGAGGGTTCTCAGGATCATAAGCTTCTTC
>NC_029774.3:81191291-81192181 GCF_000817695.3 Arachis duranensis | reverse complement strand
ATTTTTGAGGTGGAAAGAACTTTGCCAAGAAGGCATTGACTAGCTTTTCCCAAGAGTTCAGGCTTTTTTTAGGTTGTGAGTACAACCATATCCTAGCTCTGTCTTTTACAGCAAAAGGGAATAGCATAAGTCTGTAGACCTCAGGGTCAACCCCATTAGTCTTGACAGTGTCACAGATTTGCAAGAACTCAGCTAAGAACTGATGAGGATCTTCCAAAGGAAGTCCATGGAACTTGCAATTCTGTTGCATTAGAGAAACTAATTGAGGCTTAAGCTAAAATTTGTTTGCTCCAATGGCAGGGATAGAGATGCTTCTCCCATAGAAGTCGGGAGTAGGTGCAGTAAAGTCACCCAGCACCTTCCTTGCATTGTTGGCATTGTTGTTGTTTTCGGCTGCCATGGGCTCTTCTTCTTTGAAGATTTCTGTTAGGTCCTCTACAGAGAGTTGTGCCTTAGCTTCTCTTAGCTTCCGCTTCAAGGTCCTTTCAGGTTCAGGATCAGCCTCAACAAGAATGCTTTTGTCTTTGCTCCTGCTCATATGAAAGAGAAGAGAACAAGGAAATATAGAATCCTCTATGTCACAGTATAGAGATTCCTTGAGGTGTCAGAGGAAAAGAAAAATGGAAGGCAGAGGTAGAAAATTCGAACTTATCAAGAAAGATGGAGTTCAAATTGTGCATTAAGGAATAGTGTTAGTCCATAAATAGAAGGATGTGAGAAGAGGGGAAGAAATTTTCGAAAATTAAGTAAAAGATTTTAAAAACATTTTGAAAAACTTTAATTGATTTTCGAAAATAAGAGTGGAAAAGAAATTAAAGTGAATTTTTGAAAAAGATTTTGAAATTAGAAATTAAAAAGATATGATTGAAAACTATTTTGAAAAAGATGTG
>NC_029774.3:81189644-81190376 GCF_000817695.3 Arachis duranensis | reverse complement strand
TTGAAACACTAGAATTCATTCTTAAGAACTCTGAAGAAAAATACCTAATCTAAGCAACAAGATGAATCGTCAGTTGTCCATACTCGAACACTCCCCGGCAACAGCGCCAAAAACTTGGTGGACGAAATTGTGATCAATACTTTTCACAACTCAAATAATCCCCGGTAATGAATCCAAAAACTTGGTGTTCAATACCATGGCATAAACACAACTTCGCACAACTAACCAGCAAGTGTACTGGGTCGTCCAAGTAATAAACCTTACGCGAGTAAGGGTCGATCCCACAGAGATTGTTTGTATGAAGAAAGCTATGGTCACCTTGTAAATCTTAGTCAGGCAAACTCAAATGGTTATGAATGATGAATAAAACATAAAGATAAAGATAGAGATACTTATGTAATTCATTGGTGGGAATTTCAGATAAGCGTATGGAGATGCTTGGTCCCTTCTGTCTCTCTGCTTTCCTATTGTCTTCATCCAATCCTTCTTACTCCTTTCCATGGCAAGCTGTATGTAGGGTTTCACCGTTGTCAGTGGCTACCTCCCATCCTCTCAGTGAAAACGTTCCAGATGCTCTGTCACAGCACGGCTAATCAGCTGTCGGTTCTCGATCATGTTGGAATAGGATCATTGATCCTTTTGCGTTTGTCATCACGCCCAGCAATCGCGAGTTTGAAGCTCGTCACAGTCATCCAATCATTGAATCCTACTCAGAATACCACAGACAAGGTT
>NC_029774.3:81179470-81189526 GCF_000817695.3 Arachis duranensis | reverse complement strand
TTGAAAATACATAAGAACAAGGTCTAGGCATGGCCGTGAGGCCAGCCCCCAAAACGTGATCAAAGATCCAAAGATCCAAGAATACAAAGATCTAAAGATACCAAGATGAAAATACAATAGTAAAAGGTCCTACTTATAGAGAACTAGTAGCGTGGGGTTTACAGAGATGAGTAAATGACATAAAAATCCATTTCCGGGCTCACTTGGTGTGTGCTTGGGCTGAGCATTGAAGCATTTTCGTGTAGAGACTCTTCTTGGAGTTAAACGCCAGCTTTTATGCCAGTTTGGGCGTTTAACTCCCATCCTTGTGCCAGTTCCGGCGTTTAACGCTGGGAATTCTGATGGTGACTTTGAACGCCGGTTTGGGCCATCAAATCTTCGACAAAGTATGGACTATCATATATTTCTGGAAAGCTCAGGATGTCTACTTTCCAACGCCGTTGAGAGCGCACCAATTGGGCTTCTGTAGCTCCAGAAAATCTACTACGAGTGCAGGGAGGTTAGAATCTAATAGCATCTGCAGTCCTTTTTAGTCTCTGAATCAGATTTTTGCTGAAGTCCCTCAATTTCAGCCAAAAAATACCTGAAATCAGAGAAAAATACACAAACTCATAGTAAAGTCCAGAAAAGTGAATTTTAACTAAAAACTAATAAAATATACTAAAAACTTACTAGATCATACTAAAAACATACTAAAAATAATGCCAAAAAGCGTACAAGTTATCCGCTCATCAAAAAGCTTTTGAATAAGAGGTTCATTCGACTGAGTGTATAGCCGTGGGGAGTGCCAGTTTTATTGGTGAAGAAGAAGGATAGAGGAATGCGACCTTATGTGGATTACCAACTGCTGAATAAAGTGACTGTGAAGAACAAGAACCATTGCCTAGAATCGACGACTTAATGGATCAACTGCAAGGAGCTGGGGTGTTTTCCAAGATCGATTTGAGATCCGGTTACCATCAGATAAGAGTGAATGAGGAGGATATTCCAAAAACCGCGTTTAGGACGCACTATGGACACTTTGACTTTGCGGTAATGTTCTTTGGGTTAACGAATGCACCTACTGTATTCATGGATTACATGAACAGAGTATTTCATCCCTTTTTGGACAAATTTGTAGTGGCTTTCATAGACGGTGTCTTAGTTTATTCTAAGACGGTGAAGGAGTACGAGGAGCACTTGAGAATTGTGTTGCAATTCTTAAAGGAGCAAAAATTGTATGCTAAGTTGTCCAAGTGTGAGTTCTGGAAGGAGGAAGTAAAGTTCCTAGCTCACATAGTGAGCAAAGGGGAAATAGCGGTGGATCCTTCTAAGGTAGAAGTGGTAATGGAATGGGAAAGACCAACGACGGTGACGGTAGTCAGAAGTTTCTTAGGTTTAGTCGGATACTACTAGAGATTTATTGAAGGATTTTCCCAGATTGCACTACCGATGACTAAGTTGACAAGGAAGGAGGTGCCGTTTGTATAGACGTCGGAGTGTGAAGAGAGTTTTCAGACCTTGAAGCAAAGACTAACTTCAGCGCCTGTTTTAATTTTGTCGGAACCGCATGAACCGTTTGAGGTATACTGTGATACTTCCTTGAAGGGTTTAGGATGCGTTTTGATGCAACACCGGAATATGGTGGCTTACGCATCGCGTCAGCTGAGACCGCATGATGTAAATTACCCAACTCAGGACTTGGAATTAGCGGCAACTTTTTTTGCATTGAAGATTTGGAGGCACCACTTGTACGGAGTGAGATTTAGCATCTTTTTTTATCATAAGAGTCTTAAGTACATCTTTGATTAGAAAGAGCTTAATATGCGTCAGAGAAGGTGGATGGAGTTACTTAAGGATTATGATTTTGAACTAAGTTATCACCCGGGAAAGGCTAAGTGGTAGCAGGCACGTTGAGTCGGAAGTCTTTAACAGTAGCATGGATGAGAATCAAGGAAGAGGAGTTAGTGGATAGGTTTGTGGATCTTAAGCTAGATATTGGTGAAGTTGCCAGAAGAGTTTGTTTAAATCCATTGCAGATTTCAAGTACGTTTAAAACAGAGATTCTGAGGGCTCAGCAAGATGATCAAAGGCTTCAGCAATTATTTCAACCAGTTGGCAAGGAGAGGCATGGAGAGTTTACTAAGGATGATGAAGGGTTGTGGAGATATAAGGGGAGAATTCGTATACTGGATGTCGGGAGTTTGAGGCAAGACTTATTATTGAAAGCTCATAACAGTGGGTTTTCTATTCATCCCAGAAGTACGAAGATGTATTATGACTTAAAGAAGATGTTCTGGTGGCATGGGATGAAGAATGATGTAGCTATAGAGGTATCCAAGTGCCTGACGTGTCAAAAGGTAAAGATAGAGCATCAGAAACTGTCAGGAATGCTATAGCCACTTGCGATTCCTCAGTGGAAGTGGGAAGGAATTGCGATGGACTTTGTGACCGATTTACCGAGGACTAGGTCAAGATTTGATGCGGTTTGGGTGATCGTGGATCGCTTAACCAAATCTGCTCATTTTCTGCCTATTCGAGTGAACTATTTAATGGAGGAGTTGGCAAGATTGTACATCAAGGAGATCATAAGATTGCACGGTGTGCCATCGAGCATAGTGTTGGACCGTGATCCTTGATTCACATCAAGGTTTTGGGGAGTTTTCTAAAGAGCTTTCGGTACGAGGGTATGTCTCAGCACCGCATATCATCCGCAAACTGATGGACAGTCAGAAAGGACTATTCAGACGTTGGAAGATATGCTAAGGGCATGTATTTTGGATCAACCTGGAAGTTGGGACCGCTACTTGCCATTGGTGGAGTTTGCGTACAACAACAGCTTTCATCCAAGCATTGGGATGGCTCCATATGAGGCCCTGTATGGACGGAAGTGGCAATCTCCACTTTGTTGGTACGAGTCAGGTTAAGCAAGTGTATTGGGTCCTGATTTGGTAGCAGAGACTATTGAAAAGATTAAGAAGATTCGGGAGAGAATTCTAACGGCACAGAGTTGACAGAAGAGTTATGCGGATCAGAGAAGGAAACCGTTAGAATTTGAAGTGGGAGAGCATGTATTTTTGGGGGTTACACTGACAACTGGGATCGAAAGAGCAATCAAAACCAAGAAGTTGAATCCGAGGTTTATAGGACCGTTTGAGGTTCTGAGGCGATTCAGGCCGGTGGCATATCAAGTAGCTTTGCCGCCTTACTTGTCTAACTTGCATGATGTATTCCATGTGTCACAACTCCGTAAATACAGGTCGGATGCGGCTCATGTGTTAGAACCTGAGTTGGTTGAGTTGAGGGAGAACTTGACTTTTCAAGTAATGCCGGTGCGAATTGACGACACCAATGTGAAGAAGTTACGTGGGAAAGAAGTTAAGTTGGTTAAAGTCACTTGGAAATGAGCTGGAGTTGAGGAGCATACTTGGGAATTGGAGTCCGAGATGCGAAAGGATTACCCTGAGCTATTCTCAGGTAATCACTAAATTTTGAGGGCAAAATTTCTTATTTGGTGGGGAGAATATAAGAACCGAGACTAATTAACCGTCTAATTAAATAATTAAGATTGCCCAAACTAGGATCTGAAAATGAAGGGTGGAGTGTGTTGAAATGGTAAGGTATGAGCTTAAATATCATGCGCTGTAACAGTGTGCGCGGGCACACAAGACAGGTTTTTCAATTTTCTGCAGCATCACAAAAATAATATTTTTGACCCTAACTTCTAACGTCCATAACTTTCTCTACAAAATTTCAATTTCACTTATCTTTATACCGTTTTAAAGCTCTCTTAATTATTTTTAATTTAATTTAAAATTCACTTGAATCCAATCTCCAAGGGCTAAGTTATATCCCGCCGAGGTTGGCTCAAAACATGGTTTTAAAAAATTTTACAACTTCTCTGTTTGTTCAAACTAACAAGAAATCATTTCAATTTAACCCTATCAAAATTCAATCCTACTCAATCCTACACATTACGCCATTGTTCAACCACAATCACACCTAACCAATAGTTTCAAATTGTTAACTCCTTCCGAAATTTCCACTCATACCACCATTCTCATAAATCATCAATCCAACATCAATTATATCACACTTGCACCATTTCAAGCCATCAAAGTCATTAATCAGCAATTTATCACTATCAATTCTCATAAATCTCATTATTTATCCTCAACTTTAATAACCATAATCATTTATCAACATCATCATAAATCATCCTCAATCATTAACAATCATCATAATCATCATCAATTCAATCCTATCCTAAGGTCCACTAGCCTGTGTTTCATGAAACATTATATATTAACCAAAGAAAATCGAAACCATACATTGGCCAATTTCCACGCAACTTAAAAGACTGAAAAACAATCTCCAAACAAGTTCAACAAGCTCCACCACCAAGAGTTTAATTCTAATTCCACCAACTTCACTCCAAAAACAATAATTCAAGTTACATAGATAAAATTTACCATACATTAATCCTAGGGCTCATACACAAACCAAACAACAAAGGTTTCAAAGTGACTTACCTTATCCGATGGTATTAGGGGAAAAATCCATCAGTATTCTAATGCTAGATAACCCCTAAATAATCAAAATCACAAAATCTATTCAAAACTCAAACCTAAAGTTTCATAAACTGCTAGTACTGAGAAAGGGAGTATGAAACATGAGTTCTTACTAGAAATCATTAGGTAGAAATGATGGGCTCAGCGAGAGCTTCGCGTGGTCGTAAATGACATGCAAATCGGAGCACCGTAGCTCAAGTTGTGATCAAAACACGGTGAGGGTAAATAGTGTTATGGAAGGGTTTCTCTCTTCCTCAAATTAGTTGCAACCTTCACTCTTTGTGTGTGTTATGAGCTGATTGGATTCATTTTACCCTCTTATATATGTTGGGCTTGGGCCCAACTTGGATCCAGTCCAACCGCGTAGCATTTTCAGTTTGTTTGGCCCAACTTTGTGTCAAAACCTTTAGAATTAGTGCTTGATTTCTAATTCTAAATATTTTTCTAAATTTTTCTATAATTTTTATTACTCTCACACAGTACCAGACAGACTTAAAGTTGGTACTACCCGTTAATTTACCAGTATGCATTTTTACGTAATTTTCCGTTGAAAATTACATTTTTCCACTCGAAACAATTCATTACATTCAAATCTCACCTTCAAATTTTCAAATTAAGACTTCTAAATTTTCAAACCTTTTCTGGGAAATTAAATTATTATTTTATATTAATTGAACGGTAATTAACTTCCGATTCTTATAACCGGACAGACTTAAGCCGGTACAACTAATCTTAGTGCTAATACGCATTTTTTTCTTAAGTAAGTTTTATACCGTTTATTTAGGTTTTACATCCTACCCACTTTATTTAAAATTTTTCCCTCAAAATTAATTACTATTACTTGTAAACAAGCGAGGATATCCTTCCTCATGTTGGACTCGAGCTCCTGTGTATGGTCTTCCACTCCGGCCTGACTCCAAGCCACTTTCACTAATAGAACTTCCTTTCCGTGCAGTCGTTTGACTCTAATGTCATTAATTCTAATTGGCGCCACTTGAAATGCCAGATTTTCTTTCAACTGAACTGATTCAGGCTCTAATACTTGAGTCACATCGGAGGTGTAGTTCCGAAGCTGCGAAACATGAAATGCGTCGTGCAGGTTTGAAAGATGAAGCGGTAAAGCCATTTAATATGCCACTGGCCAAATCCTCCTTAGGATTTGAAATAGATCAAGGTAACGAGGGTTCAACTTCTTCATTTTTATCACTTTAGCCACTCCCATTTTCGGAGTAACCTTTAAGAACACATGATCGCTCTATTTGAACTCTAAAGGTTTTTGCCTGTGATCAACATAGCTTTTCTGATGACTCTGAACGGTAAGAATTGTAGCTTGGATCTTCTTAATCTGTTCCGTCATCTCAGCCACCAATTCAGGCCCCAATAAACTTGATTCTCTGGCTTCATACCAATAATAAAGATTGGCACTTCCTCCTATGCAAAGCCTCATATGGAGCCATTCCGATGGTCACATGGTAACTATTGTTGTATGTAAACCCCACTAATGGCATATAGCAATCCCAACTCCCGGTTGGTCTAACACACAAGCTCTCAACATATCCTCTGGAGTCTAAATTGTTCTCTTCGATTGGCCATCTGTCTAAGGATGGTATGCCGTGCTTAAGAACAATTGAGTTCCGAACACTTTTGAAAAGCTCCCCAAAATCTTGAAGTGAATCAAGGATCTCCATTTGACACTATGGTCATAGGCACACCATGCATTCTTACTATCTCATTAATGTACAACCTTGTCAATTCTTCCAAAGAGTAATCCATGCAGATATGCAAGAAACTAGTGGACTTTGTCAAGTGATCAACGATTACTCACACCGTGACAAATCCTGCTCTAGTCCTCGCCAAACCTGACACAAACTCCATGGCGATACCTTCCCACTTTCATTGGGGAATCTTAAGAGGTTGCAACATTCCGGATGGCTTTTGGTGCTTAATTTTCATCTTCTGACACATCCAACACTTGGATACACGCACCACCACATCATTCTTCATTCTGGACCACCAAAATATCACCTTGAAGTCATGATACATCCTTTGTCGTTCCAAGGTGAAGTAAGAACATGCTCTTGTGGCCCTCTGTCAACACTTATCGTCTCAACTCTCCCACATTCAGTACACGGATTTTTCCCTTGTATCTCCAAACTCCTTCGTAGTCTTGGGTGACCTCTTCTTGTTTCGTTTGTCCAATTGCTTGCAGCATATTCGATAGAACTTAATCATCTTGCTGAGCTTTTTGAATCCTAGTCTTAAAGTTGCAAGAGATATGCAGCTGGTTCAAGCATACACCCGCAGCCACCTCTCTAACACCTAAGTTAAGATCCGCAAATTATTCAACAATTCCTTTTCCTTAATCATCATCCAAGAAATGCTTAGAGATTTTCTGCTCAATGCATCTGCCACCATATTAGCCTTCTCCGGGTGATAATTGACGAAGAAAAATCGTCAATTAGGAATTTTCACAAAATAATCTTGTCGAAGTATAGATCCAAACCAACAATCAACCCTCAATCAAAGTTTAATTTTTTTTTGTCACAAGTGCAAACTAATAAAAATCGAGAGTATTTAAACCTTGGGTCATTTCTAAAGGAATTGCAAGAAAGTGTGCATATTATCGGTTATGAGAATTTTTAGGGTACCTCTAAAAATTGAAGGAAATGTAAATTGGACTAAGACAATTAAAGAAACTAACTAAGAAAGGTCTTGGCAAGGGTTGAGAATTGGAATTCCTATCCTCATTATCATCCTCAATTATGATGGGAATTGTTTATTGCTCTCACTTAGTTATTCTCTGACAATTGAAGGAAAGGTAAGTGAGCAAAATTAACTTTAATTCATAAGTCCTAATGAAAGATTAGCTTTAGTGGAACTCAAGCCAACTAGCAATCCTCAATCACCAATCAACATTAGATTGTGATCATTCAAGCGTCTCGAAGTCCTCAATCACAAGCCAAGTGTATAAAAATATATTCTAAAATCTAACCAAGCATTTTATCAAACACTTGGGAGGCATAAAATGAAAGCATATTAAAATATCAAGAAATATAAAATCTAAAACTAAAAATTGCAAGAGAATAATAACAATAACTCAAACCAACATCAAAGAAATATAAAACACCAAAATTGCATTAAAGGAACTCAAAATTAACAATGGTTCATAAACATGAAAGTAACAAAATAAAGAGAATAGCAAGTAAAACTACAAGAACTATGATGCTAGAACAATAAAAAGTAAAGAAAACTAAATCAAAACAATAATTAAAACCTAAATCTATAGAAAGAAGTAATCTAAAATCATAATTTCTAGAGAGAAGAGAGAGCTTCTCTCTCTAGAAATCTAACCTAAAACATGATAAAAACCTATTCTAACACTACTTGGTTCATCATGTGTGGAACACGATCCAACACAAAACTCACCGGCAAGTGTACCGGGTCGCATCAAGTAATAATAACTCACATGAGTGAGGTCGATCCCACAGGGATTGAAGGATTGAGCAATTTTAGTTTAGTGGTTGATTTAGTCAAGCGAATCAAGTTTTGGTTGAGTGGGTTGTATTTAACAGAAGATAAATTGCTTGAAATGTAAAGGGAGAGGGGAAATTGCAGTAAATTAAAGAACAGGAAAGTAAACGTGCTGAATCTTAAAGAACAAGAAAGTAAATAACTGAAACTTAAAGTGCAAGAAATGTAAATTGCTTGAATATAAAAGGGGTTTGAGGACTGGGATTGCAGAATCTAAACAAAGAGAAATTTAATTGCCATAATTAATAGAGCAGAAATTGAATTAAAAGCAATGAGGATTCAAACAGAAATTGAAATTAAAGTGCAGCAAGGTTCACAGAAGAACCAAAAGTAAATTGGGATATCAGGATTCCAGAGACTAGGTAGCAGAGCCTAGATCTCAATTACCTTCCTAGATCCAAGTTCTCAAAGCAATTGACAAGGACTTGAAGAAGAAACAGTAAAGAGAATGTGAATGGATTCAATTATGCAGAAAAGAAACTAAAGAGTTCTTGAGTGGAGATTGAGACAGAATTTCCTCAATTCTTCACACCCAAGAATCAAAACAAGGAAATTAAAAAGACCCAAGCAAGAACGAGGAAGAAGAGAGATCAATTCTTCTCTCCAAATCTCTGAAATCTCAATGAAGACACCAAGAGAAGTTCCAAAGTGTAAAAATAAAATTCAAAGCTCAAAGAAAGTGCAAAATTCAAAAGCTAAGCAAAAGGTCCTAATTACATCAAACTAGCTCCTATTTATACACTTTCTATTCTTGGATTTTGGGATTTGGATGGGCTTTTGATTTGGTGAAGAAATGAATTAAATTGGATTTTTAATTCAATTTTTCGGCCCAAAAATAATAGCTCCCAGGAGGCTGCCCTTCGGCCCAAAAATAATAGCTCCCAGGAGGCTGCCCTGCCCTTGTGGAGGGCAGGGCAGGTTTGGTGCGTGTTGGTGCTTGCTTGGTGTGGCTTGTTGCGGTCTGGTGCGGTCTGGTGCGGTCTGGTGCGCAGAACGCTGCCCTGCCCGCGCGGAGGGCAGGGCAGGAAAAATTGGTGCGCCAGAAATGTGCCACGGTGCGTGCTGATGCTGCCAGTTTCTTGCCATGGTGCGCCTGAATGGTGCCTTGGTGCACAGGATGCTGCCCTGCCCTCGCGGAGGGCAGGGCAGAAAAAATATGGTGCTGCCAGGATCGTGCTGTGGTGCACGCTGGTGCTGCCAGGATAGTGATTTGGTGCGCCAGAAATGTCCTTGGTGCGCCAGATTCATGCACCAACAAAATGCTGCCCTGCCCTCGCGGAGGGCAGGGCAGTGTTTCCAAAATGAAGTCCCACGTTCGAATCCGGGCAGAAACACACGCTCATTCATTTTCCTTGGTTTCTTGGCACGGTAATGGACCTTAGTTCCTTGCTTTCTCATGGTCCCGTGTTCAACTCTTGTGGCAAGCATCATAGGCATTTTTCCTTTGATTTTCTTCCTTGGTGAGCCCGATACTGCCCTTGTGGAGGGCAGGGCAACATTTTCTTCTTCTTGATTCTAAGGCACAAATTTGTGCTCTGCCCTTGTAGTGGGCAGGGCAGAGTTGCCTTCTTTGCCTTGTTCCCTTATGTTGCCCTCCTAGAGGGCAGTGTGCCCTTGTGGAGCCTCCCCCATTGCATGCGGCACATTTTTACTTCCTTTGACCATGCTTCCTTCTCCTTGGGTCACGCTTTCTTTAGGCCACGCTTTTCTCTTTTATTCTTTTCTTTACCTAAAATAAACCAAAACAACCACTCCAAGTATCACTAAATTCATAAGGCTTATAAATCAATTAAAACTCAATTAAAATTAGCTTAAACCTCATGAGTTAATATAAATTTCATGGTGGTTGCTTGATTTAAAGAAGTTATGCATTTTCACTCCAAATCACTTACTTAGGAAGCAAGAAAGTGCATAAAGACTAACAAAACAAATGAAATTAGCTTGAAAAATGGGTATATGATGACTTGTCATCACA
>NC_029774.3:81177211-81179092 GCF_000817695.3 Arachis duranensis | reverse complement strand
CAAGCTAACTCACATTTGAATGAGAATGATATTATGCAACAATTATTTCATGAGTTATGCATTTAATCAAACACATATACCACCACTAACTTCCATTCTTACTTATGAAACATTGGATATTTCACTTTTCAATTCAAACAAATCTCTTTTATTTAAGCATATGGGAAACAAAACAAAATTTAAATCTAAGTGATGGATAACAAGCATTATGCAGATTTAGCATTTTTAACAAACAATTTCACTTGCAACTAGATAAACACTTTAGCAAGAAATACAATGGTTTCCAGATTCAAAACATTTCACAGCAGCAAGGATCAAGTTTAGATACAACCTTTGAAGTTGCAGCCCTTTGATTCTTCCTTCTGTTGTGTTCTCTTTGAGTTAAGATGCATAATGTCTTCAATTGTTGCCTCATGTCCTGCATAATTCTCAAAGTTGCTTGCTTCTCAAGCCCTTAATTATATGGTTAGTATGCATAAACTGAGTGTGGTTCCTGGATTGATTTTGGTGTGGGAACACCAAACTTAATTGTTTCCCACTGCCTCTTATGCAACCATTTTAACCATATGTGAAACCTTGTGTCCTTGCTAAAGGTTAATGAAATTAAAACTAGAAAGCAACTAAACAGTTGAATAATGTGTTTGGTGCTTGGAGCTAGCATCATGCAAGAGGTGAGAATGTGTTTTTAAATGATATTTTTGGTGGAACACCAAACTTAGAATCTTTCATTCTCCCTTAAACTGTTTTGGTGTGCAACACCAAACTTAGCTCCTTGCAATCCATACCAATTATTCAACATTTTTATTGAAAAAGCTATGAAAGAAAACTATCTCCGGTTGGGTTGCCTCCCAACAAGCGCTCTTTTATTGTCACTAGCTTGACATCTTCTATTTTTGCTTCAAGGGGGATTTAGGTTCTGGACCTCCTTTTCTTTGTTCCATTGCCCCCTAGGTACAGTTTTGCTCTATGACCATTTGCTGTAAACCGACTCTTTGTTGCTTCATCTAGCAATTCAATACTCCCATAAGGGAAAACTTTAGTCACCAAGTATGGACCAGTCCACTTAGACTTAAGCTTGCCAGGGAATATCTTGAGCCGTGAGTTGTACAAGAGTACTTGTTGTCCAGGTTTGAATTCTTTCTTCAAAATCTTCCTGTCATGCCATTTCTTAGCTTTTTCCTTGTATATCTTGGTATTTTCATAGGCTTCTAGCCTAAACTCATCTAGCTCATTCAGCTGCAACAACCTTTTCTCTCCTGCTGCTTCAGAATCCAAATTTAGAAGTTTAGTGGCCCAAAAGGCTTTGTGCTCAAGCTCTACAGGGAGATGACAAGATTTGCCATATAACAGCTGAAATGGGGATTTCCCAATAGGAGTTTTGAAAGCTGTTCTGTATGCCCAAAGTGCATCTTCCAACTTCCTAGCCCAATCCTTTCTTGTGCTACCTACTGTTTTTTCTAGGATTTTTTTCAATTCTCTGTTTGCTAATTCAGCCTGCCCATTTGTCTGAGGGTGATATGGTGTGGCTACTTTATGAATAACTCCATATTTATGAAGAAGCTTCTCCATTTGTTTGTTACAAAAATGTCCACCACCATCACTGATAAGACCCTTGGGTACTCCATATCTAGTGAAAATGTGTTTCTTGAGGAATTGAAGGATACTTTGTGCATCACAGGTAGTTGTAGCTATGGCTTCCACCCACTTTGAAACATACTCCACTGCTATCAAGATATATCTGAAAGAGTAGGAAGGGGGAAAGGGTCCCATGAAATCAATGCCCCATAGATCAAACAATTCTACTTCCAAAATGAAGTTCTGTGGCATCTCGTTTCTTCTTGTTAGTCCTCCTGCTCTCTGGCATTCATTACATTGGTGGAT
>NC_029774.3:81171382-81174560 GCF_000817695.3 Arachis duranensis | reverse complement strand
TTGCACTCTTCTTTTGGATTAGGAATGGTGTCACTTGGTAGTGAGCTTGAAGGTCTCTCAACAGAAATCTACTTGGAGATTTGGCCAATCTGCCTCTCTAGGCTCTTCATGGAGGCTTCCTGGTTCTTTGTGGTCAATTCTTGGTTCTTCATCATCTTTTCCATGAGCATCTCTAGATTAGTAATCCTTTGAGAGTCTTGTGAGATTGGTTGGTTTTGGGTTGTCAATGGATGATGGTAAGTGTTTTGGTTAGTTGGTTAGGTATTGGATGGATAATGGTTGGAATTGGGGTAATTATTTTGGGATTTTCTGTAAGGAATTTGGTTAGTTGGCTGCTGGTTGTGATTTTGGTTGTTTCTTGAAGTGTTTTGAGCTGAGTTCCTTTGCCATGGTTGTTGATTCTGGTTGTGATTGTCTCCCCACCTAAGGTTTGAGTGGTTCTTCCAAGATGGATTGTAGGTGTCACCATACACCTTATTTGATCCATTCGGTCCAGAGCCTTGGTTATGCATATACTGCACTTGCTCTTGTTGCTGTTCTTCTTGATTCTCCTCATTCTGCCCCCAAGGATTGGTTGGTTGGCTTGTGGCACTCACTGATGCTACTTGTAGGCCATCAATTCTTTTGGCCATTTGCTCAAATTGTTGTTGAATCTGTTGCTGCATCATTTTGTTTTGAGCTAAGATTGAGTCCACTCCTTCCAGTTCCATTACTCCTCTTCTTTGTGATGGTTGGCGTTGCCTTTGATGAGCAAAGAAATACTGATTGTTAGCCACCATGTCAATGAGATTTTGAGCTTCTTCTGCAGTTTTCATCAGTTGCAATGATCCTCCAGCTGAGTGATCAAGTGCCTCTTGAGCCTTTAGAGTGAGCCCTTCATAGAAGTTCTGCAGCTTGTCCTACTCAGTGAACATCTCTGGTGGACATTTCCTCAGCAGTGCCTTATATCTTTCCCATGCTTCATATAAATTTTCAGCCTCCATTTGAGTGAATGTCTGCACCTCTGTCTTCAATCTTATGATTCTTTGAGGGGGATAAAATTTGGCAAGAAACTTGCTTACCAAGTCATCCCAAGTGTTGATGCTTTCTTTTGGAAAGGTCTCTAGCCATTGGGTGGCTTTATCTCTGAGAGAAAATGGAAAGAGCAACAACTTCTAGCTATCAAGAGGTACACCATTGGTTTTCACCGTGTCACAGATTCTCAAGAAGGTAGACAAATGTTGATTTGGATCTTCCAAAGGTCCTCCTCCAAAAGAGCAGTTGTTTAGAACCAAAGTGATGAGTTGTGGCTTTAGTTCAAAATTGTTTTCTTGGAATTCCTCCTCAGATTCTTCCTCTCCAATAACGTTCTTCCCTCTTTCAGCTCTTCTTATTCTCCGAAGAGTTCTTTGATCAATTTCAGAGATGATAGGGGAAGATCTTCCTGTACCTGACATATAAACACACAACAATAAACACACAGATCCAGAAAACCAATGAAACTTCAATCTATAGTTAGAATGAAGTTTTAGTTAGTTTAAGCAAAAATTCAAACAGTTAGTGTGTTAGTCAAAATTAAAAGAACAGAAAAGAAAAATTGCTTAATCTAGACCTCCACTTCACTTAATCATTGTCAATCTATTTCAATCCCCGGCAACGGCGCCAAAACACTTGATGTGTGGAACACGATCCAACACAAAACTCACCGGCAAGTGTACCGGGTCGCATCAAGTAATAATAACTCACATGAGTGAGGTCGATCCCACATGCATTGAAGGATTGAGCAATTTTAGTTTAGTGGTTGATTTAGTCAAGCGAATCAAGTTTTGGTTGAGTGGGTTGTATTTAATAGAAGATAAATTGCTTGAAATGTAAAGGGAGAGGGGAAATTGCAGTAAATTAAAGAACAGGAAAGTAAACTTGCTGAATCTTAAAGAACAAGAAAGTAAATGACTGAAACTTAAAGTGCAAGAAATGTAAATTGCAGAAACTTAAAGTGCAAGAAATGTAAATTGCTTGAATATAAAAGGGGTTTGAGGACTGGAATTGCAGAATCTAAACAAAGAGAAATTTAATTGCCACAATTAATAGAGCAGAAATTGAATTAAAAGCAATGAGGATTCAAACAGAAATTGAAATTAAAGTGCAGCAAGGTTCACAGAAGAACCAAAAGTAAATTGGGATCTCAGGATTCCAGAGACTAGGTAGCAGAGCCTAGATCTCAATTACCTTCCTAGATCCAAGTTCTCAAAGCAATTGACAAGGAATTGAAGAAGAAACAGTAAAGAGAATGTGAATGGATTCAATTATGCAGAAAAGAAACTAAAGAGTTCTTGAGTGGAGATTGAGACAGAATTTCCTCAATTCTTCACACCCAAGAATCAAAACAAGGAAATTAAAAAGACCCAAGCAAGAACGAGGAAGAAGAGAGATCAATTCTCCTCCCCAAATCTCTGAAATCTCAGTGAAGACACCAAGAGAAGTTCCAAAGTGCAAAAATAAAATTCAAAGCTCAAAGAAAGTGCAAAATTCAAAAGCTAAGCAAAAGGTCCTAATTACATCAAACTAGCTCCTATTTATACACTTTATATTCTTGGATTTTGGGATTTGGATGGGCTTTTGATTTGGTGAAGAAATGAATTAAATTGGATTTTTAATTCAATTTTTCGGCCCAAAAATAATAGCTCCCAGGAGGCTGCCCTGCCCTTGTGGAGGGCAGGGCAGGATTTGGTGCGTGTTGGTGCTTGCTTGGTGTGGCTTGTTGCGGTCTGGTGCAGTCTGGTGCGGTCTGGTGCGCAGAACGCTGCCCTGCCCGCGCGGAGGGCAGGGCAGGAAAAATTGGTGCACCAGAAATGTGCCACGGTGCGTGCTGATGCTGCCAGTTTCTTGCCATGGTGCGCCAGAATGGTGCCTTGGTGCACAGGATGCTGCCCTGCCCTCGCGGAGGGCAGGGCAGAAAAAATATGGTGCTGCCAGGATAGTGATTTGGTGCGCCAGAAATGTCCTTGGTGCGCCAGATTCATGCACCAACAAAATGCTGCCCTGCCCTCGCGGAGGGCAGGGCAGTGTTTCCAAAATGAAGTCCCGCGTTCAAATCCGGGCAGAAACACACGCTCATTCATTTTCCTTGGTTTCTTGGCACGGTAATGGGACTTAGTTCCTTACTTCCTCATGGTCCCGTGTTCAACTCTTGTAGCAA
>NC_029774.3:81171000-81171208 GCF_000817695.3 Arachis duranensis | reverse complement strand
CCTTCTTTGCCTTGTTCCCTTATGTTGCCCTCCTAGAGGGCAGTGTGCCCTTGTGGAGCCTCCCCCATTGCATGCGGCACACTTTTACTTCCTTTGACCACGCTTCCTTCTCCTTGGGTCACGCTTTCTTTAGGCCACACTTTTCTCTTTTATTCTTTTCTTCACCTAAAATAAACCAAAACAACCACTCCAAGTATCACTAAATTCA
>NC_029774.3:81156738-81166115 GCF_000817695.3 Arachis duranensis | reverse complement strand
CCAAAACGTTTGTAAGAAAGGTTGATTGCTTGGTTTAGTAACTATACTTACAACGAGAGTTTACTATAACTTCTAAACCATCAATCTTCAGTTCTTTCAAAATTGTTCCATTTTATTAATTGCTCTTTTTCTTTTTCAGTTTACTATAACTTTTTCACTATTTATTTTTTGTATTTGGGGAATTCTTTTTGTATCCCCTTTTTTTTCAAATACTAAATTTTTTTTTTACACATGGTAATTAATTTATTTTGACTTCACATGAGCATGTTTCCCAAATTATTTTCACATGACTTGTTTAATTTAATTTCCTACTTTCTATTATTTCATGTTCCCATAAAATTTCCTACACTTAAATATTACACAAAATCTATCTTAAGCTAACCAAGGATTCAACTTGGGATTTTTATTTTATTTTTTTGCTTAAAGCTAGTAATGTGGTTATAAAGACGAAGGGGATTAAAAGCCTCAAGGGGGGCTAACAAGGATGGCACAAAAGGTAGGCCTATTTGGGATAAGTGAGTTAAAAATTCAAACATGGCCTCAATCCTGTCTTAGTATGTATCTATATTCTATTTTGGACATATAGATTAAAGCAAAGTAAAGAACATCAGAAAAATAAAAAGAAGGGCAAACACACAGGAATGAAATTTATGGTTTGAATGTAACCATACAATTAAGCTCAAAACTCACAGGCTGTATGTTCTCAAACTCATAAATCATATATCACTTAAGTATGTCATGCAAGTAGAAATCAAGAGTTCCCATTATACTCAATGTAAAATATATATTGGATGGCTTTAAAGTTTTAGTGTTCCTCCTTGATGAAATGTTGTTTACTAACTACATGTAATGCTATATATACAAGGTGTGTGGATTGATTCTGTTAAAGTCTCTAGCTTACTTCCTTTTTATTTTCAATCAAGTCAACTATCATATACTAAAAAGGGTAAACTATACTAATTAATCCACTTAAAATATAACTAGTAAACTAATGTGCAAATCAAGCTAAAATATCCAAAATAGCATACATATAGCTCAAAGTGCAAAATGTAAAAAGTACAATAAAAAACAAAAAGAGAAAAACATGCAAAAATACATAAAATGAACAAAATAAGAGAGAGTTTGTAGTGGTTCATCAAAATAAAGATATGCCACAGATGGCAACCTCCCCACACTTAAATAATAACATCGTCCTCGATGCTCACTTAAGTTGGGTGTGAATGAGTGTCATCTCCAGAAGGATGGGTAGCCAGAGTCTCTGTGGTGGTGGTCTGAGGATCTACCTGCTGCGGAGGGGGTGCTGACTGAATGGGGATCTCAGAGTCTACAGCCTGAATCTGAGGTGGGTCCTCCTGCTGGTGTGCAGTCTGCTCTGAGCCTGCCTGCGCAGCCTCTCTCTGTGGATGGGTCTCCTCCCTGTGCTCATCCGCCTCCTCTTCAGATGGCTCTGATGGTGTCTCAGGCTCGGAGGGGATGTCGTCGCCAGATTGGATCAACAACTTCAGGTGCTCATAGTGTCGCCTGCTGCGATGCTCAGATGTCTCATATCGGCGCCGGTTGCGGCGCTCCATCCTATCTAGCTGCTGAAACAAGCGGTGCATTAGGTGATAAACTGGCTCTGAGGCAGGTGGAGGTGCAGTAGTAGTAGCAGGGGTAGTTGGGGTAGCTGTGGAGGAAGAAGGGCCAGCAGATGGTGTGGCTGTTTCACCGGAAGATGAGAGCAATGGAGGTCTGTAGCCCAAAGCTAGAAAGTTTCTGGTGTGAGGGATAATCTTCCTGCAGTCTGCAGCAGGTGACCTCTCATCGGCATCCTCCCACGGTACGTCAACTCGACGTCCGAGCTGGGTAATCAGATACGGAAAGGGGAGAGTGCCTCAGATGTGGACCCTGGCCATGTAGGACCGGATAAAACGTGGCAGGTACAGGTCCTTACCCTCCATCACACACCAAAAGAGGGTGATCATAGCGGCCGGTATCTCTGTCTCATGGGTACTCGGCAAAACATAGTTGCTCAAGATCTGATGCCATAGCCGAGCCTCATCATTTAAGTAAATCCGCTTGATTCTCTTAGGCATGGTGGTGTCCTGACCCATTTCCCATGGAACAGTCCGGTCAAGGGCTATCCTTGTCTTGACAGCATCCCAATCAAACTTCATGAAACGTATGTCCTCCTCAGCCTTTTTGTACCCATCAGGCTGATCGGATTTATGCGGAAGTTGTAAAATATCCTCAATGGCCTCTTCAGTGACCAGAATCTGCTTCCCTCTTAGGTTCACTGCATCTAGGGAAGTTTTGAAATAATTATAGTAAAATTCCCTTACCTAAGATGCATTGACCTCTGTCAGGTTTCTCTCCAGGAAGAACCAGCCTCTTTCTTTGATCTGATCAGAGGTGTATTGCTAGAGTTCTTTTGGGATTTTCAGAGTCCGCTCTAAGTACAGGTTCCTGGAGGTTGCAAACGCTGGATATTTCAACTCGCAGTATCGGTTTACAAACTTTAAGGGATCAGTAGCAGGGAGTAGCTGGTCAGCCTTCTCCTGCGTGGTAAAGTGTTTCTCCCGCGTGGAGTCATCATGTAGGATGTCTAAGATAGACACAGAGGATTCTCCTCTTTTTCGTTTGCCAGTGGTAGCCTTTCCTTTCCCTTTTCTTTGGAATCTGACATCCTGAAAAACAGAAAGCCAGGATATAATAAAAACAGGAAAATAACTAGGCAAATAGCAAACTAAGCATATAGTGGCAAATGGGCAATTAAAGAATGAAAATTGAGTTAAGCAATGTGCATTAAAGATTGTATAGGAATTGAAATCCGAGAAAAGATATGCACAATCCATAATATATTTGGAATTCATGTTATTTAGGAAGAATGATCATCATGCCATGGTTAGAAGGTTAAAGAGAATAGTGAGAAAGCAGGAAAAAATGTTTTAAAAGGTTAGGTTTGGTTAGAATTGAAAAAGAGTTTAGGAGGTTAAAATTAACGAGTTAGGAAAAAAATGGGTAAAGTAAGTGGCATGATGAACATTTTCTAAGTAACAAAAATTCACAAATAAAAGCAACAGATAACTCAAATTCAAACAAGGAAGTTAGGGATGAATCAAATGAAAATATCAAAAAGTGTGATTGAATCATCCAAGATGTAATTTATAAACCAAGAAATTAAAAAGAATAAGAAAGCTTGCCTTGTTATCCATGAATTAGTTGGGTAAAAGCAGAGTAAAGCAGAGTTCAAAGTACTCAAAACTAAGACATGAATGGAAACAAAACAGTTTACAGAAAATTTGGGCAGCATTCTGGCTAAAATCGGATGTTCTTGGAAAATAAACAGCAATCAGAATAGTTCATATGAAATAAAATATAGCTGCAATTACATATAAGGAATATGAACATGAAAAAGCAGTGTAAAAAGCAGCATGAAAGCAAGAAATTATAGCATATGAACAGTACGAACAGCACAGCAGAATTGCGAAAATTAGAAAACAAGAAGCACAAACAGCGCAATTAATCAGGCCTAAATCCACTAACCACATCCTAGGCTACCTAACAACCTAGAATCCACTACAACATGCATATCTAACTAGCCTAATGATAAACATAAATAGAAAAAATATGGAATTAACTAAGAATGATAGAAGGGTGGCATTCTGCGGAACCTGGTAGTCGTATGAATGAGGGCGGGGCAGAGAGGTGGCTGGGGGATGGTGGTGGTGGCATCCGACGCAGCGGAGGTGGGTTATGCGGCGGCGGTGATGGCTGTTCGGAGGCAGGGGCTTCGAGAAGGGTAATGGGGGTAGGAGGGGAAGGGTTGGGACGGGGGTTGAGGGTAGTGGTTGTGGGCGGATAGGGGTGCGGCAGTGATGGTTGCTGGAAGTTGTGGGTGGTGGTTGTGGAAAGAAGAGAGGAAGGAGAAGGGTTGGGGGGTGACGCGAATGGGTAGGGTTCGTGTGACTGGGGGGGTTAGTAAATTTGAATCCACGCGATCGCGTGGGGCACGCGGTCGTGTGGCTAGGGTGAAATGCGGGTTGACGCGATCGCTTGGCTGACGTGATCGCATGGGATTGGTAAATAATGAATGGTGCGATCGCGTAGGCGACGCGATCGCGTTGCTGGAAATCGTGCGGAACGCACAATTCTAGCATTGCTTCAGCGAAACTCTCTGTCTCTTTTGGGGTGGTGTGCTATCCACGCGACGTGATCGCGTCGCTTACACTGTCGCGTGGGATTAGTGTTCGTGCATGTGACGCGATCGCGTCAGGGACGCGATCGCGTGGGTCGTTTGTGCGAAGTGCACAATGGCCACACGATTCCAGCCTAACTTTCTGGGTGTTGGTTCTTTACGCCGATTTCCATATCACGCGGCCGCATGGATGATGCGGACGCGTGGGTGGTAGTTTGTCGCAAGTGACGCGATCGCATGTGTCAAGCGATCGCGTCACGCACCCCCCTTTTTTTATGCAGTATGCAGAATGAAAAATGCAATGAATGATATGCAAAAATTTCAGGTTCAATCAGAATTCAAAAATAGACAAAAATTCAAACTGAAGAAGAAACGATCATACCATGGTGGGTTGTCTCCCACCCAGCACTTTTAGTTAAAGTCCTTAAGTTGGACATTTGGCGAGCTTTTTGTGATGGCGGCTTGTGCTTGTATTCATCCAAGAATCTCCACCAGTGTTTGGAATGCCAGCATCCTTCGGAGTCCCAAACAAAGTACGTAAAGCCCTTGTGTGAGTTCAAACAGGCTTGCAGGCTCCCGGAGTGTTGAATGCCAGAATAGACTCTAGGATCCCAAACTTTTCTTCTACACCCGTCTTTGTCTTGATCTACATCTTTCCAGTCGGGTGATGAGTAATCCGAATTCTCACTACAGTGACCAAACAGCTTCCGAGATACTTTGAATTGAGCTTGACATCAATTCCTGCACCTCTAATTGAAGTGCGAAACCTCATTGAATCTTGCATACCAGCGCTAAGTGCGAGTCATTTCCCTTTTTCTCTTAAAGCCGCAAAGAGCTCTAAGCTGGCCATCTGTTTCAAGCAAACCATATTCAAGTAGAAAAGTAAAGATAAGAGTCAAGGATTTTACCCACTTGAAGTCTGTGTTGGTTGGTAGTGGCCTTGGGATCGGTGTTTTTAGTGGTTTTGCAAGCTCTACTCCCTTGTGTTCTTCAGTGAATTCCTCCACTTCTATGCAAACATTTTCCATTCCAGCCAGTCCTGGTCAAAGTCTTCCATATCTTCCTCATCACTTGAATCATAATTAGGAGGTTGAGAAAAGTCGACCTTTGCATCATCTTCATATTCACTTGGGGAAGATTCTTCTGTCTCAAAGAATTCACTTGTGGATGCAAGTGCATTATTGAGAGAACTCGACTTATGATCATCGTCATCAAGGAAACTTGCTTCTTGGGTTATCCCGTCCAGTTCTTCATAAGATATCTGCATTGGGGGCTGTGCACTATCCTCCTTAGCATCAATTGTAGCATTTTGACGGAGTCTTCCATGACTCTATTTTCCCATGGAGGTTCAGCATCTCCTAAATCTTCAACCAACTCTTCCTCTTCTATAATGACAGCATCCTCTACTTGTTCCAGTACGAAGTTATGCTCTATGCTGTCCACTGGAGCTTCTCGTGTCTTTTCCACAATACATTCTTCATTAGGTTCTCCACATGAAGCCATGGGAGTCTGTTGAGTGTTCGAACGTCTGGAAGATAATTGATTTATTACTTGCTCCAGTTGATGAAGGGTTGCATTAAATTGGTTTATTGATTCTTCGAGGCAAACCTGTGATTCTGGCTTTGATGGATATGGGCATGGTGTATGGGGGAGTGGTGGTTCTTGGGAGTAATTGGATTTGTGTTGTGGTGGATAAGGATCGTACGGTGGCGAATGGTGAAAAGAAGCTTGTGAGTATGGTGGGTTGAGGTTGTGTTGAAAGGATGATCTCTGAGCATAGGGTGGGGCTTGTTGGTAGCTACAAGGCGGTCCACCATATCTATCAGCTTGGTATGCATTGTAGAATGGTCTTTGTCCATGATATCTAGGAGGGTGTTGTTGCCTAAAGGGGTGATCAGATCCTCTTGGCTCCATCCATCTTTGATTACTTTGACCGTGATGCATAATCCTGTTATAGCTTCCATTCCTTGCAACAAAATTAGAACCAAACTCAAAGTGAGAGGGGTGAGAATTCATAATAGCTATCAGAAATAAGAGGGAAGAGAGAAAACAAATAAACAAGTAAAAGAATTTTTTTTTGAAAAATATTTACAATAACCAATAATAAGGCACACGTTTGCAATTCCCCGAAAACGGTGCCATTTTGAAGAACTGAAGATTGATGGTTTAGAAGTTATAGTAAACTCTCGTTGTAAGTATAGTTACTAAACCAAGCAATCAACCTTTCATACAAATGTTTTGGTTGTCACAAGTAACGAACCCTTTTAAAATTGATAACCGAGTATTCAAACCTCGGGTCGTCTTCTCAAGGAATTGCAGGGAGGTATGTTCTTATTATTGGTTATGAGTTTTGTAAATTGGGGGTTTGGAATTTGGGCAATGGGCACAGATATAAAGGAAAATAAATTAATAACTATAAAATAAACTCTTGGCAAGATATGAAAATTCGGAAGTCCTATCCTAGTTACTTCTACGAGAATGAAAGTTAATCCCACTTATTAACCTTTACTAAAGCAAGGAAAGTCAAGTGAACTAATTTGTTAGATTTCCACGTCCTAGCCAACTCCTAAGGAAAGACTAGAGTTAGTGGAATTCAAGTCATTTAGCAGACATAACCATCAATCACGATAAGTTGATGACTCAAGGGCTTCCAGTTAATCAATTAAAGCCAAGAATATAAAAAGACTAAATAAAGCAATCATAAATCTGAAACACATCAAACTACGTTTAAATATAAATTTAAATCTTAACATGGAAAGGTTTATAAGATAAATTGAAAAGATAAATATCAATCAAAGTAATAAAATAAAAGTAGAAAATAAATTAAAGGAGCATTGAACCTGTGATGAAGAAGAAATAATCCTAAATCCTAATCCTAAATCCTAAGAGAGAGGAGAGAGCCTCTCTCTCTGAAAACTACATCTAAAACCTAAAATTATGAATTATGAGAGCATAATTTTGAATGGATGCATTCCCCCACTTCATAATCTCTGGTCTGTGCCTCCTGGACTTAGATTTGGGCCGAAAAGGGCTTCAAAAAATGCTGGAATCGTTTTCTGCAATTTCTGGTGCATGGCCTCTATCACGCATCCGCGTGGGTCACGCGGTCGCATCATCCGGAGTTTTCCATGTCACGCGGCCACATCAGTCATGCGTCTGTGTCATATGCATTTCTCTCAAGGTGTGCGATTGCGTCACTACCGTTTCGCGCTGGCATGCGGCCGCGTCGCTCATGCGGTCGCGTCGCTGCCAGTTTCTTCAACAACTCCGTTTCAAGCTTTCCTTTCATTTTCGCATGTTTCCTTTTCATCCTTTAAGTCATTCCTACCTTGGAATATATGAAATTACTCAACACACGAATCACGACATCGAATGACAATAAAAGATAATTAAAATTAATATTTTTAAGGCCTAGAAAACATATTTTTCACATACATCACATAATAAGGAAGGGAAAGTAAAAACATACAATTTCACATGCATAAGTGGGTAAAGGATTGAATAAAACACTCAGATTCGGCACAAATTATATCACAAAATATGGGTTTATCAGACGCGAACGCGTGCTTTGTGTAAACTGGCATCTGCGCGAACGCGTGCAAGACGCAAACGCGTGACTCGCGCGAAACACAACTGACGCGGACGCATGACTGACGCAGACACGTGTAAATGCAAAACTTCAGATGACGCGACCGCGTGACCCACACAGACGCGTGACATGCGCGATCTGTAGAATTTACAGTAGTCGCCCCCAGCGATTTCTAGACCCTTTTCGGTCCAAATCCAAGTCCAGAAAACACAGATTGGAAACTTTAAGGTGGGGGAATCCACTCATTCAAAGGAGAGCGAATAAGAAGTGAATAATACACAATTTTAGGATTAGATATAGTTTAGGGAGAGAGGCTCTCTCCTCTCTCTTAGGATTAGGATTTATCTTATTGGGATTATTTCTTCTTTTCAAATCACAGGTTCAATGTTCCTTTTACTTATTTTCTCAATTTGGTTTATGAACTCTTTATGTTTAGAATGATTTTTTCTTTAATATAAATTGAGGTATTTCAGTTATATGATTTTTATTTAGCTTTCTCTATTCTTGGCTTTGGTTGAGTAATTGGTAACACTTGAGTCGTCGAAATAAAGCAGTGATTGAAATTGGGAGTTGCTAATTAATTTGGATACCTCTAAAGCTAGTCTCTCCACAGGAGTTGACTAGGACTTGAGATTCATATTGATTTATCCACTTGACTTACCTTCATAGTTAGAGGATAAATAAGTGGGAGCAATAAACAATTCTCATCACGCCTAATAAGGATAACTAGGATAGGATTTCCAGTTCTCATACCTTGCCAAGAGATTTTATTATTATTAATTTATTTTTCTTGTCATTCAAACTACTTGCTCCTTATTTCAAAAACCCAAAAATATTGTTTTACATAACCAATAATAAATCATACTTCCCTGCAATTCCTTGAGAAGACGACCCGAGGTTTGAATACTTCGGTTTATAAATTTATTGGGTTTTGTTACTTGTGACAACCAAACTTTTGTATGAAAGGATTCTCTATTGGTTTAGAAACTATACTTACAACGTGAACTTATTTGTGAATTTCTTTACTGATAGAAATCCGATCGTCAAAATGGTGCCGTTGTCGGGAAATTGCAAACGTGTGCATTATGATTGGTTATTGTAAATATTTTTCTTTTACTTGTTTATTTGTTTTTGTTTTCCCTTTTTATTTCTATTAGCTACTATGAGTTCTCACCCCTCTCGCTTTGAGTTTGGTTCTAATTTTGTTGAATGGAATGGAAGCTATAACAGGAACATCGATGAGCGGATAATTTGTACGCTTTTTGGCATTGTTTTTAGTATGTTTTTAGTATGATCTAGTTAGTTTTTAGTATATTTTTATTAGTTTTTAGTTAAAATTCACTTTTCTGGACTTTACTATGAGTTTGTGTGTTTTTCTGTGATTTCAGGTATTTTCTGGCTGAAATTGAGGGACCTGAGCAAAAATCTGATTCAGAGACTAAAAAGGACTGCAGATGCTGTTGGATTCTGACCTCCCTGCACTCGAAGCGGATTTTCTGGAGCTACAGAAGCCCAATTGGCGCGCTCTCAACGGCGTTGGAAAGTAGACATCCTGGGCTTTCCAGCAATATATGATAGTCCATACTTTGCCCAAGATTTGATGGCCCAAAC
>NC_029774.3:81153876-81154087 GCF_000817695.3 Arachis duranensis | reverse complement strand
GATAAGTTCGAATTTTCTACTTCTGTCTTCTACTTTTCTTTTCCTCTGACACCTCAAGGAATCTCTATACTGTGACATAGATGATTCCACATTTTCTTGTTCTCTTCTCTTTATTATGAGCAGGAGCAAGGACAAAAGCATTCTTGTTGAGGCTGATCCTGAACCTGAAAGGACCTTGAAGCGAAAGCTAAGAGAAGCCAAGGCACAACTC
>NC_029774.3:81150653-81151447 GCF_000817695.3 Arachis duranensis | reverse complement strand
TACTAACACACTAACTGTTTGAGTTTTTGCTTAAACTAACTAAACCTTCATTCTAGCTATAGATTGAAGTTCCATTGTATTTCTGGGTTTGTGTGTTTATTGTTGTGTGTTTGTATGTCAGGTATAGGAAGATCTTCTCCTATCATTTCTGAAATTGATCAAAGGACTCTTCGGAGAATAAGAAGAGCTGAAAGAGGGAAGTATATTGTTGGAGAAGAAGAATCTGAGGAGGAATTCCAAGACATGGAAGGAGATACCAATCAACCAGGAGAAGGAGCCAACAATAATCAACATCAGAGAAGAGTTTTGGCTTCATATACATTTGCAAATGCTAGGCATTATGGGAGTAGCATTCTTCCTCCCAATGTCAATGCAAACAATTTTGAACTCAAGCCACAACTCATCACTCTGGTTCAAAACAATTGTTCTTTTGGAGGAGGGCCTTTGGAGGATCCAAATCAACATCTGTCTACCTTCTTGAGAATCTGTGACACGGTGAAAACCAATGGTGTACCCCCTGATAGCTACAAGTTGCTGCTATTTCCATTCTCTCTCAGAGATAAAGCCACTCAATGGCTCGAGACCTTTCCAAAAGAAAGCATCAACACTTGGGATGACTTGGTGAGCAAGTTTCTTGCCAAATTTTATCCCCCTCAAAGAATCTTAAGGTTGAAGACTGAGGTTCAAACATTCACTCAATTGGAGGCCGAGAACTTATATGAAGCATGGGAAAGATATAAGGCTCTATTGAGGAAATGTCCACCAGAGATGTTCACTGAGTGGGACAAGTTACA
>NC_029774.3:81149347-81150138 GCF_000817695.3 Arachis duranensis | reverse complement strand
ATGGTGATACTTACAATCCATCTTGGAAGAACCATCCCAACCTCAGATGGGGAGACAACCATAATCAAAACCAACAATCATGGCAAAGAAACACAGGCCAGAACAATTGGAAAAACACAAACCATAACCCCCAGCCAAACACTAACCAAAATACATACAGGAAACCACAAAACAACTACCCAAATTCTAACCAATACCCACCCAATAACCACCCAACTAACCAAAACACTTATCATCATCCATCAACACCCCAAAATCAACCCATCTCACAAGATTCACAGAGAATCACCAATCTAGAGCTGCTCATGGAGAAACTGATGAAGAACCAAGAATTGACAACAAAGAACCAAGAAGCCTTCATGAAGAACATAGAGAGGCAGATTGGACAAATCTCTAAGAAGATTTCTGTTGAAAAACCATCAAGTTCACTACCTAGTGATACCATTCCCAACCCAAAGGAAGAATGCAAGGTCGTGCAACTAAGAAGTGGAAAAGTGTTAGTGGATGGTAACCAAGGAGCAACAAAGAAGCTCATGGAGAATGATACTGAGCCAACAAAGAATGATGAAGCCATCAACAAAGACATGAAAAGCAAGAATGCTCCAGAAAAACTCACAGAAGAAGACAACAAACCACAGAATTTGAAGAAAGGAAAGAAGATCTTGGAGGAACCAATTCCAAAACAACATCAAGTGGAGAAGAGCTCAACACCACCAGTACCTTATCCATAGAAATTTCACAAGGAGACAAAGGATCAGCACTTCCACAAATTTCTTGAGACTTTTAAGAAG
>NC_029774.3:81140052-81140279 GCF_000817695.3 Arachis duranensis | reverse complement strand
ATGCTTAAACAGTGCATATGTATCTTGAATTTGTGGTTCATGAATGTTGGCTCTTGAAAGAATGATGAAAAAGGAGACATGTTACTGAGGATCTGAAAAATCATAAAAATGATTCTTGAAGCAAGAAAAAAGCAGTGAATACAAAGATTTTCGAAAAAAAAAATTTTCGAAAAAAAAGAGAAAAAGAAAAAGAAAGAAAAAGAAAAGAAATAAGGTTGTGATCCAAG
>NC_029774.3:81126345-81138612 GCF_000817695.3 Arachis duranensis | reverse complement strand
GATTCTATTCCGACATGATCGAGAACCGACAGCTAGATAGTCGTGCCGTGATAGGGTGCGTTGAACATTTCCACTGAGAGGATGGGAGGTAGCCACTGACAACGGTGAAACCCTTGCTTAAGCTTGCCATGGAAAGGAGTAGGAAGGATTGGATGAAGACAGTAGGAAAGCAGAGAGACGGAAGGGACCAGCATCTTCATACTCTTATCTGAAATTCCTACCAATGAATTACATAAGTATCTCTATCTTTATCTTTATGTTATATGCGTTTATCACCATACCCATTTGAGTCTGCCTGACTAAGATTTACAAGGTGACCATAGCTTGCTTCATACCAACAATCTCTGTGGGATCGACCCTTACTCGCGTAAGGTTTATTACTTGGACGACCCAGTACACTTACTGGTTAGTTGTGCGAAGTTGTAGTGATCACAATTTCGTCCACGAAACATGCATCAAGGTCAAGGAAATCAAAAATGGACGGAGCCGCGAGGATCTGATCAACTCTTTAGGCAACAACACCTTCCACGACACCATAGACGAAAACCATTCTACAATGCATGCCAAGACAATAGATATGGTGCATCCCCTTGTAGTTACCAACAAGCCCCACCTTATGCTTATAAACCATCTCCTCAACATAGCTTTGGACCACCATACTCACAAGCCCCTTTTCACCATTCACCCCCATATGACCCTTATCCACCCCAATTCCAATCCAATTACTCCCAAAAACCACCACTTCCCTATATACCATGTCCATATCCATCACCTCAAGAATCAAGGGAGCGTTTTAAGGAAACAGTGGAAAAACTTAATGCAACCCTTCGCCAACTGGACCAAGCGATAAGTCGATTACCTCCCCGACGTTCGGATACTCAAGGAACCCCCATGGCTTCATGTGGGAAATCTCATGAAGAACATAGCATGAAGGAGATCCTAGAAACTCCGATGGATAGTAAGGAGCATGAATTTGTACTGGAACAATTGGAGGAAGCCCAAATTATCCAAGAAGAAGCAGAATTGGTTGAAGACTTAGGAGATGCTGAACCTCCATGGGAATCTAGAGTTGTGGAAAATTCTGTCAAGGAAATTACAGTTGATGCTAAGGAGGACAGTGCACAACCCCCAAAGCAGGTATCTTATGAAGAACTGGACGGAATAACCCAAGATGCGAGTTTCCTTGATAATGATAATCACGAGTCAAGTTCTCATAGTAATGAACTTGCATCCGCAAGTGACTTCTTTGAGACAGAAGAACCTTCCCCAAATGAATATGAAGACGATGCTGAGGTAGACTTTTCTCAACCTCCAACTTATGACTTTAGTGATGAGGAAGAAATCGAGGACTTTGATCAAGACATGGTCAAAATTGAAGAAGTTTGCAAAGAAGTGGAGGAATTCACAGAGAAATACAAGGGAGTAGAGCTTGTAGAACCACTAGAAACACCAATCCCAAGGCCACTACCACCCAACTCCAACTTCAAGTGGGTAAAATCCTTGTCTTTTATCTTTACTTTTCCACTTGAATATGGCTTGCTTGAAACAGATGGCCATCTTAGAGCTCTCTGTGGCTTCAAGAGTAAGGGGAAAATGGATCGTACTCACAGTTGGTATGCAAAATCCAATAAGGTTCCACGCTTCAATCTGAAGTGCAAGGATTGGTATCAAGTTCGATTGAATGGGTCTCGGAAGCTGTTTGGTCACTACGGTGATAATTTAGATTGCTCACCACCCAGCTGGAAAAATGCAGATCAAGACAAAAATGGGTGTAAAAGTAAAGTTTGGGATTCTGGAATCTATTCTGACATTCAACACCCCGGGAGCCTTGAAGCCTGTTTGAACTCACCTAAGGGTTTCACGTGCCTTGTTTGGGACCCCAGAGGCTGTTGGCATTCCAAAAATTGGTGGAGATTTTTGGATGAATACAAGCACAAACCACCATAACAGGAAGCTCATCAAATGTCCAACTTAAGGACTTTAACCAAAAGTGCTAGGTGGGAGACAACCCACCATGGTATGGTAGTTCCTTTTTCAGTTTAGTCAGTTCCTTTTTCAGTTTAGTCTATTTTTGAATTTTGATTGAACCTGGAATTGTGCATAACATTCATTGCATTCTGCATACTACATAAAAAATACCCCACGCAAGCGCGTAGGCCACGCGTAGGTGTCGAATGGAAATCGGCGTAAAGATCCAACGCCCAGAAAGTTGGGCTGGAATCGTGCGGCTGGTGTGCGTTTAGCACAACACGGCCCACGCGTTCGCGTCCCTGATGCGAACGCGTCACTTGCACCACACTCATCCCACGCAAAAGCGTGAGCGATGCATCCGCGTCGTGTGGATATTATGACCCCCCTAAATGGAAACAGAGAGTTGCACCAAAACGACGCTGGAACTGTGCGTCTAGCACAATTCACAGCGACGCGTTCACGTGCTTTACGTGTTCGCGTCACTTATCCTCTACCCAACTAACGCGATCGCGTCAATAATGCGACCGCATCAATCCCCTTTCGCCCCAATCACGCGATCGCGTGCTCCACGCGTTCGCGTGGATTTGAAATCACTAAACCCAAATTACGCGAACCCTAACCCCATCGCATCCCAAACCCCCCTTCCTTCCTCCTCTGCACCCCCTCCTCTGCAACCAACTACCACCTACTAGCCACCAGCCCGCCGTGCTGCACTACCTAGCCACCACCGCAACACCCCCTCTCTCTTCTTTCTTCTCTCCTCCGCCGTATTGCCACCGCTACCCGAACCGCCTCCCATCACCGTCGGTTACCCACAATCCACCACCCCCAACCCGTCACCCCCTTCTTTTTCCCTCCATACCTCCCTTGACCCTAACTCAACCACCGAACTGCCCCTGCCTCCACAGACCGCCGCCACGCTGGCTACCTGTGCCGCCATGTCGTTGCCACCACCACCACACTCCCACCATCTCTCTGACCATACCTCTGTTCATACACATACCAGGTTTCGATAAAAACCACTCAATTGAGCACAAGATAAACCATAAAATAGTGGTTTATCAATCTCCCCACACTTAAACATTAGCATGTCCTCATGCTTAGCTTAAGGAGATAAAATAAATGAGTAGAGAAGAGTAAGACTCATGCAATGCAATGCAACCTATGTATGAATGCAACTATATGATTTTGTCTACTTGGTTAAAGTAAATAAGTTCTTCAAGACAAACATAATTTAAATTCCACTAATTCGAATCCTACAGTGAAGACAAGTAAACTTGTAAGAAGGTGGCTCATGGAAGCAGGGAACATAGAATCAAGCATTGAACCCTCACTGATAGTGTCTATGCACTCTAGTCACTCAAGTGTATAGGGTAATCACTCTACTCTTCTCTAGTCATGCTTTCTAAACTTTGTTCTTCACCTAACCAATCAATAAGTATTTAGTGTATCAATGCAAACATCATGAGGTCTTTTCAAGGTTGTAATGGGGCTAAGGTAAAGGTGAGGGTATATATATATGGCTAAGTGAGATATAAATTGAATCCTTGACTAACCTAAGCTCTCACCTATACACACACACACACACACACACACACTTTATAACTTCTAAATTCATGCGGAGCTACCCAAAATTTCCACTTTTTCATCTCATACTCATGCATCAACTTTCTTTTTAAATTGTATCACATGTACACTGATCTTTTATTAACTTAATATTGGGGTAATTTTGTCCCCTTATTTATTTAATTGATTTGCATATTTTTGGGGTTTTTTTAAAGCAAACATAATATATCAATGTACATGGATTTTTAATTTTTTTCTGGTCTTACATGAGTAGGCACCCAAATTCCCAATATTTAAATATAGTAGAAATATAACACATTCCTATCTACCCATGTTCCCACAGTTTTCCCACACTTAATTGACACACAATCTCTAACTTAAGCTAACCAAAGATTCAATTGGGGATATTTAATTGTTTTTCTGCTTAAGGCTAGTGATGTGGTAAAATATAGAACAAATAGGGATTAAAAGGCTCAAAGTGGCTAACAAAGGTAAATGGAATGGTAGGCTATTTGGGATAAGTGAGCTAATAACAAATGATGGCCTCAATCATATGCATACATTCAAATACACTAAACATTGGACATATAGGATGGAACAAAATAAAAATTACAATTATAAAGAAGAAAACACACAAGAATAGAATATTATGGTTA
The DNA here is from genome assembly GCF_000817695.3 of Arachis duranensis. Classification (NCBI taxonomy): domain Eukaryota; kingdom Viridiplantae; phylum Streptophyta; class Magnoliopsida; order Fabales; family Fabaceae; genus Arachis; species Arachis duranensis. Next base: position 81,134,419 of record NC_029774.3, on the reverse strand, counting down.
AATAATGTAACCATGTAATTAAGCTCAAATCTCACAGGTTGTGTGTTCTAGCTTTAAAACATGTTCCAATTTACAATCTTCAAACAAGTTTTAACACAAACGTTTTGATTTAAATCAGTGAAATTTTTCAAAAATAGGGTCTTAAAAAGAAACTTAATATTTTTCAATCAAGTAGAACATGTATGCAAAAACCTATTACTATGCAATCTATCCTATCCTAACAAAAGAAAATTTATCTACTGGTATTAAGAGAGAGAAGTAACCTCTGAAAGTCAGGTACTGACCGACCTCCCCACACTTAAAGCTTGGCACCATCCTCGGTGCCATCAGTCAGGAACAAAGGGGGGCTTGGTAGTAGTGTCTCCACAACCAGGACCATTGATAAACCATTATTTCATGGTTTATCTTGTGCTCAATTGAGTGGTTTTTATCAACTCTTTACCCACTTATTGATATGATTTGCATGGCTTTACAACTCCTTCATAGTCTTGATCTATGACTGAAAACTTGCTTCCTAGAGTCTTTAATTTATGTATTTTAATCATCTCTTATTACCGTTCGATGCCTTGATATGTGTGTTAAGTGATTTCAGGAATTACAGGGCAGGAATGGCTCAGAGGATGGAAAGGAAGCATGCAAAAGTGGAAGGAACAAAAATAAATTGAAGGAACTGCAAAGTTGTCAGCCTGACCTCTACGGACTCAAATGGTCATAACTTGAGCTACAGAGATCTAAATGATGCGATTCCAATTGCGTTGGAAAGCTAACGTCCGGGGTTTCGCAATGATATATAATTTGTTATAGCTTCCCCAAAGCCAGGCAATGCAAATGCGTGGATCACGCGGATGCGTGACCTGGCAAAAATCCAATCCACGCTAACGCGTGGACGACGCATCCGCGTCACTTTGCCGCGACCTGTATGTGACAGATTTTGCAATCAACGATTTTTGGGCTATTTTTGACCCAGTTTTCGGCCCAGAAAACACAGATTAGAGGCTATAAAGTGGGGGAATGCATCCATACTTAGCATAGATTATACAAACAATTTTAGGTTTAGATATAGTTTTTAGAGAGAGAGAGGTTCTCTCCTCTCTCTTAGGATTTAGGATTAAGATTCCTCTTAAAGGAATTAGGATTTCTTCTTCTCAATTTTCAGGTTCAATGTTCCTTTTACTTAATTTCTCAATTTGGTTTATGAACTCTTTATGTTTGGATTGATTTTCTTTTATTAAGGCAATTTGAGATATTTCAGATCTATGATTTTATTTAACTTTTTTCATTCTTAGCTTTGGTTGATTAATTGGAGACACTTGAGTTATCAAACTCAGCTGTTGATTGAAATTGAAATTACTGATTGATCTAGATCACTCTAAAGCTAGTCCTTCCATAAGGATTGACTAGGACTTGAGGATCAAGCTAATTAGTCCACTTGACCTTCCTTTGTTTAGTAAAGGCTGACCAAGTGTGGTTGAAACCTAATTCTCATCACACCTGATAAGGATAACTAGGATAGGAATTCCAGTTCTCATACCTTGCCAAGAGTTTTTCAATTATTAATTTATTTCCCTTGCAATTTATTTTCCTTGCTCAATATTTCAAAAAACCACAAAATATACCTTTGCATAACCAATAATAAGAACACTTCCGTGCAATTTCTTGAGAAGACGACCCGAGGTTTAAATACTTCGGTTATCAATTTTATCAGGGGTTTGTTACTTGCGATAACCAAAACTTTTGTAAGAAAGGAATTCTTGTTGGTCTAGGAGCTATACTTACAATAGGAATTTATTTGTGGAAATTCTAGATCGCGTGAGAGTTTCGTTCTTCAAAATGGTGCCGTTACCGGGGAATTTCAAATGTGTGCCTTATTATTGGTTGTTGTAAATATTTTCTTTTGCTTGTTTATTTTTGTTTTTAATTTTTATTAGCTATTATGAATTTTCACCCCTTTGGCTATGAGTTCGGTTACAATCATGTTACAGGAAGAGGAGATTACAATGAAAGCTTGGGTCATGGATGGGAAAATCAAAAATGGGAGGAGCCACAAGGATTTGATCAACCCTTTTGGCAACAACCACCTCCAAGGCACTATCAACAACCATTCTATGATACACACCAAGACAATGGTTATGGTGGACCTCTTCATGACAATCAACACCCACCACAAAATACCTATGAACCCCCTCCTCCACGTAATTTTGAACTACCATATTCACAAGCCCCCTACTACCAATCACCATCACATGAAGCTTTCATGGCTGAAAAATCTCAACTTGAGAACAAGGAATTGAAATGTGCTGTGTAACAAGTAGAAAAGATGGAGAGTGATGAACCACCCTCTTATTATGAACATTTCCTCCCAATTAATGAGCCCTCACATCCAAGGTAGTACCCCGATTAGCTTCCCAACATTTGAACATTCAAGGTACTCCCATGGCTACATGTGGAGAATCCAAAGAAGAGCGTAGCATGAAGGCAACTCTAGAAACTCCGGTGAACAGTGAACATCATGAATTTGTATTGGAACAAGTGAAGGAAGCCATAATAGTTACAGAGGAAGAAGTGGTTGAAGATCTAGGAGATGCTGAACCTCCATGGGAATCTAGAATTGTAGAGTACCCCTCCAATGAGATTGAAATTGATGTCAAGAAGGCCAGTGCACAACCTCCATGGCATATTCCTTATGAAGACTTGGATGGAATAGTTCAAGAAGTAAGTTCCCTTGGTAATGAGGATCATACATCAAGCCCTCCCAACCGTCATGGCTCCCTGTGCTGGTAAATGAAGTGGAGTCCGGGGTGTCTGGGTCATTGTCAGGTGGGTGGTTACCAACAATAAGCTCCTTGAGGTATGTAAATCGGTGCTGGTTATGGCGCTCCCTTAGCTTTGCCTTCCGATCTTGCCGGTCCAACCTCTCAAGTATCTGATGGAGCAGTTGATTTGTTGAAGGTGCTTGTGATGTGGATGGAGAAGAAATATCTCTGGCTGGGTCTGCAGCTTGGCTAGTAGTGGCTGCTGGGGGTCAGATGTACTTCCCGTTAGGGACATACTGATCATCCCGTGGAATCATGGCCTTGGTGTCCCCAGCTCTGTAGGAGACTCCGACTGCGGAGACTAGATCTGAAACCAAGGCGGAAGAAGGTAAGTTGCCCACAATTTATACGTGTCCCATGGCTGCCGGATGTGTCTTGGTAGATTGAGAGGCCGGTCTGTAAGGATACACCAAATGAGTACGGCCATGTCTGCAGTGAAGGAGGACTCGTGAATGCTCGAAAAGACATAGTGGGACATAATTTGTGCCCATACTCGAGCCTCTAAGGTAAGTGTTGAATGGCCTCTTCAGTTATGGGGACTTGCTTCTGACGGACATAGACAGACTTCAGGGTTGGCATGTGAAAGTTGGAGTAGAATTCAACTATCCATGAAAGATTGACCTGCCGTGGCTGCTTCCGTAAGAAATCCCAGTGTCTCTTTTCAATGCGGGGCTCTATTAGATCAACAATGTTTGCAGGGAGATTAAGAAGGTGCTCGTTATTGTAGTTCTTTGCTCCCAGAATGGGGAACATCTGCTCACAGAAGTGGTTAGTGAACCGCGCAGTGTCCTTGGCTGGAAAGGCTTTTTCAGATTCATTGACCTTGATGATCCTCTTGACTCGCTTTGTTGATGGTTTGACAGCTGTTGAAGATGGTTCCGCAACTAGTGCTCTTTTTGTGCCTCTCGTTGCCTTTGGTTTGGGGGTAGCTTTCTCTTTACCTTTCTTGGTGGCTGATAAACGACTATTTTATGGTTTATATTATGCTCAATTGAGTGGTTTTTATCAACTCTTTACCCACTTATTCATATGATTTACATGTTTTACATTTTCCTTCCTGATTCTGTGCTAGGATTGAAAACATGCTTCTTTGGTCTTAATTTTGCTATGTTTAATCCTCTCTTAATACCATTTGATGCCTTGATATGTGTGTTAAGTGATTTCAGAGATTACAGGGCAGGAATGACTTAGAGGATGGAAAGGAAGCACGCAAAACTGGAAGGAATACAAGGAACTGAAGGAACTGCTAAAGCTGTCCAGCTTGACCTCTTGGTACTAAATCGACCATAACTTGAGCTACAGAAGTCCAAATGATGCGTGTCTAGTTGCGTTGAAAAGCTAACATCCGGAGCTTCGCAACGATATGTAATTTGCCATAGCTTCCCCGAAGTTAGGTGATGCGAACGCGTGGATGACGCGTCCGCGTCGCATCTGCGAACTTCAATCCACGCAAACGCGTGGACGATGCCTCCGCGTCACTTTCCCACGAAATGTACGTATCTGAGCGATTTCTGAGCTGTTTCTGACCCAGTTTTCGGTCCAGAAAACACAGATTAGAGGCTATAAAGTGGGAGAATGCATCCATACATCATAGAACATACATTCATTCATAAATCACACTTTTCATAATTTAGATGTAGTTTTTAGAGAGAGAGGTTCTCTCCCCTCTCTTAGTATTAGGATTAGGATTTCTCTTAAAGGATTTAGGAATATTTTCATCTTCTTTATCACAGGTTCAATGTTCTTTTCATTTATTTTCTCTTTTATTTGTTTATGAACTTTTCATGTTAGGATTTTCTTAATTAATATAATTTGAGGTATTTCAGACTCATGATTACTTTCTTCTATTTATTATATAAATAATTTAGATTTTTCCCCTTTGGCATTGATTGATTAATTAGTGACTCTTGAGTTATCAAACTCAGCAGTTGATTGATATTTGAAGTTTGCTGGTTGATTTGGACCCCTCTAAAGCTAGTCTTTCCTTAGGAGTTGACTAGGACTTGAGGAGTCAAATTAATTGGTCCACTTGACTTTCCTTTATTTAGTAAGGGTTGACTAAGTGGGAGCAACGAACAATACTCATCACATCTGATAAGGATAACTAGGATAGGACGTCCAGTTTTCATACCTTACCAAGAGTTTTATTTGCTATTGATTTATTAATTCCTACAATCTATTTTTCTCATTCAAACCTTTTTCAAAACCCAAAAATACTGTTTTCCATAACCAATAATAAATCACACTTCCCTGCAATTCCTTGAGAAGACGACCTGAGATTTGAATACTTCGGTTATTTATTTTTATTGGGTTTGTTACTTGTGACAACAAAACGTTTGTAAGAAAGGGATTCTTGTCAATCTAGAAGCTATACTTACAACGGGAATTTATTTGTGAAAATTCTAGATCGCGTGAGATTTTCGTTCTTCAAAATGGCGCCGTTGCCAGGAAATTGCAAATGTGTGCCTTATTATTGGTTATTGTAAATATTTTTCAAAAAAAAAATATTTCAGATTTTTGTTTTAAAATTTTTATCTCATCTTATCTTAAATTTCAAAATTCAAATTTTTTTCCAAAAAAATCATATCTTTTTCAAAATCTTATCTTATCTTATTTCAAAAAATCATATCTTTTTCAAAATCTTATTTTATCTTTTTTTCAAAAATCATATCTTTTTCAAAATATTATTTTATCTTTTTTTCAAAAGTCATATCTTTTTCAAAATATTTTCTTTTTATTAGTTTTTGTTTTTATTTTCTCCTACTACTATGAACTCTCACCCCTCTGGCTTCAAGTTTGATTCCAATGTTGTTGTTAGGAATGGGAACTATAATGAGAACAGGCATCAAGGTTGGAAGAATCAAAGATGGGAGGAGCCACAAGGATTTGATCAACCCTCATGGTGACAACCACCTCCAATGGACTATCAACAACCATTCTGTGATGCATATCAAGGCAATGGCTATGGTGAACGCTCTTTTGATTATCAACAACCACCACCATATGCCTATGAACCCCTTCCTCAACATGACTTTGGACCACCATACTTACAAGCCCCTTTCCGCCATTCACCCCATATGACCCTAATCCTTATCCACCACACCAACCACCATATGTGTAAAACCCGGTTAATTAACGGCTAATTAACCTATAAATGAGAATTTATTCTAGAAAGCCCAAAATATGATTTTTGGGGCTAAATGTGATAGAGGAGATTGAGACGAGAATTTCGGTACCAATTTTATAGAATTCGGACCAAGATTGGACCGAACGGGCCAAACCGAGCCAACCGGATCCAAAGTGGGCCCTTGGCCCAACATAACTAAACCAAAACCCTAGTTTTCAGCACTCTCTCTCCTCACAACACTCAAAACACGCTGAAAGTTAGAGAGAATGGGGGAAGAACACTCTCTCAACCTTCTATCTCTCACTTGATCTTCAAACCACCATAACTTTTGATCTAGAGCTCTGATTGCCGCTCCGTTTGCGGCCACGTGTTCACCGCGGAGAGCTCTAAAAAACCCATACAATTGATTCTGAGGTAAGCCACGTTTTACTCTTCGAAATTCCAGCCTTGTTTTCGAGTTTTATGAGCAAAAATGTTGAGATTTTGGGCTCTTTGATGTTATAGGACCCAACTCTCTTGAAGGAGAGGGTTAATCTTGTCTCCTTGGACCTTGGGTGTGGTAAGATTATCAACCCTAGTGTAATTTGTTGTTCTATGATGTTTGTGTATTCAGATGTTGTGTATGGGTATGATGATTGTGGCTTAGGTTGTTTATATATGAATATTGGAGCTTGAGTGGTGATTTTGAAAAGCTTGAAAAAGGGATTTGGTGGTGAAAAATCTGTTCTTGGAGGTGTTGAGGCCTTGAGAGCTTGTGGATAAGTGATTTGGAAGTGCTCCGGTTGAGCTTGGGAAATCGGCTAAGGTATGGTTTCGGTTTCCCGTATCTAATATGTAATGTGGTAGGAAATACTTAGGCTAGAGGCCCTAAGATAGGCATTTAATTGTTGATGTTGTTGAATGATTAAGATATATGATGTGGTCATATATGTGATGATGATTATTGATGCCTTGGTGGTATGATGTATGAGAAATATGCATGTTGTGATATATGCTTGATGATTGATTATGGTTGAATTGTGGGTTGAACCATGTTGATGGTGGGTATGATGTTGATTGTGTACAATAATGATTTATTGGAATTGGTGTTTTTGAGAATTTGCATGAGGAATAGTATATGATATGTCAATATGTTTGAGTTTGAGCCACTTGGGTGAAGTGAGTTAAAATGATGAGATAGTGATTTTTGTAAATTGTGGTAAAGTGTCAATGTGTGAGTTGAGGAGGCTTGATGTTGAAATTGATATATTTTGATTGATTTCAAAGAAAAGGGATGAAAATGGCATGTTTTGGTTGATTTTGAAAAGAGTTGGAAATGGCTTGTTTTGAAAATGGCACTGTGGTTTTTATGAAAAACATGGTTTTTGGGCATACTTTGGTGGGACATAACTTGGACTACAGATCTCTGTTTTGTGCCAAATCTATTTAGAAATGAAATTGGATCCGGGATGTCCATGTCGTTCGAAGAACGGGTGAAAAACGATTTAAAATGAGAAAGTTATGTCCGTTGGAAGATTGGGGTTTAAATTGGTGAATTCTGCAGCTTTCAACTTAGAAAATTTTTAGCAGAATGATCCCTTGCGCGTGGGCGCACCTGGCGCGTACGCGTCATTTTTCCAGAAAGCGCCATCCACGCATGCGCATGATGTGCGCGGGCGCGCCGATGTGCTGCACACAATGCCCAGCCATTTTCCAGAGAGTTGTGCCAGAACTGTGCCAGCTTTGTGCCTGGGCACGAGAGTACCCACGCGTACGCGTGGTTGACGCGTGCGTGTCGTTTGACTAGTTTTCGATCCACGCGTTAGCGTGCATGACGCTTACGCGTCGATGAGTTTTCGAGGCCATCCACGCGTGTGCGTGGAGTGCGCGTACGCGTGGACCTGTTTTCATCCCAAAGTTGATTTTTTGAGTTTTAAAAGCCAAATCTCATACCTCTAAGCCTCCGATCTTACCATTTATGTCTTAAATCATTATGACATGCCTAGCTATCAAAAAGGGGCTAGTGAATGAGGTAACTTGCGAGTGAAGCAAGGGAAAAATGAATGATCAATGAGGATCAAAGATGATTATGTGAGATGCGGAGGATGGTGGTGGAAGTGCTTGTTATGCCATGGGCCGAAAGGCTGTAATTGTT
>NC_029774.3:81122073-81125345 GCF_000817695.3 Arachis duranensis | reverse complement strand
GCCAAGTTACGTCATCAATTTCCGAATAAAGTATAGACTATTATATATTGCTGGAAAGCTCTGGATGTCTACTTTCCAACGTTGTTAAGAGCGCGCCATTTGGAGTTCTGTAGCTCCAGAAAATTCATTTCGAGTGCAGGGAGGTCAGATTCCAACAGCATCAGCAGTCCTTTTGTTAGCCTTTTTCAAAGTTTTGCTCAAGTCCTTCAATTTCAGCGAGAAATTATCTAAAATCACAGAAAAACACACAAACTCATAGTAAAGTCCAGAAATGTGAATTTAACATAAAAACTAATGAAAACATCCCTAAAAGTAGCTTAAACTCACTAAAAATAACATTCCTTAAAAGTAGCTTGAACTTACTAAAAACTACCTAAAAATAATGCCAAAAAGCGTATAAATTATCCGCTCATCACAACACCAAACTTAAATTGTTGCTTGTCCCCAAGCAACTGAAAATCAAATAGGATAAAAGAAGAGAATATACTATAAATTTCAGAATATCAATGAATATTAATTATAATTAGATGAGCGGGACTTGTAGCTTTTTGCTTCTGAACAGTTTTGGCATCTCACTTTTTCCTTTGAAGTTTAGAATGATTGGCTTCTCTAGGAACTTAGAATTTCAGATAGTGTTATTGATTCTCCTTGTTAAGTTTGTTGATTCTTGAACACAACTACTTTTATGAGTCTTGGTTGTGGCCCTAAGCATTTTGTTTTCCAGTATTACCACCGGATACATAAATGCCACAGACATATGACTGGGTGAACCTTTTCAGATTGTGACTTAGCTTTGCTAGAGTCCCCAGTTAGAGGTGTCCAGAGCTCTTAAGCACACTCTTTTGCTTTGGATCACGACTTTAACCACTCAGTCTCAAGCTTTTCACTTGGACCTTCATGACACAAGCATATGGTTAGGGACAACTTGATTTAGCCGCTTAGGTCTGGATTTTATTTCCTTGGGCCCTCCTATCCATTGATGCTCAAAGCCTTGGATCCTTTTTACCCTTGCCTTTTGGTTTTAAGGGCTATTGGCTTTTTCTGCTTGCTTTTTCTTTTTCTTTCTATTTTTTTCGCCATTTTTTTTCGCAAGCTTTTCTTTTTTTTTTCACTGCTTTTTCTTGCTTCAAGAATCAATTTTATGATTTTTTAGATTATCAATAACATTTCTCTTTGTTCATCATTCTTTCAAGAACCAACAATTTTAACATTCCTAAACAACAAGATCAAAAATATGCACTGTTCAAGCATTCATTCAGAAAACAAAAAGTATTGTCACCACATCAATATAATTAAATTAAATTCAAGGATAAATTCAAAATTCATATACTTCTTGTTCTTTTGAATTAAAACATTTTTCATTTAAGAAAGGTGAAGGATTAATGGAATTATTCATAACTTTAAGACATAGTTAAACACTAATGATCATGAAGTAGAGACACAGAACACAGATAAACACAACATGAAAACTGAAAAGCAGAAAGAAATAAGAACAAGGAATGAATCCACCTGAGTGAGGGTGGCGCCCTCTTGAAGGTCCAATGGTGCTTTTTGAGCGCGCCTTCTTGAAGGTCCAATGGTGCTTTTTGAGCTCCTTTATGTCTCTTCCTTGCTTCTGTTGCATGATCCCTAGTAATTTTGGTGTTCCTATCCTTAGTTGCTCCCAATAATTGTGTGGAGGACAATTTATCCCCTGAGGTATCTCAGGGATCTCTTGATTTGTAGTCAAATGTTCTACCACTGAGCTATAAACCCTTTACATGAGTCTTTCCATCTCCCATGACTCAGAGGTGGAAGCTTTTGTCTTCCCTTTTTTTCTCTTCTTTTTTTTTTGAGATTTCTCTGGCCTTAGGTGCCATTAATGGTTATGGAAAAACAAAAAGCTATGCTTTTACCACACCAAACTTAAAATATTGCTTGTCCTCGAGCAATAGAAGAAAGAAGAGAAGAAGAAGAAGAAGAGAATATGGAGGAGAAGGGGAAGTGTAGGTTCGGCCAAGGTGAAGAAGAGGGGGTTGTGTTATGTGAAAATGAAGTAGAAAGGAAGGGTATATATAGGGAGGGGGGAGGGTGTAGGTTCGGCCATTTAGGGTGGGAATGGGTGAGAAAGTGTTTTTGAATTTTGAAGGTGGGTGGGGTTTATGGGGAAGAGTGGATGGATGTGAGTGGTAAAAGGGGTGATTGGGAAGAGGGTTTGAGGTGATTGGTGAAGGGTTTTGGGAAGTGTGACATGGGGAAGAGTAAAATAGGATTAGGCGGTAAGGTGGGAATATGTTAGGTGGGGATCCTGTGGGGTCCACAGATCCTGAGGTGTCAAGGAATTCCATCCCTGCACCAAATAGGCATGAAAAATGCCTTTGCACATCATTCTGGTGTTTAAACGCCGAGTGGTGCACATTCTGGGTGTTCAACGCCCACATTTAACATGTTTCTGGCGTTGAACGCCAGTTTCATGCTTGTTACTGGCGTTCAGCGCCAGTTTTTCCTCTAGGCACATTCCTGGCGTTCAACGCCAGAATGTTGCTTGTTATGGCGTTCAGTGCCAGGTTGATGCTCTGTTCTAGTGTTGAACGCCAGCCAGATGCTCCTTACTGGCGTTGAATGCCAGTCTGTGCTTCCTCCAGGGTGTGATTTTTTTCTTCTGCTATTTTTGATCCTGTTTTTAGTTTTTATATATTTTTTCGTGACTCCTCATGATCATGTACCTAATAAAACACAAAATAACAATAAAATAAAAATTAGATAAATAAAATTGGGTTGCCTCTCAACAAGCGCTTCTTTAATGTCAATAGCTTGACAGTGGCTCTCATGGAGCCACAAAGGTGATCAGGTCAATGTTGTATAGTCCCAACACCAAACTTAGAGTTTGGACATGGGGTCTTAACACCAAACTTAGAGTTTGACTGTGGGGGCTCTTCTTGACTCTGAACTGAGAGAAGCTCTTCATGCTTACTCGCTTTTGTCATAGAGGGATGGCCATGTGCCTTAAACACAAGGTAGTTCCCATTCAATTGAAGGACTAATTCACCTCTGTTGACATCTATCACAGCTCCTGCTGTAGCTAGGAAAGGTCTTCCAAGGATGATGCATTCATCCTCCTCCTTCCTAGTGTCTAAGATTATGAAATCAGCAGGGATGTAAAGGCCTTCAATCTTCACTAACACGTCCTCTACTAATCCATAAGGTTTTCTTACTGACTTGTCTGCCAATTGTAATGAGAATAAGGCAGGTTGTACCTCAATGATCCCCAGTTTCTCCATTACAGAGAGTGA
>NC_029774.3:81121505-81121738 GCF_000817695.3 Arachis duranensis | reverse complement strand
TTAATGGAATCTCTATGGTCTCTGTATGAGCCTCAGATTCCTTTGGATCCTTAATAGGAAACTCCTTCTTGCTTGAAGGACTTCCCAGGAGGTCTTCCTCACTAGGATTTTCGTCCTCCTCCTCCCTTGTGCATTCGGCCACATTGATCACATCAATGGCCTTGCACTCTCCTTTTGGATTCCCTTCTGTATTGCTTGGGAGAATACTAGGAGGAGTTTCAATGACTTTCTTA
>NC_029774.3:81121006-81121351 GCF_000817695.3 Arachis duranensis | reverse complement strand
ATCCCATTATTCACGGAATTCCTCTCAGAAGTGTACATGAATTGGTTGTTTGCAACCATGTCAATGAGTTCTTGAGCCTCTACAGGCGTTTTCTTTAGGTGAATAGATCCACCTGCAGAATGGTCCAATGACATTTTCGAAAATTTAGATAGACCATAATAGAATATATCTAATATGGTCCATTCTGAAAACATATCAGATGGACATCTTTTGGTCAACTGCTTGTATCTTTCCCAAGCTTCATAGAGGGATTCACCATCTTTTTGCTTGAAGGTCTGAACATCCACTCTTAGCTTGCTCAGCTTTTGAGGAGGAAAGAATTTATCCAAGAAAGCAGTGACCAGT
>NC_029774.3:81120103-81120826 GCF_000817695.3 Arachis duranensis | reverse complement strand
CTCAGTTAAAAACTGATAAGGATCTTCAGATGGAAGTCCATAAAACTTGCAGTTTTGTTGCATTAAGGCAACTAGTTGAGATTTTAGCTCAAAGTTGTTGGCTCCAATGGCAGGAATGGAGATGCTTCTTCCATCAAATTTGGATGTTGGCTTTGTGAAGTCACCAAGCATTCTCCTTGCATTATTATTATTTTCGGCTGCCATCTCCTTCTCTTGTTCTAATATTTCTGAAAGGTTACCTTTAGATTGTTGTAACTTAGCTTCTTTTAATTTTCTCTTCAGAGTCCTTTCAGGTTCTGGATCAACTTCAACAAGAGTGCTTTTGTCCTTGTTCCTGCTCATATGAAAGAGAAGAAAATAAGAAAAGAAGAGGAATCCTCTATGTCACAGTATAGAGATTCCTTTATGTTAGTAGAAAAAGGAAAGGGGGGAAGAATGAAAAGAATAAATAGTCTGTATAAGGAGTAAGGATAGGGGAGGTGATAAGAGATGAAGATAAGAGTTAGTAAATAAATAATTAAATAGAATAAGAAAAGAGAGGGAGAATTTCGAAAATAATTTAAAAAAAAGGGTTAGTAATTTTCGAAAATTAGAAATAAGATAAGATTAAAATTAAAATTTAAAACAAAAAGAATTTTTGAAAAAGAGAGAGATATTTTCGAAAATTAGAGAGGGAGAAGTAGTTAGGTGGTTTTGAAAAAAGATAAGAAACAAACAAAAAGT
>NC_029774.3:81118540-81119996 GCF_000817695.3 Arachis duranensis | reverse complement strand
AGAGGTTAGATAAGATATTTTGAAATCAAATTTTGAAAAAGATAAAATTTTTAAAAAAGATAAGATAAAAGATAAAAAGATTTAATTTTTTTTAAATTTAAAATTACTTACTTCACTAACAAGAAACTTCAAGATAAGATTCTAGAACTTAAAGATTGAACCTTTCTTAACAAGAAAGTAACAAACTTCAAATTTTTGAATCAATCACATTAATTATTAGTGAATTTTCGAAAATATGATATAAAGATAAGAAAAAAGATTTTGAAATGTTAGCTAATTTTTGAAAATATGATATAAAGATAAGAAAAAGATTTTGAAAAATAATTTTTAAAATTTTCGAAAATAAAAAATAAAAAGTGGAAAAGATATGATTTTTGAAAAAGATTTTGAAAAGATAAGATTTTTAAAATTGAAATTTTGACTTGACTTGTAAGAAACAACTAATTTTGAAAATTTTTGACTAAGTCAACTCAAATTTTCGAAAATTATGAGAAAAATAAGGAAAAGATATTTTTTTTATTTTTGAATATTTTAATTATGAGAAAGAAAAACACAAACATGACCCAAAACATGAAAATTTTGGATCAAAAGACAAGATGCATGCAAGAACACTATGAATGTCAAGATGAACACCAAGAACACTTTGAAGATCATGATGAACATCAAGAACGTAATTTTGAAAAATTTTTTAATGCAAAGAAAACATGCAAGACACCAAACTTAGAAATTTTGATTCAAAGAAAACATGTAAGACACCAAACTTAGAAATCTTTAATGCAAGGAAAATATAAATGCAAAGGTGCACATGAAAAACAAGAAAAGACACAAAACAAGAAATCATCAAGATCAAACAAGAAGACTTGTCAAGAACAACTTGAAGATCATGAAGAACACTATGAATGCATGAGATTTTCGAAAAATGCAAGAAAAATTTTTTAAGCATGCAATTGACACCAAACTTAAAAATTGACTCAATACTCAAACAATAAACACAAAATATTTTTGAATTTTATGATTTTATTAATTTTTTTGGATTTTTATTAATTTTTTTCAAAAATAAAGTTTGGAAAAGCGAAAAGAAAATAAAAATTTTGAAAAAGATTTTTGAAAAAATTTTTGAAAAGAAAATTACCTAATCTGAGCAACAAGATGAACCGTCAGTTGTCCATACTCGAACAATCCCCGGCAACGGCGCCAAAAACTTGGTGGACGAAATTGTGATAAAAGAGTTTCAGGCACTGTTAGAGAAGCTCACAACTCCGTTCAACTAACCAGCAAGTGTACTGGGTCGTCCAAGTAATAAACCTTACGTGAGTAAGGGTCGATCCCACAGAGATTGTTGGTATGAAGCAAGCTATGGTCACCTTGTAAATCTCAGTTAGGCAGATTAAATGGTTATGGGTTTCAAAATTTAATAATAAATAGAAAATAAAAAGGGATAGAAATACTTATGTAA
>NC_029774.3:81104007-81118535 GCF_000817695.3 Arachis duranensis | reverse complement strand
TCATTCAATCCCAGAATCCTACTCGGAATACCATAGACAAGGTTTAGACTTTCTGGATCTTCATGAATGCCGCCATCTATCTAGCTTATACCACGAAGATTCTGTTAGGGAATCTAATAGATATGCGCCCGGCCTAGAGTAGAACGGAAGTGGTTGTCAGTCATGCACGTTCATAGGTGAGAATGATGATTAGTGTCACGGATCATCACATTCATCAAAGTTAAGTGTAACGTATATCTTGGAATAAGAATAAAGAGAATTGAATAGAAAGTAATAATAATTGTATTGAAACTTGAGGTACAGCAGAGCTCCACACCCTTAATCTATAGTGTGTAGAAACTCCACTGTTGAAAATACATAAGTGAAAGGTTCAGGCATGGCCGAATGGCCAGCCCCCTGAATGATCAAAAGACCGAATGATCAAAGACTACCAAGTCAAAAGATTAAACTGTCAAAAGATGTCTAATACAATAGCAACTTATTCTATTTATACTAGACTAGCTACTAGGGTTTACATAAGTAAGTAATTGATGCATAAATCCACTTCCGGGACCCACTTGGTGTATGCTTGGGCTGAGCTTGATCTATCCACGAGCTGAGGCTTTTCTTGGAGTTGAACTCCAAGTTATAACGTGTTTTGGGCGTTCAACTCCGGATCATGACGTGTTTCTGGCGTTTAACTCAGACAGCAGCATGTACTTGGCGTTCAACGCCAAGTTACGTCGTCAATTCCCGAATAAAGTATTGTCTATTATATATTGCTGGAAAGATCTGGATGTCTACTTTCCAACGCCGTTGAGAGCGTGCCATTTGGAGTTCTGTAGCTCCAGAAAATCCATTTCGAGTGCAGGGAGGTCAGATTCCAACAGCATCAGCAGTCCTTTTGTCAGCCTTTTTCAAAGTTTTGCTCAAGTCCTTCAATTTCAGCCAGAAATTACCTGAAATCACAGAAAAACACACAAACTCGTAGTAAAGTCCAGAAATGTGAATTTAACATAAAAACTAATGAAAACATCCCTAAAAGTAGCTTAAACTCACTAAAAACTACCTAAAAACAATGCCAAAAAGCGTATAAATTATCCGCTCATCAATACTCTGTTGACCCTATGTCGTAAGTGTGCCCGGGCACTGTGAAAGACCCGGATGAGCTCACCCCCGTAAATATTCACCAGTGAGGGTGATGGATATAGATCATGATTATGATCAAGTTTATAACGAGTATAACTCGAGTTGGGGATGCGTGACAGAGGGACAGTCCAATGGTTAGTGACCAGGACTTGTCGGGTTGGCTCTATAACCGACAAGATGATATCATCAGCCACTAGGGACAGGCATTCATCATATGCATACTATATGAATTGTTTGAGATTGCCTATTTGACTACATATTACTTGCTAATTGTCTAAATGCCTTACTTGTTCCTAATTGTATATTTCTTGCTTGATATAACTGTGTTTGCTACATTATACTCCTGCTGGTGGTTGGGAGGTCTGAAGGAATTGGAAAGGGAAGTATTAGTTAGACTGAAGAATCTTTAGTCAGATGCCCCTTTATGGTTTAGTCTGTTTATAAGCTTTGATATTATCTGGAGGAAGTTCTAGGATTGCCTTTGGCTTTCCTCCATTATTATGTATTATATATGTGGAAGCTGTTACCATGCTGGGGACCTCTGGTTCTCACCCATGCGGATTTTGTGGTTTTCAGATGCAGGACGTGAGGTTTCCCGCTGAGGCATGCTGGAGACTTCTATAATTGCGAAGATCATTTGTTCTCGGGGCTATGTTTTGGTTTATATGTTTTGCTTAGATACTTTTATCTCCATTAAATAATACAACTATGATGACTCCTCTTATGGGAGATTTTGGAGAATAGGTTTTATGTATTTGTGTCCCTTTGGGTTTCCTTTGGGGTTTTCCTTATTTTTATCATATGTATATATTGCTATGCTCGGACCGGTTATCTTCGCAGCCGGAATTTGAGTCTTGATATTCCTGTTCTTGACACTCCTTTGTATATATATAATCACGCGTTGGTTACCCTTGTTCGTTATGTTATCGATCGGAGTGTTGCGCTTTCGAGTTGCGATTTTTGTTTACCCTTTTTTTTCTACAAAGGCTCCTAGTTATAATCAATCATTCATACTACTATACGTACTAAACTTTTATTTTAGAGGTCGTAATACCTTGCCATCTCTGAATTATGACTTAAGCATAAGACTCTGTTTGGTAGGGTGTTACAATATGAACCAAACCCAGAACCACCACCTCAATATTCACAATCTTCATATCCTTATCAAAAAGAACTACCTCCGTATTGTGAATCTGTTTCCCAAAATAATGAACCCTCCTATCCACCCCAAACCTCCATGGAGAACACACTTACTTCTCTCACTAGTCTCATCTCTATACTCCAAAATCTTATATCCTGTATGGACCAACCCGCCACCTCCAATGTTCAACCCTCAAGCTCTAGTGCACTTCCATCTCAACCACAGAATGATCTCTCCATCCTATCACCACCATCCATGGAAGAGCACCCACATCCATTAATCCAAGAGCAACATGATCCCAATGATGCTATTGGCATGGAATAAGAGAGAAGGGATCATCTTCGCGAATCCATACTTCATAAAGAGCTAGATGAGGCACTAAAGGTGAAGGTAGAAGAAACCTTTGCAGATGAAGGAGTAGTTGAAGGGAGTTATCATAGAAAAGAAGCCATCAAGGAGGAATACGATTTCATACTTAAACACCTGGATCAAGCGATAAATCGATTACCTTTCCGACGTTCGGACATTCAAGGAACCCCCATGGCTTCATATGGAGAATCTACTGAAGAATGTGGCAGGAAGGAGAAGTTAGACACTCTGGTGGACAGTGAGCAGCACGATTTGGTATTGGAACAATTAGAAGAAGCTACGCCTGCCGTTGAAGAGGAAGCAGTGGTTGAAGACTTAGGAGATGCGGAACCTCCATGGGAAAGTCAAGTTATAGAGCCTCCTTCAAAGACGTTTGAAACTGATGTTGAGGAAGGTGTACAACCTCCAAGGCATCTCATGATTGAAGACTTTGAAAGGAATGGTCAAGAGATGGATTCGATCATTGATGGATTCTTATCTACATTTGTGTCCTCTCCCATTGGACTTGACATGGAGATGAAAGAAGAAAAAGCACAACCTCCCATGCCCTTGGTGAATAATGAAGTAGAGATTGAATTGGAAGAAATCTACTAAGAGAAAGAGGTTGAATTGGAAGTTGTCAGAGAAGAGCACAAGGGAGTGGGGTTTGCAAATTCATTAGAAACACCTCTCCCAAGGCCATTACCGTCCAACACAACGTTCAAGTGGGCAAAATTCCTATCCTTATCCTTTACTTTCCCACTTGAATATGGGCTACTGGAGACAGATGGTCAACTTAGAGCTCTTTGTGGCATTAAGAGTAAGAGGAAGGTGGTTAGTGGTTGGAGTTGTCAAGCAAGGTTCAACATGGTTGTGCGCTCAAAGTTTAAACATAAAGGTTGGTGTAGAGCTCAATTGAATGGGTCTAGGAAGTTCTTTGGCAGCTCCCCTGAGGATTCTAGGAAGTTATTTGATAGCTCCCCTGAGGATTCAGATTGCTTGCTACCCGGATGGAACCATCAGGATGCACTTGAAGACGGGTGTAGAAACAAGGTTTGGGATCCTGGAATCTATTCTGACATTCAACACCCCGGGAGCCTTGAAGCCTTTTAAACTTACTCAAGGGCTTTATATGCCTTGTTTGGGACCCCAGCGGCTGTTGGCATTCGAAACAATGGTGGAGATTTTTAGATGAATACAAGCACAAGCCACCATAACAGGGAGCTCACCAAATGTCCAACTTAAGAACTTTAACTAAAAGTGCTAGGTGGGAGACAACCCACCATGGTATGATCATCCCTCTTCAGTTTTAATTCTAGTTTGTTTTGTTTGTTTTTGAGTTTTGATTGAACCTGGAATTTTGCATAACATTCATGTTAGCGTTGCATTCTGCATACTGCATTATTATACAAAAAAAGAGAGCACGCGACAGCGTCAATGACGTGTCCGCGTCGTAGGTGCCTTAGAAACGAGAAGAAAGGAACAGAGAGTCACGCAAAAGTGTGGCTGGAGGCATGCTTTTGGCACAATTTGACCCACGCGACCGCATCACTTATGCGTCCGCGTCATGTGGGAAAAATGCCTCCCACTCATCTGCGTCACCCACGCGAACGCGTGCCCTGTAAATCGACGTATAAGGGTGTATGGCCGAAAGTTGAGTTGGAATTGGGCTGGACTCGTGCTAGCAGCACAAGCCCTACCGCGTGAACGCGTGCCCTACGTGTCCATGTCATTCTTTAAACAAGGCCATCCACGCGGTCACGTCCACCACGCGATCGCGTGACCCAAAGTTTTTGCAAAATGAGCTTTTCCCGAGAGAGTTGCGCGGCCGCGAGGCTGCACTCGCGCTGAAGGCACGAATCACTTCACGCGAACGCGTGACCTACGCGTTCGTGTCACTTCATCGAAGCGCTATCCACGCGTACGCGTGCTCCACGCGTCCGCGTCCCCTGTGCCGCACAGCCTATCCATCCCTGCACTGACTATCTTATCTTTTCTTAATCTTTTTCTTTCACCTTTCTTAATTCTTTCTTCTTCCTTCTTTACTTTCTTCTATTATCTCCATTCTTTATCTTATTCATTCTTTTTCTTCCTCTCTCTTTACTCTCTTCTTTCTCTTCTCCTCCCTTGCTTTTCTATATTTGTTGTTTTTACATTGGTGTTACAATCTTCTTACTCATCTGTTGCATACCTCCTGCATTATTTTAAGTGCTTCTTAACTTGTTTGCTATTCAGTTGACATGCCATGTGCTTCTATTGTTTTCTCACTTGAATATTGTAGCTACCATGTAATTGAGACCCTCATTATTTGGCATTAACCCACCCAGACTTTTTTTATTTTTTTATCTTTATTTCTGGGTTACATTTTCTTCTTTTTTCATCTTCTTTCAGGCTGGCCACTGAGGAAGGTAAAAGGAAAGAACTTCTATATGGGGAGACAGGCAAGTCGATCTGCATAATCTATAGAGAAAGGCATCAGTTAGAGCAGCCCGTCCACTTGTACATCTTCGCATGCACCGAGGACGGTGCAATCTTTAAGTGTGGGAAGGTCGATACCGATCTCCACGGGTTAGTTATTCTCTTCTCAACACCAATATTCTATTTTCTTTGTTTTTTCATTGTTGCATTGCATAATAGATTGCATGTGTAGTTGATTGTTTGTATTTAAGTACTACTTGGTTGAAAAATAATGAGTTTCTTTTTAAGACCCTATTTTTGAAAATTTTCACTAATTTAAAAAAAATTAAAATTTTCTATGTGTTAAATTTGTTTGGAAGTTGTAATTGGAACATGGTTTTTGAGCTAAAGAACACACAACCTGTGAAAACTTTGAGCCTAAATACATGGTTACATTATTTAAACCATAACTATTTTTTTCTTGTGTGTTTTCTTATCTATAATTGCAATCTTTGCTTTGTTCCATTCTATATGTCCATTGTTTAGTATATTTACATGCCTGCATGTGATTGAGGCCATTTTTTGAATTTTTGCTCATTTATCCCAAATAAGCCTACCTTTTACATCACCCTTGTTAGCCCTCTTGAGCCTTTTAATCCCCTTCTGTTCTATAACCACATTACTAGCCTTAAGCAGAAAAACAAAATAAAAAAAATCCCAAGTTGAATCATTGGTTAGCTTAAGATAGATATTGTGTATAATATAAGTGTGGAGAATTTTATGGGAACATGGGATGATAAAAAAAAAGAGTAGGGAATTAAATTGAATAAGTTATTTGAAAATTTGGGAAGCATGCTCATGTGAAATTAAAATAATTAAATTACCATGTGCATTGATAAAAAAAAGAAAATAAAGTAATTAAATAAGGGAATACAAAAAAAATATATTACCCCAAATGCAAAATAAAAAGAATCAATGCACATGGGACAAAATTCAAAAAAATAAGTTTGATACATGAGCATGTAATACAAAAGTGGGAAAAATTTGGGTAACTAGGTAAAGCATTTTAAATTATATAAAGTACGTATATGTTAGGTGAGATCTTAGACTAATCAAGGATTCACTTTGTTAGCTCACTTAGCCTTATATATATACCCTTACCTTTACCTCAGCCCCATTACAACCCTGAAAAGACCTCATGATGTTTGCATTGGTATGCTAAATATTTGTTGATTGGTTAGACGAAGAACAAGGTTTAGAAAGCATGATTAGAGAAGAGTAGAGTGAATTACCCTAGACACTTGAGAGATTAGAGTGCATATACATTACCAGTGAGGGTTCAATGCTTGATTCTATGTTCCCTGCTTTCATGAGCTATATTCTTACAAGTTTACTTGCTTTTTATTGTACGATTTGGATTAGTGGAATTTGGGACATATTTGTCTTGGAGAACTTATTTATTTTTAACCAAGTAGGTAGAAATATTTTGCATGTAGTTGCATTCACATAGATAGGTTGCATTGCATACTCTCTATCATTCCTCTTCACCCCTTTATAGCTTCTCTTGAGCTTAGCATGAGGACATGCTAATGTTTAAGTGTGGGGAGGTTGATAAACCACTATTTTATGGTTTATCTTATGCTCAATTGAATGGTTTTTATCACCTCTTTACCCACTTATTCATATGATTTGCATGTTTTACATTTTCCTTCCTGATTCTGTGCTATGATTGAAAACATGCTTCTTTGGTCTTAATTTTGCTATGTTTAATCCTCTCTTATTATCATTCGATGCCTTGATATGTGTGTTAAGTAATTTCAGAGATTACAGGGCAGGAATGGCTTAGAGGATGGAAAGGAAGCATGCAAAACTGGAAGGAATACAAGGAACTGAAGGAACTGCTAAAGCTGTCCAGCTTGACCTCTTGGTACTAAATCGACCATAACTTGAGCTACAAAGATCCAAATGATGCGGTTCCAGTTGCGTTGAAAAGCTAACATCTGGGGCTTTGCAACTATTTATAGTTTATCATAGCTGCTCCGAAGTTAGGCGACGCAAACACGTAGATGACGCGCCCGCGTCGCATCTGCGAACTTCAATCCACGCAAACGCGTGGACGACGCCTCCGCGTCACTTTTCCGCGACCTGTATATACCAGAGCAATTTCTGAGCTATTTCTGACCATGTTTTCGGCCCAGAAAACACAGATTAGAGGCTATAAAGTGGGAGAATGCATCCATACATCAGAACATATATTCATTCGTAAATCACACTTTTCATAATTTAGATGTAGTTTTTAGAGAGAGCGAGGTTCTCTCCTCTCTCTTAGGATTAGGATTAGGATTCCTCTTAAAGGATTTAGGAATATTTTCATCATCTTTATCACAGGTTCAATGTTCTTTTTTTTTATTTTCTATTTTATTTGTTTATGAACTTTTCTTGTTAGGATTTTCTTAATTAATATAATTTGAGGTATTTCAGACTCATGATTGCTTTTTTCTATTTATTATATAAATAATTTAGATTTTCCCCTTTGGCTTTGATTGATTAATTGGTGACTCTTGAGTTATCAAACTTAGCAGTTGATTGATATTTGAAGTTTGCTGGTTGATTTGGACCCCTCTAAAGCTAGTCTTTCCTTAGGAGTTGACTAGGACTTGAGGAGTCAAATTAATTGGTCCACTTGACTTTCCTTTATTTAGTAAGGTTTGCCTAAGTAGGATCAACAAACAATACTCATCACATCTGATAAGGATAACTAGGATAGGACTTCCAGTTTTCATACGTTGCCAAGAGTTTTATTTGCTATTGATTTATTAATTCCTACAATCTATTTTTCTCATTCAAACCTTTTTCAAAACCCAAAAATACTGTTTTTCATAACCAATAATAAATCATACTTCCCTGCAATTCCTTGAGAAGACGACCCGAGATTTGAATACTTCGGTTATTTATTTTTATTGGGTTTGTTACTTGTGACAACCAAATGTTTGTAAGAAAGGGATTCTTGTCGGTCTAGAAGCTATACTTACAACGAGAATTTATTTGTGAAAATTCTAGATTGTGCGAGAGTTTCGTTCTTCAGTGGCCATCCTGAAAGGGAAAAGAAACATGTAAGTCCAAGGGTTAGCGCAAGGAAGAGGACAGTACGAGTGATAATCAATGCCCTGGTAAGGAAAATAGTGAACGAAAAACATGGTGACGATTCCATGGGATCAGTTCATCAATGGAAATATAGCAAGGGCATATGATGGCAAGATGCAAGATGTTTATTAGCATGCCGGCAAAGGCATGAGTAGCATAGATCAAGCATTTATTGCATAATTTGATTATCAAGTGTTTCAAACTAACAATCTGTTTGTATGGACAATTATATTCAATCAATAAAATATTGAAAGGGGTTTTGTGAAAAGCAGGCATTAGAGTAGTAGGATAGAATAATTAAAAAAATGCACAACGCCATACGGGCTTTTTCACAAACACTTAGCAAGCATGTTTAATATAATAGGGAAAGAATTAAATTGGAACATGCAAGCATCCCAAAAATAATTAATATTAATTGTCAAACAACTCCATAACAATAATCACAAGCATTTATAGAAGAAATCACCCATTAAGATATTTAACACCAAGTAGAGTAATGCAAAAATAGATAAAGGAAGAACCTTGAGAAGAATGTGATGGAGGGAGGTAATGGAGATTGTGGATTTGAGAAAATATGAAAGAAGGGGGAAGAAGAAGAAAAGAGTAAAGAAAGAAAAAGAGAAGGGAAGAATTGAGATGAGGAATGGAGATAATAGAAGAAAGAAAAGAAACAAGTTAGAAAAGAAAAAGATAAGTTATGAAAAACAGGGCTGCATAGGGTTCAGATACAGATTCGCAAACGACGCGCACGCGTGGTCCATGCATTCGCGTGGTCCACGTGTTCGCGTGGATTGTGTGGAGGGAAAGGTGACGCGTAAGCATCGATCACGCAGATACGTGACCATGTTTGTGCTTCTAGCGCGAGGGCAACGTGGCTCTCGCACAACCCTCTGTTCAAATTGGGATGTGTGCCAAAATATCAGGTGACGCATGCACGTCAGGCACGTGCACGCGTGAAGGTGCTTATGTTGAAAGTGACGCGTATGCGTGATGCGATTCGTGTCGGGCATAGTGCCAGCACCAAGCCAGCCCAACTTTTGGCCAAAAATCCTTTTACGTCGAATTTGCAAGGGCACACGTGCGTGTCACTGACGCATACGCGTGGAGTGCCAATTTCTCAGATGACGCGTACGCGTGAGGGATGCGTAAGTGTAGTGATGCTTATGCGATTGGCACACTCTTTGCACTGTTCCCACGTAACTTTTTGTTCAGTTTTTTTTGTGTAGATGCAAATGCAGGATATATGCAGAAATAATGAGAAGAGTCACTGAAAATAGAAGTAAGAAGAGAGGAACGATCATACCATGGTGGGTTGTCTCCCACCCAGCACTTTGCTTTAACGTCCTTAAGTTGGATGGGCCATCAGCTTAATCTGATTCTGTAGGTGGGTCCTCCAAGAGGAAAACCTCTATCTTTTTATTGTCCTTTATCTTCTCACCATGATACAGCTTTAAGCGATGTCCATTGACTTTGATGAGATTGGAACTTGAAGAATGGCTCAGGTGGAAGACTCTATATGGCTCTGCCTTCTCTACTCTATAGGGACCTTCCCACCGTGATCTCAGCTTGCCTGGCATGAGCCTCAGCCTGGAGTTGTAAAGAAGAACTAATTCCCCAAGTCTGAACTCTCGCCGTTTAATGTGCTTATCATGCACATCTTTCATCTTTTCTTTGTAAAGCCTGGAGTTATCATATGCTTCTAAGCAAAGGTTCTCTAATTCTTGTTGTTGCATTTTTCTTTCTGCTCCGGCCTTCTCAAATCCCATGTTGATTTCTCTCACTACCCAGAATGCCTTGTGTTCCACCTCCACAGGGAGGTGGCAAGCCTTTCCGTATACTAGGCGGAAGGGGCTCATCCCGACTGGTGTCTTGTATGCTATCTGACATGCCCAAAGCGCATCTTGTAGCCTGCTGCTCCAGTCCTTCCTATTAGGCTTAACTATCTGACGTTGGGATTTTTGCTAGTAAAGAATTTTATAAAAATAGTCGCATTGTAGATATAGTTTCTAAACCAACAAAAATCCCTTCGTGCAAACGTTTTGGTTGTCACAAGTAACAAACCCCTAAATAAATTGATAACCGAGTATTTAAACCTCGGGTCGTCTTCTCAAGGAATTGCAGGGAGGTATGTTCTTATTATTGGCTATGAAAAAGGTAAAATTGGGGTTTTTGGAATTTGGGCAATGGGCACAAGTATATTTTCAAAGCAATAAAAATAAATAATTGTAAAATAAACTCTTGGCAAGGTATAAGAACTGGAAGTCCTATCCTTATCAATTGTGATGAGAATTGGATTTTAATCCCACTTAGTTAACCTTTACTAAACAAAGGAAGGTCAAGTGGACTAATTAATTTGATACCTAAAGTCCTAGTCTTTCCTTTGGAAAGGCTAGAGTTATTGGAACTCAAATTAATTAGCAACTCCCAATTTCAACCACTGCTTTATTTGACAGCTCAAGCATCACCAATTACTCAACTAAAGCCAAAAGGGTAACAGGAAAATTCAAATTATTTATATAAATAAAAGACAGCAATCATCAATCTGAAATATCTCAAATAACATTAATTAAGAAAATCAATCTAAACATGGAACATTGAAAATAAATAAATACAAAGAACTTGGGATTGAGAGTCACTCCTAAAACTAAGAGAAGTCCTAAATCCTAATTTCTAAAAATCCTACCTAAATCCTAAGAGAGAGGAGAGAACCTCTCTCTCTCTAAAAACTACATCTAAAACATGAAAAGTGAATTATGATAGCCTTCTGAGTCTCTGCAAGTTCCCTGACTTTAATCTGTATTTCTGGGCCGAAGGCTGGGTTGAAATGTGGCCCAGAATCTCTGCCAGTGACTTTTGTAATTCTGCAGATTGCGCACGTCACGCGATCGCGTCATCCATGCGGACGCGTCATTCGCATTTTTCCCTGCCACGCGTTCGCGTTGTCCACGCTTCCACATCACTTGTGCTTTTCCAATCCGGGCGGTCTCGTGAGCCATGCGATCGCGTCACTCTGATTTCTTCTATTTCACGCGGTCGCGTGAGCCACGCGACCGTGTGACTTTTCACTGGTCATCTCCTCATTTCCTTGTATTCCTTCCATCTTTGCACACTTCTTCTTCATTCTCTAAGCCATTCCTGCCCTATGAAGCCTCAAACACTTAACACACAGATCAAGGCATCGAATGTAATAAGAGAGGATTAAGATTAGCTAAATTAAGACCAAAGAAGCATGTTTTCAATCATGTAATAATTTTAGGAAGGAAATATAAATGCATGCTAATTATATGAATAAGTGGGTAAAGATCATGATAAAACCACACAATTAAACACATTGTAAACCATAAAATAGTGGTTTATCAACCTCCCCACACTTAAACATTATCATGTCCTCATGCTAAACTCAAGGAGACCAATTAAATGAGTAGGAAAAGGCAAGACTCATGCAATGCAACCTATGAATGTCAATGCAACTACATGCTAAAATGATTCTACCTACTTGGTGAAAAAGTAAATAAATCTTTCAAGAATAAATATGAACTGAATTTCATTAATTCAAATCACAAAATACAATATAAATAACTTGCAAGAAGAAGATAGCTCATAAAAGCAGGGAACATAGAATTAAGCACTGAACCCTTACTAGTAGTGTATATCATTCTAACTCTCAAGTGTCTAGGGTCAATTCTCTCAATTCTCTACTAATCTTGCTTTCTCTAGCTTGCTCTTCATCTAAGTTCTCTACTAATCTTGCTTTCTATATCTTGCTCTTCATCTAACAATCAACAAAAATTTAATGCACCAATACACGAATCAAGAGGTCTTTTAAGGGTTGTAATGGGGTTAGGGTCAAGGTAGGATTGTATTTGGCCAAGTGGACTAAAATCTGAATCCTTAATTAACATAAACTTTCCACTTAACTTAAGACAATCCATTTAATTAAAATACAAAATCTAACTTCCCATCAACTGTGTTTACTACATATTTATGCATTCCAAGTTTTGAGTACAACTCATATGCATTGACTTCACTTATTTATTTTGGGGCATTTTGTCCCCTTTTATTACTTGCTTTTCTTTTTTTTAATGCATATGATTAAGGTTTTGAATGCATAAACATGTTCTTAGCATTTTTCATATTTTCACACAAAGTCTAACATACTCAATTCCCAAACCAAACGTTTCCAAACCCACTTTTCCCCACACTTAATTCATGAGCATTCTCACTAGTCTAAGCTAATCAAGGATTCAAATTAGGGGGATACTTCATCCAACTCCATATACATACCCTTTATGTTGACAAGTGGAAGCCTCAATCCAAAAGGATAATAAAAGGTAAGGCCTCAATCATATACATATAGGCTCAACATGGGTTTGCAAAGGATAATAAAAGGTAAGGCCATAAGGGTATGTAAGCTCAGTGAAACAAGGCCTCAATCATATAAGTGCATGCATACATCAAATAATGGAAATATAGAATTAAGCAAGACAAAGATCACAATTTTAGAGAGAGAAACACACACCAAAAATAAAATATTAGTTGATAAAATGCAACCAATCAAATAGGCTCAAAATCTCACTGGTTTTGCGTGTTCGAGCTCTAAACTATGTTCCAAAATAATATTTCTTCAAAGAAGTTTTTCAAAAAGTTTTATTCAAATTAGTGAAATACTATAAAAATTTCTTGAAAAAGAAAATATTACTTTAACCAAGTGGTAAAATATGCATAAAAAGAAACAAACATGCAAATGCAACAATGAAAAACAAAAATTGGTGTTGAGAAGGGGCTAACTAACCCGTGGAGATCGGTATTGACCTCCCTACACTTAAAGATTGCACCATCCTCGGTGCATGCTGAGAAGTACAGGTGGGAAGGTGTTGTGGTTCCTCAGCTGTTGCTCGTTGTAGAAGCTTTCTCCTTACCCGTTCTGGTGGCCAGCCTGAAAAAGGGAGAAGAGAAAGGGATATGAAGTCAAGGGTGTAGAGCAAAGAGGAGGGCGGTACGAGTGAATATCATGCCAAGTAAGGAAAATAGTTAATGAAAGACATGGTCGCGATTCCATGTGATCAGTTCATCAATGGAAATATAGCAAGGCATGGGGAGTATTGAATGGAAGATGTTTATTAGCATGCCGGCAAGGGCATGAGTAGCATAGATCAAGCATTGAAAGCTTTAATGTATTGTTAGTCGTAAGAAACTAACAATAACGTTTGTAATGACAATTATATTTAATTAATAAAATATAAAAAGGGTTTTATGAAAAGCAAGCATTTATAGTAGAAGATTAAAAGAAATCTTAAAAATAGTGTACAATGCCATACGGGCGTTTTCACAAGCACATAGCATGCATGGTAAATAAGCTAGTTGAAAGTATTAAATTGAACATGCAAGCAACCCTTTAAAAAGTAATATATAATTGTCAAATAATCCACAAAAATATAGAAAAACAATGACCCAAATAAAATTCCAACACCAATGAAAATAATGCAATGAATGAAAGTATGCAATTAAGTAAGAGAAAATGAAAGATAAGAAGAATGTGAAGGGAAAGAAGGGAAGAAGAAGTAAGTAAGAAAGGAAGGTGGAAAAATTAGGATTGGGAAAGAAAAGATAAAATATTTTGGCACATTCGGTTAAGGTGTGCGACGCTGGTGACGCGGTCGCGTGGGTGACGCGGCCTCGTGGTGCGCAATAAGGTCAGGCGACGCGGACGCGTGGGTCACATGATCGCGTCACTTGATTTGTGCTAGTGGCGCGAGTGTAGCCTCGCATTCGCACAACTCTCTGTTTGAATTGAATTTTTCCAAAAATTTGGGTGACGCGGTTGCATGGGTGATGCGATTGCGTGGATGGCCATTTTTGAAAGACGACGCGGCCGTGATGAACGGATAATTTGTATGCTTTTTGGCATTGTTTTTAGTATGTTTTTAGTATGATCTAGTTAGTTTTTAGTATATTTTTATTAGTTTTTAGTTAAAATTCACTTTTCTGGACTTTACTATGAGTTTGTGTGTTTTTCTGTGATTTCAGGTATTTTCTGGTTGAAATTGAGGGACTTGAGCAAAAATCTGATTCAGAGACTAAAAAGGACTGCAGATGCTGTTGGATTCTGACCTCCCTGCACTCGAAGTGGATTTTCTGGAGCTACAGAAGCCCAATTGGCGCGCTCTCAACGGCGTTGGAAAGTAGACATCCTGGGCTTTCCAGCAATATATGATAGTCCATACTTTGCCCAAGATTTGATGGCCCAAACCGGCGTTCAAAGTCACCCTCAGAAATCCCAGCGTTAAACGCTGGAACTGGCACCAAAACGGGAGTTAAACGCCCAAACTGGCATAAAAGCTGGAGTTTAACTCCAAGAAGAGTCTCTACA
>NC_029774.3:81103341-81103571 GCF_000817695.3 Arachis duranensis | reverse complement strand
TCAAACTCGCGATTGTGGGGCGTTAGTGACAGACGCAAAAGAATCACTGGATTCTATTCCGACATGATCGAGTACCGACAGCTGAATAGCCGTGCCGTGACAGGGTGCGTTGAACATTTTTACTGAGAGGATGGAAGGTAGCCACTGACAACGGTGAAACCCTACATACAGCTTGATATGGAAAAGAGTAAGAAGGATTGGATGAAGACAGTAGGAAAGCAGAGAGATGG
>NC_029774.3:81101327-81103220 GCF_000817695.3 Arachis duranensis | reverse complement strand
TTGAATGCAATGTTCTGCTGAAGCTTGTTCAGCCATGTCTAATTTCTTTAGACTGAAGCTTTAGACTAATATTGCATGATTCCTGGAATTCTCATTAAGAATTTTGATACCTTTATTTTCTTTTTCCACTTAATTTTCAAAAAATCCAAAAAAAATTTTACAAAATCATAAAAACCAAAAATATTTTATGTTTCTTTTTGAGTCTAGTGTTTCATTTTAAGTTTGGTGTCAATTGCATGTTTTTGTTCGTCTTGCATTCATTCATGTGTCTTAAGTGATCTTCAAGATGTTCTTGATGATTTCATTACTCTGACCTTTAAATTCTCTTGACTTGAGTGTTTGTGTTTCTCATATGCATTCTCATTTTGTTAGTGTCAGTAGTATACAAGCTGCTAAGTTTGGTGTCTTGCATGCATTGTTATTTGATTTTAGTTGCATATTGATTATTCCTTATTATTAAAAATCCAAAAATATTTTTAATTTGTGTCTTTTCAAGTCAATAATACAGGGAATTGAAGATTCAGAACATTCAGCAGAGGAATCACACAGAAAAAGCTGGGCGTTCAAAACGCCGAGTGAAGAAGGGCAAACTGGCGTTTAAACGCCAGCCAGGGTGCTTGGCTGGGCGTTTAACGCCTAAAAAGGTAGTAGTTCGGGCGTTAAACGCCAGAATGTGCACCATTCTGGGGGTTTAACGCCAGGATGGCACAAGAGGGAAGATTTTGTTTTCAATTCAATTTTTTTTCAGGTTTTCAAAATTTTTCAAAATCAAATCTTTTTCAAAATCAATTTCTTTCCATTTTCAAGGATACTTGCCATCAATTGATGATTTGATTCAACATTTCAAGTATGTTGCCTTTTCTGTTGAGAAAGGTTTAATGTTTGAATCATATCTTTTCTTGTTAGCCAAGTTATTAATTTTTTAAAATCAAATCTTTTCAAAATAGCTTTCAATCATATCTTTTTAATTTCTAATTTCAAAATCTTTTTCAAAAATCACTTTACTTCTTTCTCAATCTTGGTTTTCGAAAATCAATTAAAGTTCTTCAAAATGTTTTTAAAATCTTTTTAATTTATTTTCGAAAATTTCTTCCCCTCTTCTCACATCCTTCTATTTATGGACTAACACTATTCCTTAATGCACAATTCGAACTCCATCTTTCTTGATAAGTTTGAATTTTCTAACTCTTCCTTCCATTTTTCTTTTCCTCTGACACCTCAAGGAATCTCTATACTGTGACATAGAGGATTCCATATTTTCTTGTTTTCTTCTCTTTCATATGAGCAGGAGCAAAGACAAAAGCATTCTTGTTGAGGCTAATCCTGAACCTGAAAGGACCTTGAAGCGAAAACTAAGAGAAGCTAAGGCACAACTCTCTGTAGAGGACCTAACAAGAAATCTTTAAAGAAGAAGAACCCATGGCAGCCGAAAACAACAACAATGCCAACAATGCAAGGAAGGTGCTGGGTGACTTTACTGCACCTACTCCCGACTTCTATGGGAGAAGCATCTCTATCCCTGCCATTGGAGCAAACAACTTTGAGCTTAAGCCTCAATTAGTTTCTCTAATGCAACAGAATTGTAAGTTCTATGGACTTCCATTGGAAGATCCTCATCAGTTTTTTGCTGAATTCTTGCAAATCTGTGACACTGTCAAGACTAATGGGGTTGACCCTGAGGTCTACAGACTTATGCTATTCCGTTTTGCTGTAAGAGACAGTGCTAGAACATGGTTGGACTCACAACCTAAGGAAAGCCTGGACTCTTGGGAAAAGCTAGTCAATGCCTTATTGGCAAAGTTCTTTCCACCTCAAAAAATTGAGTAAGCTTAGAGTGGAAACCTTCAGACAGAAGGAAGGAGAACCCCTCTATGAAGCTTGGGAAAGATACAA
>NC_029774.3:81099457-81100186 GCF_000817695.3 Arachis duranensis | reverse complement strand
GCAAAGGCTGTGATTGATGTTGATAGAGGAGAATTGATCATTGAAGTGAATGAAGAATCCTTTGTGTTTGAGGCTCAAGGATATCCCTCTGTCATCATGGAGAGGAAGCATGAAGAGCTTCTCTCAAAACAGAGCCAGACAGAGCCCCCACAGTCAAACTCTAAGTTTGGTGTTGGGAGGCCACAACCAAATTCTAAGTTTGGTGTTGAATCCCCACATTCAAACTCTAAGTTTGGTGTTGGGAGGTTCCAACATTGCTCTGAGCATCCCTGAGGCTCCATGAGAGCCCACTGTCAAGCTATTGACATTAAAGAAGCGCTTGTTGGGAGGCAACCCAATGTTATATTTTATCTATTTTCCTTTGTTATTTTATGTTTTGTGTAGGTTGATGATCATGAGAAGTCACAAAATCAATTGAAAAAGCAAAAACAGAATGAAAAACAGAAAGAAAAATAGCACACCCTGGAGGAAGATCTTGCTGGCGTTTAAACGCCAGTAAGGCTAGCAGATGGGCGTTTAACGCCCAGTCTGGCACCATTCTGGGCATTTAACGCCAGAAAGGGGCATCAGATTGGCATTAAACGCCAAAAAAGGGCAAGAAGTTGGCGTTAAACGCCAGAAATGGGCACCAGCCCGAAGTTTAACGCCAGAATTGGCACAAAGGGCATTTTTTGCTCGCCACTTGGTGCAGGGATGACTTTTCCTTGACACCTCAGGATCTGTGGACCC
>NC_029774.3:81098614-81099266 GCF_000817695.3 Arachis duranensis | reverse complement strand
TTTTAAGTTTGGTGTGGTAAAAGCATTGCTTTTTGTTTTTCCATAACCATTTATGACATCCAAGGCCGGAGAAACCTCTAGAAAGAGGAAAGGGAAGGCAAAAGCTTCCACCTCTGAGTCATGGGAGATGGAGAGATTCATCTCAAGGGTGCATCAAGACCACTTCTATGAAGTTGTGGCCTTGAATAAGGTGATCCCCGAGGTCCCTTTTAAACTCAAAAAGAGTGAATATCCGGAGATCCGATATGAGATCCTAAGAAGAGGTTGGGAAGTTCTTACTAACCCCATTCAACAAGTCGGAATCTTAATGGTTCAAGAGTTTTATGCCAATGCATGGATCACCAAGAACCATGATCAAAGTGTGAACCCAGACCCAAAGAATTGGCTTACTATGGTTCGGGAGAAATACTTGGATTTTAGTCTGGAAAATGTAAGGTTGGCATTCAACTTGCCCATGATGCAAGGAGATGAACATCCTTACACTAGAAGGGTCAACTTTGATCAAAGGTTGGACCAAGTCCTCACAGTCATTTGTGAAGAGGGCACCCAATGGAAGAGAGATTCAAGAGGGAAGCCGGTTTAACTGAGAAGGCCGACCTCAAGCCTGTGGCTAGGGGATGGTTGGAGTTTATCCAACGCTCAATCATTTCCA
>NC_029774.3:81096397-81098471 GCF_000817695.3 Arachis duranensis | reverse complement strand
GGACAAGTCCTCTACCTTGGCAAGGTTAGCCTTTCCTCATCTCATTTGTCACCTCTGTTATTCAGTTGGAGTTGACATAGAGGGAGACATCCTCATTGATGAGGACAAGCCCATCACTAAGAAGAGGATGGGGCAAACAAGAGACCCCACTCATCATGAAATCCCTAAGATACCTCAAGGGATGCACTTTCCTCCACAAAACTATTGGGAGCAACTAAACACCTCTCTAGGAGAATTGAGTTCCAACATGGGACAACTAAGGGTGGAGCACCAAGAACATTCCATCCTCCTCCATGAAATAAGAGAAGATCAAAGAATCATGAGAGAGGAGCAACAAAGGCAAGGAAGAGACATTGAGGAGCTCAAGCACTCCATAAGATCTTCAAGAGGAAGAACAAACCGCCATCACTGAGGTGGACCCGTTCTTTAATCTCCTTGTTCCTTATTTTCCTGTTTTTCGAAAATTATGCTTATGTTTATCCATGTTTGTGTCTTGTGATCATTAGTGTCTTAGTGTCTATGCCTTAAAGTTATGAATGTCCTATGAATCCATCACCTTTCTTAAATAAAAATGTGCTTAATTGATAAAAGGAAGAATTGCATGAATTTTGAATTTTATAATAGATTAATTATTTTGATGTGGTGGCAATACTTTTGTTTTCTGAATGTATGCTTGAACAGTGCATATGTCTTTTGAATTTGTGGCTCATGAATGTTGGCTCTTGAAAGAATGATGAAAAAGGAGACATGTTACTGAGGATCTGAAAAATCATAAAAATGATTCTTGAAGCAAGAAAAAAGCAGTGAATACAAAAAAAGGAGAAGGAGAAAAAAACGAAAAAAAGGGAGAAAAGAAAACGAAAAAAAAAGAGAGAAAGAAAGAAAGAAATAAAGTTGTGATCAAAGGCAAAACGAGTGTGCTTAAGAAAACCCTGGACACCTCTAATTGGGGACTCTAGCAAAGCTGAGTCACAATCTGAAAAGGTTCACCCAATTATGTGTCTGTGGCATGTATGTATCCGGTGGTAATACTGGAAGACTGAGTGCTTTGGGCCACAGCCAAGACTCAATAAGTAGCTGTGTTCAAGAATCATCATACTTAACTAGGAGAATCAATGACACTATCTGGATTCTGAGTTCCTAAAGAAGCCAATCATTCTGAATTTCAAAGGATAGAGTGAGATGCCAAAACTGTTCAGAAGCAAAAAGCTAAAAGTCCCGCTCATCTAATTAATACTGATATTCATAGATGTTTTTGGAATTCATTGTATATTCTCTTCTTTTTATCTTATTTGATTTTCAGTTGCTTGCAGACAAGCAACAATTTAAGTTTGGTGTTGTGATGAGCGGATAATTTGTACGCTTTTTGGCATTGTTTTTAGTATGATCTAGTTAGTTTTTAGTTAAAATTCACTTTTCTGGACTTTACTATGAGTTTGTGTGTTTTTCTGTGATTTCAGGTATTTTCTGGCTGAAATTGAGGGACTTGAGCAAAAATCTGATTCAGAGACTAAAAAGGACTGCAGATGCTATTGGATTCTGACCTCCCTGCACTCGAAGTGGATTTTATGGAGCTACAGAAGCCCAATTGGCGCGCTTTCAACAACGTTGGAAAGTAGACATCTTGGGTTTTCCAGAAATATATGATAGTCCATACTTTGCCCAAGATTTGATGGCCCAAACCGGCGTTCAAAGTCACCATCAGAATTCCCAGCGTTAAACGCCGGAACTGGCACAAGGATGGGAGTTAAACGCCCAAACTGGCATAAAAGCTGGTGTTTAACTCCAAGAAGAGTCTCTACACAAAAATGCTTCAATGCTCAGCCCAAGCACACACAAGTGGGCCCGGAAATGGATTTTTATGTCATTTACTCATCTCTGTAAATCCTAGGCTACTAGTTCTCTATAAGTAGGACCTTTTACTATTGTATTTTCATCTTGGTATCTTTAGATCTTTGTATTTTTGGATCTTTGGATCTTTGATCACGTTTTGGGGGCTGGCCTCATGGCCATGCCTAGACCTTGTTCTTATGTATTTTCAAAGGTGGAGTTTCTACACACCATAGATTAAGGT
>NC_029774.3:81080255-81095872 GCF_000817695.3 Arachis duranensis | reverse complement strand
TTACTTGGACGACCCAGTACACTTGCTGGTTAGTTGTGCGAAGTTGTGTTTATGCCATGGTATTGGACACCAAGTTTTTGGATTCATTACCGGGGATTATTTGAGTTGTGAAAAGTATTGATCACAATTTCGTCCACCAGGCCGCGTGGAGCACGCGTTCGCGTGGAGCACGCGTTCGCGTGAGAGGGCTTGGGCTTCTAGCACGAGTCCAGCCCAATTCCAGCACAACTTTCGGCCATGCACCTTTTTGACGTCGATTTTCATGGCACGCCGCTGCGTGGGTGACGCAGTCGCGTGGGAGACCAAAGTTCCACATGACGCGGTCACGTGGGGTCAAATTATGCTAAAGGCGCGCCTCTGTCCACACTCTCAGCTGCCGTGTCGCGTGCGTGTTTTTCCATTTTTTTTAATGCAATATGCAGATGCAAATGCAGTGCTTAATGTGAATGCTATGTATGATTCCAGGTTCAATAAAATAAAATGAATTTCAAAAACAAACAAAACTAAATAAAATTAAAATTGCAAAATGAACGACCATACCATGGTGGGTTGTCTCCCACCTAGCACTTTTAGTTATAGTCCTTAAGTTGGACATTTGATGAGCTTCCTGCTAGGGTGGCTTGTGCTTGTATTGATCCAAGAATCCCCACCAATGTTTGTACTTCCAATAGCCTCCGGGATCCCAAACTAGGCGTAGAAAGCCTTCAAGCAAGTTAAAGCAAGTGACAAGGCCCCAAGAGTATTGATAACTAGACTGAATTCTGGGGTCCCAAACCGTGCTTTTGCACCCGTCTTCTTGTTGATCATTAGTGTTCCAACTGGGTGGCAGGCAATCTGAATTCTCACTAAAGTAGCCAGACAACTTCCTAGACCCACTCAGTTGAGCTCTAAACCAACCTTTGCGTTTGAATGTTGAGCACACAACCAAGTTGAACCTTGCAGGATAAATCTTATCACTGACCATCTTTTTCTTACTCTTAATGCCACAGAGAGCTCTAAGTTGACCATCCGTCTCCAGTAGCCCGTATTCAAGTGGAATTAGAAAGCCAAGGGATATGAATTTCACCCACTTGAATGTTGTGAAGGATTATGGCAACTTAGGGGGAGGTGTTTCTAATGAACGTGCAAGCTCCACTACCTTGTGCTCTTCTTCGACATCTTCCACCTCTTGGCAATCTTCTTCAATATCAACCTCTTCCTCTTGGTGAATTTCTTCCAATTCAATCTCTTCTTCAGTGTTCACCAAAGGCAAGGGAGGTTGTGCTTCTTCTTCTATAATCTTCATGTCAAGTGCAATGGGGGGAGGATTCAAATGTAGATAAGAATTCATTAATGATTGAATCCATCTCTTGATCATCTCCTTCAAAGTCTTCAACCATGATATGCTTTGGAGGTTGTACACCCTCCTCAAGATTAGCTTCAAACGTCTTTAAAGGATGCTCTATAACTTGACTTTCCCATGGAGGTTCAGCATCTCCTAAGTCTTCAACCACTGCCTTCTCTTCTTCTTCAATAGTTCCGGCTTCCTCCACTTGTTCCAATATCAAATCGTGCTGCTCACTATCCACCGGAGTGCCCAATTTCTCCTTCCTACTACATTCTTCAGTAGATTTCCCACATGAAACCATGGGGGTTCTTTGAATGTCCGAACGTTGAAAAGGTAATCGATTTCTTTCTTGATCTAAGTATTTAAGTACGCAATCGTATTCGTCCTCAATGATTTTCCTTCCAACTATTTCTTCACCTTTAAGCACAAAATCCTCCTTGTTGTCTTCTTTCACTAGTTCTTCAACAAGGGTGTCTACTACCTTCACCTTTAGTGCCTCCTCTAGCTCCTTATGAAGTATGGATTCGCGAAGATGATCCTCTCTCTCTTGTTCCATGTCAATTGTATCAGTGGGATCATGTTGCTCTTGGATTGATGGATGTGGGTGCTCTTCCTTGGATGGTGGTGATGGGATGGATAGATCATTCTGTGGTTGAAAAGAAAGTGCACTAGAGCTTGAGGGTTGATTGTTGAAGGGATTTGGTAATCCGATTTGGGCGGCGAGAGC
This sequence comes from Arachis duranensis, assembly GCF_000817695.3. Classification (NCBI taxonomy): domain Eukaryota; kingdom Viridiplantae; phylum Streptophyta; class Magnoliopsida; order Fabales; family Fabaceae; genus Arachis; species Arachis duranensis. Next base: position 81,093,818 of record NC_029774.3, on the reverse strand, counting down.
TTGTATAGTAGAGTTTAGATCGGCCAATGCTTTCTCCACGGAGGTTTGGGGTGGATAGGGGGTTCATTTATTGGGAAAAAGGGTTAATGGTAGGAAGGTGGTTCATCTTGATAATGATAAGGAGATGGTGTATATTGAGGTGGTGGTTCTGTGTATGGTTCATTTGGCTTACAAGGTGGTTGGTATGGTGGATACGGGTTAGGGTCATATAGAGGTGAATGGTGAAAGGAAGCTTGTAAGTGTGGTGGTTCGAAATTATGTCGAGAGGATGGTCTCTAAGCACAGGGTGGGGCTTGTTGGTAGTTACAAAGTTGTCCACCATATCATTCAACTGGGTATGCATTGTAGAATGGTCGTTGTTCATGATATCTTGGAGGGTGTTGTTGCCTAAAGGGTTGATTAGATCCTCTTGGCTCCATCCATCCTTGATTGGTCTGACCTTGATGCATATTCTTGCTGTGGTTTCTATGTCCTTCAACAAAGTTAGAACCAAACTCAAAGCGAGAGGGGTGAGAATTCATAGTAGATATCAGAAATAGAAGGGAAGAGGGAAAACAAATAAACAAGTAAAAGAAAAATATTTTTTTGAAAAATATTTACAATAACCAATAATAAGGCACACGTTTGCAATTCCCTGGCAACGGCGCCATTTTGACGTTGGGATTTTTGCTAGTAAAGAATTTTATAAAAATAGTCGTGTTGTAGATATAGTTTCTAAACCAACAAAAATCCCTTTGTGCAAACGTTTTGGTTGTCACAAGTAACAAACCCCTAAATAAATTGATAACCGAGTATTTAAACCTCGGGTCGTCTTCTCAAGGAATTGCAGGGAGGTATGTTCTTATTATTGGCTATGAAAAAGGAAAAATTGGGGTTTTTGGAATTTGGGCAATGGGCACAAGTATATTTTCAAAGCAATGAAAATAAATAACTGTAAAATAAACTATTGGCAAGGTATAAGAATTGGAAGTTTTATCCTTATCAATTGTGATGAGGATTGGATTTTAATCCCACTTAGTTAACCTTTACTAAACAAAGGAAGGTCAAGTGGACTAATTAATTTGATACCTAAAGTCCTTGTCTTTCCTTTGGAAAGGCTAGAGTTATTGGAACTCAAATTAATTAGCAACTCCCAATTTCAACCACTGCTTTATTTGACAGATCAAGCGTCACCAATTACTCAACCAAAGCTAAAAGGGTAACAGGAAAATCCAAATTATTTATATAAATAAAAGACAGCAATCATCAATCTGAAATATCTCAAATAACATTAATTAAGAAAATCAATCTAAACATGGAACATTTAAAATAAATAAATACAAAGAACCGGGATTGAGAGTCACTCCTAAAACTAAGAGAAGTCCTAAATCCTAATTTCTAAAAATCCTACCTAAATCCTAAGAGAGAGGAGAGAACCTCTCTCTCTAAAAACTACATCTAAAACATGAAAAGTGAATTATGATAGCCTTCTGAGTCTCTGCAAGTTCCCTGACTTTAATTTGTGTTTCTAGACCGAAAGCTGGGTTGAAATGCGGCCCAGAATCTCTGCCAGCGACTTTTGTAATTCTGCAGATCGCGCACATCACGCGATCGCGTCATCCATGCGGACGCGTCATTCGCATTTTTCCCTGCCACGCGTTCGCGTCGTCCACGCTTCCGCGTCACTTGTGCTTTTCCAATCCGCGCGGTCGCGTGAGCCATGCGATCGCGTCACTCTGATTTCTTCTATTTCATGCGGTCGCGTGAGCCATGTGACCGCGTGACTTTTCGCTGGTCATCTCTTCAATTCCTTGTATTCCTTCCATCTTTGCACACTTCTTCTTCATTCTCTAAGCAATTCATGCCCTATGAAGCCTGAAACACTTAGCACACAGATCAAGGCATCGAATGGTAATAATAGAGGATTAAGATTAGCTAAATTAAGACCAAAGAAGCATGTTTTCAATCATGTAATAATTTTAGGAAGGAAATATAAATGCATGCTAATTATATGAATAAGTGGGTAAAGATCATGATAAAACCACACAATTAAACACATTGTAAACCATAAAATAGTGGTTTATCACTATCTTCGCTAGGATATGCTTTATCTCTCTGTTAGACACCTTTGCTTGTCCGTTAGTCTGTGGGTGGTAGACAGTTGCTACCTTGTGGACAATCCCATGCTTCTTCAGTAGTCCTGCTAATCTCCTGTTACAAAAATGAGTGCCTTGATCACTCACGATTTCTCGTGGTGATCCAAAGCGATAGATAATATGGTTTCTAACAAAGGAGACAACAGTGTTAGCATCATCAGTGTAGGTAGGAATAGCTTCCACCCATTTAGAAATATAATCTACAGCCAACAGTATATAAAGATAACCACTAGAGTTTGGAAATGGACCCATGAAGTCAATGCCCCAAACATAAAAAATTTCATAGAATAGCATAATTTGTTGGGGCATCTTATCCCTCCTAGATATATTCCCAAACCTCTGGCAAGAGGGACAAGATTTACAGAAGGCAGCAGCATCTTTAAAAAGAGTAGGCCACCAGAATCCACAGTCTAAAATATTTCTAACTGTTCTTTGAGGGCCAAAATGTCCACCACTCTCAGAGGAGTGGCAGGCCTCTAAAATGGACTGGAATTCTGATTGAGGCACTCATCTTCTAATTATTTAGTCAGCACCATACCTCCATAAGTATGGATCATCCCAAATATAATATTTGGACTCGCTTTTCAGCTTGTCCCTTTGATGCTTAGTAAAATTGGGAGGGAAGGTATGGCTAACTAGATAATTAGCTACAGGCACATACCAAGGAACTACCTCAGATACTGCATGCAAGCTATCAAATGGAAAGGCATCATTGATAGGAGTTGAGTCATGCTTGATGTGCTCTAGGCGACTCAAGTTGTCCGCCACTAAATTCTAAGAACCACTCCTATCCATAATTTCTAAATCAAATTCTTGCAGCAATAGTATCCAATGTATCAGTCTTGGTTTGGACTCTTTTTTAGCTAACAGATATTTGAGAGCTGCATGGTCTGAGTACACTACTACTTTAGTACGAAGTAAATAGACTTGGAATTTATCCAGAGCAAAAACAATAGCTAAAAGCTCTTTTTCAGTGGTAGTGTAATTAAACTGAGCAGCGTCTAAGGTATTCGAAGCATATGCAATTGCGAAAGGGTCCTTACCTGCGCGCTGGGCCAGTGCCGCTCCTACAGCATAATTGGATGCGTCACACATAATCTCAAAGGGCGGACTCCAGTCTGGTCCTTGCACAATTGGAGCTTGAGTTAAGGCGATCTTTAGCTTATCAATCACTTCCATACAGTCCTCACTCAGCTCAAATTCAACATCTTTTTGCAGCAGTCTAGATAAAGGTAAAGCTACCTTACTGAAGTTCTTGATAAATCTTCCGTAAAATCCTGCATGACCAAGGAACAAACGAACTTCCCTCACGAAGGAAGGGTAAGGCAGACTAGAAATGACATTTACCTTTGCTAGATCTACTGAAATACCAGTATTAGAGACAATATGTCCTAGAACAATACCTTGTTTGACCATAAAATGACACTTTTCAAAATTCAAAACAAGGTTTGATCTAACACACATGTCCAATAATCTAGATAAGCTATCCAAGAAAAGGCTAAAGGAATCACTGTATACGCTAAAATCATCCATAAAAACTTCCATACAATTTTCAATGAGATCAGAGAAAAGACTCATCATGCACCTTTGAAAAGTAGCTGGTGTATTGCATAAGCCAAAAGGCATCCTCTTGTAAGCATAAGTTCCAAAGGGACATGTAAAAGTAGTATTTTTCTGATCTTCAGGAGCTATATGAATCTGGAAATAGCCTGTATACCATCTAAAAAGCAGTAATGCGATTTACCTGACAGGCGATCCAGCATTTGATCAATGAATGGAAAGGGATAGTGATCCTTACGTGTGACCTGGTTGAGACGCCTATAGTCAATGCATACCCTCCAGGAGTTCTGCACTCTAGTTGCTATGAGCTCTCCTTGCTCATTCTTTACTGTTGTGACTCCAGACTTCTTAGGCACCACTTAAACTAGACTGACCCATTCGCTCTCTGAGATGGGATAAATGATATCTGCTTCTAGCAGTCTGGTCACTTCCTTTTTGACAACCTCCAAAATGGTGGGATTCAGTCTTCTTTCGGGTTGACGAATAGGCCTTGTTCCCTCTTCTAAAAATATTTTGTGCTCACAAACTTGAGGGTTGATGCTTACTATATCCGCCAAGCTCCACCCAATTGCTTTCTTGTATCTTCTCAGCACACCAAGCAACTGCTCCTCTTGTTGGGATGTGAGTTCACTTGCAATAATAACTGGGAGCTTCTGATTTTCCTCAAGGTAAGCATACTTGAGGTGGGGTGGAATGGGTTTTAACTCCAATTTCTGCTCCTGACTGGGCACTAGATCGTTTGGAGCCAGTGATGATGGCATAATGTCCTCATTGTGTTCAGAGGGGTTTCCCACACTTGGACCTTGCTCTATGTGCATCTCTTCTACTGCTTCCTGGTGAACTGCAACCACTGTCTCATCAATTTTGTCGCACTGGAAGATGGAATGGTCTTCCGGAGGATGCTTCATAGCCTCATTCAGATTAAAGCTCACTGCTCGGTCGTCTATCTCAAAAGAATAGGTTCCTGAGAATGCATCCGACTTGAACTTTGAGGTCTTCCAAGCAAGATGGATGACGGCTTTCCTGAGTCATTTTGGGGCATCTCCAAGATATAGAAGTCAATGGGAAATGTGAGCCCCTTGATTCTCACTAGCACGTCCTCAGCAATTCCAACCACTGTAATAATGCTTTTATATGCTAACACAAAACGAGCTATTGACCTTTTTAAAGGAGGGAGCCTCAAGGCATTATATATAGACAAAGGCATAATACTCACGTACGCTCTTAAATCACACATGCTGTCAGAAAATATTACATCCCCAATGGTATAGTTAACCATGCATGGACCTGGATCACTACATTTTTCAGGTATATCCCCCATTAAAGCAGATATAGAACTCCCTAAAGAAATAGTTTCTAATTCATTAATCCTATCTTTATGTATGCACAAATCCTTTAAAAACTTTGCATATTTAGGTACTTGTTGAATAACATCAAAAAGGGAAACAGTTACCTCAACCTTTTTGAAGATTTCTACCATTTTTGGGCCAAGTTCCATATGCTTTTTGAGCTTTCTTACAAGGTGTGGAAATGGGATAGGGGTGCGTCTTTGGTATCCTTAGCTCCTTCTGGTGCGCCATTCTCTAGTTGAGTTGCTTTTTCTTCAACGGTGTCTTGTACTTCATCTTCCTTTTCAACATCCTCCTTTTCAACCATGTCCTCAGCTGGGGCATGTTCTAGTAGGCTTGGCTCCTCGGGATTCCTCTTTTGCAGTGTGGTTTTGGATCCCAAGTTGATGGCATTGATGCCACCCTTGGAATTGGGTAAGGGTTGAGAAGGAATTCCATTGGAGCTTGAGGGCTGGTTGTTGGAGTTATTCAGTGATCCAATCTGTGAGACAAGAGCTTGTAAGGTAAAGTTCAGACCATTTAAAGTAGAAGTAAGGTTGTTCTCCATGGTCTTCTGTCTCTGATCAATAGAGTGTAGTAACTCATCATTGGAAGAGGAAAAAGGGTAAGTGATCTGAGGGGTCTGCTGAGACGCTTGGGGCTGCCTTAGATGAGGTGCTCTGTAAGCCTGGTTCTGGTTCTGCTGTTGATAGGTAGGGTTTTATAGATACCGGTTCTGCTGATTGTTGTTATTATTCCACCTCTGATTTCCTTGGCTGTCTCTGCCTCCTCTATTATAGTTGTCCCTCCAACCTTGGTTAAAGTTCCCACTTTGGTTAAACTTGCCGCCTTGTTGATAGTATCTTTAATTCGGGCGGTCATAGAAATTGTGAGTAGCTGCCACAGTGTTGTCCTCATATTGGAGTTGTGGATATTCATCAGTGTAATTATTATAATCAGCGCATATTCTACATACTCTCTGAGGAACCAATTGTTGACTATGTTGTGGTGAAGGGGGTTGAGATTGTTGTTGGCCCAGATGTATCTGCTTCAGTAGGTTGGTCATCTCACATATTGATTGTGTGAGAGACTCAGCCAGGTCCTGTACTTTTTCAAAGAACCATTGCTTGCACCATCTAATGTAGTCTTATTCATGCCTTGTGTGAAGTAGCCGATCAACACCAACTTGTCAATCATGTGGTGGGGGCATGCATCTAGGAGATTAGTGAAGTGCTTCTAATACTCGTAGAGAGTCTTGGATTTACCCTGGATGATCATTGAAATCTCCTTCCTCAGTTTATCAGTGACTTCAGCTGGAAAGTATTTTTCTAGGAATTCTCTCCTGAGCGTATCCCAATTAGTAACAACTGCTTCAAGTTGAGTGTAGTACCACTCCCTTGCCTTTCCTTCAAGAGAAAACAGAAAGGCTGCCAGGAGAATATAAGTCTCAGTTGCACCATTACGCCTGATAGTAGAACATGCTATCTGAAAATTCCTGAGGTGCTTGAGAGGCTCTTGAGCAGGTAAGCCATGAAACTTCGGCAGTAGATTAATTAGTACAGTCTTCAGTTCAATATCTACACCCAGATTCGGATGACGCGCTTGGAAAGGTGGTAGTGTAAAGTCCGGAGCTCCTGCTTCCTGGAGAGTAATCCTCCTGGGAGCTGCCATGTTCTCTGCGCGTAAATCAACCAAATCAGCAGAAAGGGAGCTTGTTTCTTCCTTAAATGACGTTTTAGATTCGTCCTCAGATAGGACTAACCGACGCCGAGCTTGCCTTATACGTGAAATAGTTCTTTCAATCTCAGGATCAAATGTAGGTAAGCTCGGATCAGGTAGTGAACACGTCATTCAATGAAAGAAACATACAGCTCATAGTAGCAAAATAAAATAAAATGCAAACAAATAAATTCCAACCAATAAATTAGCACACTATTGCAACTCCCCGGCAACGGCGCCAAAAATTGACGTGGCAGAAAATCACCGATTTAGAGTTTATAGAGAAAACTGCGTTGCAAGTATAGCTCTTAAACAATGTAGATACCGCGTGCCAATTTAAAAGAGTTGTCACAAAATTTTAGAAATAAAATACTGGGAGTATGAATCCCAAGTCGTCTCCCAACGAGTTGCAGGAAGAGTGCTATTTTATTGATCAGAGGTTTTCCAAGGATATTTAAGAGTTGAAGAACAGAGAGATAAGTGGTTGAGGATTTATATAATTAAATAAAAAGTCTTTACCAGGGTAGATTAATTGGAAGTTCTATCCTTATTGGAATTTCTCTAGTGTAGCTTCAAGAGGTTGTTATTTTCACTTAGTTAACCCGTTACTAAATAAAGGAAAGTCAAGTGATTGAGCTAATTCTTATTTGCAAATCCTAATCCTCTCCCTTGGGAAGAATTAGCATTAGTAAATAGAGAATTATCCAATAACTTCCAAATTAACTAATCGCTTGAGCATTCCAACTCAAGGGTCTCCTCTTAATTACCCCTTAAGTCAAGTGGGAGTTCTACTCCATTGACAAGAATATAACCTTCACAGAATTAAGAGAGGAATAAAAGAGAGACATGAGAATTTATAACTAAAAATCAATTAAAAGTAAAAATGGTTCTTTGCATTAATAAGTCCCAAAATCATGAACATACTTATCTAAACAGAGCAAATGGGCAATAAAAGAGTAAAGAATAGGGAAACAAACTAGAATGAGGAAGCTCCGACGGAGGTAATCAATCTTCTCAATATCCAAGGCAAAGCAACAAAACTCTAAAACTATGAATGTCAAGAAAACTTAGAAGTAGTAATCTCTCTCTAGATTCCGAAACTCAACTAAAATTATGCAGAATGAGAATGTCCCCTGAGTCTCTGTTGTTTCTTGGCTCTAGTCTGTGTTTTTGGGTTGGAAACTGGGTCAAAACTTGGCCAAAAATTGCCCCCAGCGATTTCAGTTAATTCTGTAGATCGCACATGTCATGCGTACGTGCCAGCCACGCATACGCATCGTTGGTCATCTTGGCGTATCACGCGTACGTGTAAAGCACGCACACGCGTCTTCGTGAAAACTCCAATCCACGCGTACGCGTCAGGCACGCACATGCGTCGCTGCAAATTTCTCCATATTGCACGCACGCGTGAGCCATGCGTGCGTGTTGATGCTTGTTAGTTATCTCCTTCATTTCTTGTGTTCCTTCTTTTTTTGCAAGCTTCCTCGCCATTCTCTAACCCATTCCTACCCTACAAAGCCTGAAACACTTAACACATGGATCACGGCATCGAATGGTATAAAGGGGACTTAAAATACACAAATTAAAGACTTTAGGAAGCAAGTTTTCAATCATAGAATGAAATTAGGAAGGAATTGTAAAACCATACAAATCATATGAATAAGTGGGCAAGGACTCGATAAAAACCACTCAATTGAGCACAAGATAAACCATAAAATAGTGGTTTATCAAACACATTGACAAACTTGTTTAGAAAAGATCGGAACACTCTGTTCATGTAATCCATGAACACCGCAAGGACATTTGTTAACCAAAAAGAAATTACAGCGTACTCGTAATGACCATAACGAGTTCTGAAAGCTATCAAAGTAATGTCTTCCTTAACCTTATCTGGTGATATATGGACCAAAAATCAATCTTAGAGAAAACACCGGATCCTTGCAACTAATCCATTAGGTCATTAATCCTCGGCATTGGGTACCTGTTCTTTTCCGTCACTTTGTTCAGCTACCAAGAATCCACACATAGTCGCATACAACCATCTTTCTTTTTCACCAACAAAATCGGTGCTCCCCACAGGGATACACTTGGTCAGATAAAGTCTAAACCATCAGCTCCTTCAATTGAACCTTAAGCTCCATTAGCTCCAACGGCAACATCTTATACTGTGCAATGGAGATTGGTTCTGCTTCTGGCATTAACTTTTTCGTAAATTCAAATTCTCGAGGAGGGGAAAATTCAGGTATATCCTCAGGAAATTCACTCACTACCAGAATCTGACTTTAATTCTGTTCATCTCCTGCCAAACTCGTAGCTAACAATACATTTCCCTGACAATCACTCCCACTATAGTTCACCACAACTAAATTCAGATAATAATCCTGGGCTACTGATGAGCAGATATTTTATATGCTTTTTCGCATCATTTTCATATAGTTTTTAGTATATTTTATTTAGTTTTTATTAAGTTTTTATAGGTTTTAGTGTTAAATTCATATTTTTAGATTCTACTATGAGTTATGTTTTTGTACAATTTCAGGTATTTTTTGGCTGAAATTGAGGAGCTAGAGTTCAAATAGATCAATATCAATGGCTATGGAAAGGTGACTTCTAGAGCTTTCTAGAAATATATAATAGTCTATATTTTGCTTCGGATTAGAAGGCCCAAGACTGGCGCCCAACGCCAGCTTCCTGCACCCTTCCAGGCGTCCAGCGCCCAAAGAGCAGAGACCAGCGTCCAAACGCCCAAAGAGGACCCCTTAGCTGGCATTCCATGCCCAAGAGACCTCATAGCACGTGAATCTCATCAATGCTCAGCCCAAACACTCATCAAGTGGGCCCCAAAAGTGGATTTTAGCACTAAAAAGACTATTTTACCCTTACTAGTCATCTATTTAGTATTTAAAATGTTTCAAATTCTTCATTATATTTTATTTTTAGTATGAGTTTCTAAGCCTCCTAGGTTGAGGGGAGAGCCCTGCTGAGTTCTATGAATTAATAAAAGTATTACTATTTCTTCTCCGATCCGTATTTGATTTACTTCTAAGATGTATATCCGCTTTTCATTGTGGTGAATAGGATGATCTAACAAATTAGCTCTGTTCATCACATTAAGATGAACGTGCCTGACAAACTCTCGTGTCTACTTGGGTTCGTGTGAATACATGACTGGAAAGCACGAGCTAACAGCTTTGTTTATGCATCTCTCAGACGGTTAATCCACGACTTTGTTGGGGACTTCTCGAGACACCAGTTTAGTTGCTTTCTGGGGAGATTAGGGTCTCTGTAGTATAGGCTAGAATCCAAAGAAGCAACGTTCTCTAATCCGGAAGATTCGACCTTGTCTGTGGCACTTTGAGTAGGATCGTCAGGAGAATGACTTGCTAAATGCTTCACCTTTCGTCAGATTGGATGACCACGACCAATGGCGTTCAATCTGTAGCAGAGGAGATCAATGACCATGGCCCATGGCATTGATCACATAGAGCCTGCCATAGAAGAAATCACTCACAAGCAGAGAAGATAGTAATTCCAGAGTTAATTCAGAAAGGCTAAGCAACTCCATATCTTAACCATTCTCTTTTCATAGTTTACACAACTTCTGAATTCTAATTACTACTTTTATGCAATTAAAAATCCTAAACTCCATAACCCTACAATCTTCTGATCTGCCTGACTAAGATCTGCAGGATAACCATATATTGCTTCAAACCACAATCTCTATGAGATCGACCCTAACTCGCTCAGGTATTACTTGGATGACCTAGCGCACTTGCTAGTACAACAGTACAAAGGTGTGGGGATTCGTGCTACCAGCTACAACCGGTCGTTCTAACTTTTCGGACATAAACTAAACCAAACGCTCAAAATAGTCTAAAATACATGATGCTTTAACAACCAATCCAAATCTAAAATCAAATCAAGTACAGTCAATGGCAAGCATATCAAGTCATGAATAAACTGTTTGTTTTCTATCCAAAAACATACTTGTTGACAATCTAGTCTAGTTATCACAGCCTTAGAGGATGGAGTTTGCACATGTACATCATAGGCTAATTCAAACACTTTAAACCATGACTCTTCAGCTTTGTCAAATGAGATGAATGAATGTGATCTCTAGTATCATATCAAGCAAGTAAGATCTTGTTACCAATTCTACAGTTACCTCTAATTAGAGTATCAGACCTAGCAGCACCATCCGCAGTCATAGTGAAAACTCGGCACTATTGTTGAGCTCTACTATACCTTTATCCCAAGTCTCTCAGTGTGGGCAATGTTTAGAATTGTGCCCTGACAATCCACATTTGAAGCACAAGCCTAATCCAGCCCTACCTAGCCTATCTAGGTGGTAGGTCCTGCATCTATCACACCTTAGCTGGTCCGACTGAGTCCTCTCCTACTTTTCCCTACCATGCGTTCGACAGTTGTAATTCCTCTGAAAATCATTTTGGTCTTGGATGTGTGGTGCACGAAATTGCAATCACACTTTTGCAATCTGCACAACTAACCAGCAAGTGCACTGGGTCGTCCAAGTATTACCTTACGTGAGTAAGGATCGATCCCACGGAGATTGTTGGCTTGAAGCAAGCTATGGTTATTTTATTATTCTTATTCAGGAGATCAATTATAATTATCAGTTTGAATTACTAAAAAATAAAAGAGCGTGAAATAATTACTTATTGTGCAATAATGGAGAATATGTTGGAGTTTTGGAGATGCTTTGTCTTCTAAATCTCTGCAACATACTACTTTCTTACTTTCAGAAATTGCAAGGCTCATTCCATGGCAAGCTGTATGTAGGGCATCACCATTGTCAATGGCTACTTCCCATCCTCTCAGTGAAAATGGTCCAAATGCTCTGTCACAGCACGGCTAATCATCCGTTGGTTCTCGATCATGTCGGAATAGAATCCATTGATTCTTTTGCTTTTGTCATCACGCCGAACAATTGCGAGTTTGAAGCTTGTCACAGTTATTCAATCCTTGAATCCTACTCGGAATACCACAGACAAGGTTTAGGCTTTCCGAATTCTCATGAATGCCGCCATCAATTCTAGCTTATACCACGAAGATTCTGATTAAGGAATCTAAGAGATACTCATTCAATCTGATGTAGAATGGAGGTGGTTGTCAGGCACACGTTCATGGATTGAGGAAGGTGATTAGTGTCATGGATCATCACCTTCTTCATAGTGAGGCGCGAATGAACATCTTAGATAGGAACAAGCGTGTTTGAATGGAAAACAAAAATAATTGCATTAATTCATCGAGACGCTGCAGAGCTCCTCACCCCCAACAATGGGGTTTAGAGACTCATGCTGCCAAAAGGTACAAATTTCAGATCTAAAAATGTCATGAGATACAAAATAAGTCTCTAAAAGTTGTTTAAATACTAAACTAGTAACCTAGGTTTATAAAAAATGAGTAAACTAAGATGGATAATGCCGAAATCCACTTTTGGGGCCCACTTGGTGTGTACTGGGGTTGAGACTTAAGCTTCTCACGTGCTTGGGCTGTTTCTGGAGTTGAACGCCAGGTTGTAACGTGTTTTTGCCGTTCAACTCTGGTTCGTGACGTGTTTCTGGCGCTAAACGCCAGATTGCAACATGAAACTGGCGTTGAACGCCAGTTTACGTCGTTTATCTTCACACAAAGTATAAACTATTATATATTCCTGGAAAGCCCTGGATATCTACTTTTCAACCCAATTGAGAGCGCGTCAATTGGATATCTGTAGCTCCAAAAAATCCATTCCGAGTGCAGGGAGGTCAGAATCCAACAGCATCACCAGTCCTTTTTCAGCCTAAATCAGATTTTTGCTCAGCTCCTTCAATTTCAGCCAGAAAATACCTGAAATCATAGAAAAACACACAAACTCATAGTAAAGTCCTCAAATATGATTTTTTCTTGAAAACTAATAAAATTCTATTAAAAAATAATTAAAACATGCTAAAATCTACATGAAATTACCCTCCAAAAGCGTATAAAATATCCGCTCATCACAACACCAAAATTAAACTGTTGCTTGTCCTCAAGCAACTAGATAAATAAAATAGGATGAAAAGAAATTAAGAAGCAATAATATTTCAGAGTTTTAAGTGAAGCTCAAATTCTTATTAGATGAGCGACGCTGGTAGCTTTTTGGCTTCCGAACAGTTTTGGCATCTCACTTTATCCTTTGAAATTCAGAATGATTGGCATCCACAGGAACTCAGAATTCAGATAGTATTATTGATTCTCTTAGTGTAGTATGTTGATTCTTGAACACAGCTACTTTATGAGTCTTGGCCGTGGCCCTAAGCACTTTGTTTTCCAGTATTACCACCGGATACATAAATGCCACAGACACATAATTGGGTGAACCTTTTCAGATTGTGACTTAGCTTTGCTAAAGTCCCCAATTAGAGGTGTCTAGAGTTTTTAAGCACACTCTTTTGCCTTGGATCACGACTTTAACCACTCAGTCTCAAGCTTTTCACTTGGACCTTCATGCCACAAGCACATGGTTAGGGATAGCTTGATTTAGCCGCTTAGGCTAGGATTTACTTCCTTGGGCCCTCCTATCCACTGATGCTCAAAGCCTTGGATCCTTTTCACCCTTGCCTTTTGGTTTTAAGGGCTATTGGCTTTTTCTTTTTCTTGATCCAATGATTCCTTGTAATTTTTTTTTCACTGCTTTTTCTTGCTTCAAGAATCAAATTCATGATTTTTCAGATCAGCAATAATATTTCTCGTGTTCCTCATTCTTTCAAAAGCCAATAATTTTAAAATTCATAAAATTCAAGATAAAAAATATGCATTGTTCAAGCATTCATTCAGAA
>NC_029774.3:81071509-81080230 GCF_000817695.3 Arachis duranensis | reverse complement strand
TAAAAATCTACTATTTTATTCATGTTTGATGATGATGAGAAAAATAAATTATAACTTAATTGAAAATAAAATCAAAATAGATATACTAATTACCACTACTCCTATATAACTTCTAAGATAAATTCCTATAATAACAACTATCACAGAGTTAAAGCTAAGATTAGAACTCAACAACCTGTATTTTGGGAAGTGGATGTTCCTCTAGTCTGTGGGGTGCTTGGTCCTTCAAGAATTAATTTCTGACGCTTCAGTTCCCTCAAGTCACGCCCTTGCTCCTCTTGTTCCCTTAGGTGCCATGATCTTGATGAGTTTTAGCTCAGTGATCATGTCAAATCACACCAAACTTAGAGGTTTGCTTGTCCTCAAGCAAAAGAAAGGAAAGGAAAGGAATAGAGGGAGAGGCAATTTTGAAATTCAAAAGATATGTTGTGTTGAAAAAGATTTGAAAAAGAGTTGGATTGGATTGGAAAACGATTTGTGTTTATGGATTAAGATACATTTGATATTTTTAGAAAAGGGATTTTAGAAATTAGGATTAAAATTTTTGGAATTAAAGGATGAGAGTTTGTAACATGTTTATGCAAGAAATCATGATTTGAAATGTAAAAAAAATTTAAAAAATTGTGAAGTAAAAACGAATTTACCTCTTCCCCACCATCCTGGCGTTAAACGCCTAAACGCTGCATGTTTTGGGCGTTTAACACCCATATGCAGCTTCTCCTAGGCGTTCAACGCCCAGCTGTTGCTTCTTTCTGGTGTTGAACGCTAGGAACTCCTTTGTCATTGGGCATTTTTCTGAATGCCCAGGACGCTATAAATCTGGCATTGAACGCCCAACAGGTGCTTTTTTCTGGCGTTCAACGACCATAATGTGCTTCTTTCTGGCGTTCAACGCCCAGAAGATGCTTCTTTCTGGCGTTAAACGCCCAAAACAGCTCTTACTGGTGCTTTCGCACTAGTGAACTTCTTTTTGCTATTTTTATCCTTTGAATCCTTCTATAACTCTGTGAACTTAAGCAATTGCTATTTTACCTTGAAGATAATTGACATATACCTGTAAAAATCAATTAATTAACAAATAAACTGTGTAAATGGCTAGGTTGCCTCCCAGCAAGCGCTTCTTTATTGTCTTTAGCTGGACTATTACTGAGCTTTAATCAAGTCTCAGTTTTGAGCATTCTTGCTCAAAATTGCTTTCAAGATAATGTTTGACTCTCTGTCCATTAACAATAAACTTTTTGTTAGAATCATTATCCTGAAGCTCTATGTATCCATATGGTGACACACTTGTAATCACATATGGTCCTCTCTACCGGGATTTCAATTTCCCGAGGAATAATCTGAGCCTAGAATTAAACAGCAGAACTTTCTGCCCTGGCTCAAAGACTCTGGATGACAACTTCTTATCATGCCATCTTTTTGCTTTCTCTTTGTAAATTTTTGCATTTTCGAAAGCATTGAGTCTAAATTTCTCTAGCTCATTTAACTGGAGCAATCGCTTTTCTCTAGCTAACTTTACATCAAGGTTTAGGAATCTGGTTGCCCAATAGGCCTTATGCTCCAGTTCCACTGGCAAGTGACAGGCTTTTCTATACACAAGCTGGTATGGAGAAGTTCCTATAGGAGTCTTGAATGTTGTTCTGTATGCCCACAGAGCATCATCCAAGCTTCTTGCCTAATCCCTTCTGCGGTTAATCACAGTCCATTCCAGGATTCTTTTAAGTTCTCTATTAGAGACTTCAGCTTGCCCATTTTTATGTGGATGATATGGAGTGGCCACCCTGTGGCTAACTCCATATCGAACCAAAGCAGAGTAAAGCTGTTTATTATAAAAATGAGTGCCCCCATCACTAATTAGTACTCTAGGGATACCAAATCTGCTGAAGATGTGTTTCTGGAGGAATTTCAGCATTGTCTTAGTATCATTAGTGGGTGTTGCTGTAGCTTCTACCCATTTGGATACATAATCCACTGCCACCAGAATATAAGTGTTTGGGTATGATGGTGGGAATGGTCCCATGAAGTCAATACCCCATACATCAAACAACTTAATCTCCAAGATCCCTTGTTGAGGCATGGCATAACTGTGAGGCAGATTGCCAAATCTTTGGCAACTGTCACAATTAAGTACAAACACTTGGGAGTCTTTATAGAGAGTAGGCCAGTAGAAGCCACATTGGAGGACTCTTATGGCTGTTCGCTCACTTCCAAAATGTCCTCCATACTGTGATCCATGGCAGTGCCAGAGGATCTTCTGTGCTTCTTCTTTAGGCACACATCTACGGATTACTCCGTCTGCACATCTCTTGAAGAGATATGGTTCATCCCAAAGATAGTATTTTGCATCTGTGATTAGTTTCTTTGATTGCTGCCTACTATATTCTTTGGGTATGAACCTCACTGCCTTGTAGTTTGCAATGTCTGCAAACCATGGCACTTCCTAGATGGCAAAGAGTTGCTCATCCGGAAAGTTTTCAGAGATCTCAGTAAGAGGGAGGGACGCCCCTTCTACTGGTTCTATTCGGTACAGGTTATTTGCTACTTGATTCTCTGTCCCTTTTCTGTCACTAATTTCTATATCAAACTCTTGCAGAAGCAACACCCATCTTATGAGTCTGGGTTTTGAATCCTGCTTTGTGAGTAGATATTTAAGAGCAACATGGTCGGTGTACACAATCACTTTTGATCCTACTAAATAAGATCTGAACTTGTCAATGGCGTAAACCACTGTAAGTAACTCTTTTTCTGTGGTTGTGTAGTTCTTCTGTGCGTCATTTAGAACACGTCTGGCATAATAAATGACGTGCAATAGCTTGTCATGCCTTTCTCCCAACATTGCACCAATGGCATGGTCACTGGCATCACACATTAATTCAAATGGTAATGCCCAGTCTGGTGCAAAGATGACTGGTGCTGTGACCAGCTTAGCTTTCAGAGTTTCAAATGCCTGCAGACACTTTTTATCAAAGATAAATGGCATGTCAGCAGCTAGCAGATTACTCAGAGGTTTGGCAATTTTTGAAAAATCCTTTATAAACCTCCTATAAAATCCTGCATGCCCCAGAAAACTTATGATTGCCTTAACATTGGCAGGTGGTGATCTTTTCAGAACAAGTGCTAAATGGTTAAGGCAGGAGCTGAATGAGTCTCCAAATACTGAAAAGTCATCCATGAAGACTTCCAGAAAATTTTCCACCATATCAGAGAAAATTGAGAGCATGCACCTTTGAAAGGTTGTAGGTGTATTGCACAGGCCAAATGGCATTCTTCTGTATACAAATACTCCAGATGGACATGTGAATGCTATTTTCTCTTAATCCTGGGGATCTACTGCAATTTGATTATAACCTGAATATCCATCCAGGAAGCAGTAGTATTCATGACCTACTAGTCTTTCTAGCAGCTGGTCTATGAATGGTAAAGGAAAATGATCCTTTTTGGTAGCTGTATTGAGCCTTCTATAATCAATACACAGACGCCACCCTGTAACTGTTCTTGTAGGAACCAGTTCATTTTTTTCATTATGAACCACTGTCATGCCACCCTTCTTAGGGACGACTTGGACAGGGCTTACCCAGGGGCTATCAGAAATAGGATAAATAATCCCAGCCTATAGTAATTTAGTGACCTCCTTCTGCACCACCTCCTTCATGGCTGGATTCAGCCGCCTTTGTGGTTGAACCACTGGCTTAGCGTCACCCTTCAATAAGATATTGTGCATGCATCTGGCTGGGCTAATGCCCTTAAGATCACTGATGGACCACCCAACGACTGTCTTGTGTGTCCTTAGCACTTGAATTAGTGCTTCCTCTTCCTGTGGCTCTAAGGTGGAGCTTATGATTACAGGAAAGGTATCACCTTCTCCCAGAAATGCATATTTCAGGGATGGTGGTAATGGTTTGAGCTCGGATTTTGGAGGTTTATCCTCTTCCTGAGGGATTTTTAGAGGTTCTATTATTCTCTCTGATTTCTCCAGATCAGGCTGAACATCTTTAAAGATATCCTCCAGCTCTGATTCGAGACTCTCAGTCATATTGATCTCTTTTACCAGAGAGTCAATAATATCAATACTCATGCAGTCATTTGGGATGTCTGGATGCTGCATAGCTTTGACAACATTCAACTTGAACTCATCTTCATTGACTCTCAGGGTTACTTCCCCTTTTTGGACATCAATGAGGGTTCAGCCAGTTGCTAGGAGAGGTCTTCCTAGAATGAGAGTTGCACTCTTGTGCTCCTCCATTTCTAGCACCACAAAGTCAGTAGGAAAGGCAAATGACCCAACCTTGACAATCATATCTTCAATCATGCCTGATGGGTATTTAATGGAGCCATCAGCAAGTTGGAGACATATCCGGGTTGGTTTGACCTCTTCAATCAAACCAAGCTTTTTGATAGTAGATGCAGGTATCAGGTTGAAACTTGCTCCAAGATCACATAGAGCTTGCTTGGTACAAGTACCCTCTAATGTCCATGGTATCATAAAGCTTCTGGGATCTTTAAGCTTCTCAGGTAAGCTTTTCAGAATGACTGCACTGCATTCTTCAGTGAGGTAAACTTTTTCAGTTTCCCTCCAATCCTTCTTATGACTTAAGATCTCTTTCATGAACTTAGCATAAGAGGGTATTTGCTCAAGTGCCTCTGCAAACGAAATCTTTATTTCAAAAGTCCTGAGATAGTCTGCAAAGCGGGTAAATTGCTTATCCTGTTCCGCTTGGTGGAGTTTCTGAGGATAAGGCATTTTGGCTTTGTATTTCTCAACCTTAGTTGCTGCAGGTTTATTGTCTACAGATGTGGGTTGAGAAGCCTTTTTAGATGGGTTATTATCAGCACTTGTATGTGTCTGATCCCCCACTGGCATTTGAATGCCAGGGGTGGAAGCTGGAGTGGCGTTAGAGCCAACTCCTTACTTGTTTCTGGCGTCTGAACACCAGAACTGTGCTCCCTTTGGGCGTTCAACGCGAAATGCTTGCTTGTTTCTGGCATTGAACGCCAGGACTGAGCATGGTTTGGGCGTTCAGCGCCAGCTTTCCACCCATTTTCTGGTGTTTGAGTGCCAGAATTATTCCTCTCTGGGCTCTTACTGTCCTCAGATAGATTTTGGGTAGTGGTGCACAAAATTGTAATCCCAATATCAAAATCAAGATTTCTTATGACTTCGTACCACTAACCAGCAAGTGCACTGGGTCGTCCAAGTAATACCTTACGTGAATAAGGGTCGATCCCACGGAGATTATTGGTTTGAAGCAAGTATGTTTATTTTATTATTCTTAGTCAGGATATCAATTATAATTATCAGTTTGAATTATTAGAAAAAATAAAAGAGCGTGAAATAATTACTTGTTGTGCAGTAATGGAGAATATGTTGGGGTTTTGGAGATGCTTTGTCTTCTGAATTCCAGTAATGTAATATTCAACTCAATGCAAAAGTGCAAAGTTCCTTCCATGGCAAGCTCTATGTAGGGTGTCACCGTTGTCAATGGCTACTTCCCATCCTCTCAGTGAAAATGGTCCAAATGCTCTGTCACAGCACGGCTAATCATCTGTTGGTTCTCGATCATGTCGGAATAGAATCCATTGATTCTTTTGCGTTTGTCATCATGCCCAACACTCGCGAGTTTGAAGCTCGTCACAGTCATCCAATCCCAGAATCATACTCGGAATACCACAGATAAGGTTTAGACTTTCCGGATTCTCATGAATGCCGCCATCAATTCCAGCTTATACCATGAAGATTCTGATTAAGGAATCTAAGAGATACTCATTCAATCTGATGTAGAACGAAGGTGGTTGTCAGGCACACATTCATGGGATGAGGAAGGTGATGAATGTCATGGATCATCACCTCTTTCATAGTGAAGCGCGAATGAACATTTTAGATAGGAACAAGCATATTTGAATGGGAAATAGAAATAATTACATTAATTCATCGAGACGCTGCAGAGCTCCTCACCCCCAACAATGGGGTTTAGAGACTCATGCTGCCAAAAGGTACAAATTTCAGATCTAAAAATGTCATGAGATACAAAATACGTCTCTAAAAGTTTTTTAAATACTAAACTAGTAACCTAGGTTTACAGAAAATGAGTAAACTAAGATAATTGGTGCAGAAATCCACTTCTGGGGCCCACTTGGTGTGTGCTGGGGCTGAGAATTAACATTCTCACGTGCCTGGGCTGTTTTTGGAGTTGAACGCCAGGTTGTAAAGTGTTTTTGGCGTCGAACTCCAACTTGTAACCTGTTTCTGGCGCTGGACACCAGACTATAGCATGGAACTGGCGTTGACGCCAGTTTACGTCATCTATCTTCGCGCAAAATATGGACTGTTATATATTTCTGGAAATCCCTGGATGTCTACTTTCCAACGCAATTGAGAGCGTGCCAATTAGACTCCTGTAGCTCCAAAAAATCCATTCCGAGTGCAGGGAGGTCAGAATCCAATAGCATCAGCAGTCCTTTTTCAGCCTGAATTAGATTTTTGCTCAGCTCCCTCAATTTCAGCTAGAAAATACCTGAAATCACAGAAAAACACACAAACTCATAGTAATGATTTTTGCTTAAAAACTAATAAAAATCTACTAAAAACTAACTAAAAGATACTAAAATCTACATGAAATTACCCCCAAAAAGCGTATAAAATATCCGCTCATCAGGTAGTTTGCTCATTTCTTGGCTTCTTGCTACCTTGAAGTGAGGTTTTTAATATTTTCCCACTTCTTAATTGAAATTCTTGGCACTCTTCTGTTATTTGTTTTTGTAACTGCTGTTCTGTGTGCTTCAACTATACTTCCATATTCATATTAGCCATTCTTGTTTCTTGTAGTATTTCCTTGAATTCGGCTAGCTGTTTTGTTAGAAAATCCAGTTGCTGATTGAATTCAGTAACTTGTTCTGTAGGACTCAGTTCAGCAGTTACTGTTTTAGCCTTTTCTTTCATGGAAGGTTCACTGCTTAGGTACAGATGCTGATTTCTGGCAACTGTATCAATGAGCTCTTGAGCTTCTTCTATTGTCTTTCTCATGTGTATAGATCCACCAGCTGAGTGGTCTAGAGAAATCTGAGCTCTTTCTGTAAACCTATAGTAGAAGATGTCTAACTGCACCCACTCTGAAAACATTTCAGAGGGGCATTTTCTTAGCATCTCTCTGTATCTCTCCCAAGCATCATAAAGGAATTCATTATCTCCTTGTTGGAAGCCTTGGATGCTCAGCCTTAGTTGTGTCATCCATTTTGGAGGAAAATAGTGATTCAGAAATTTTTCTGACAGCTGTTTCCATGTCTTTATGCTGTCCTTAGGTTGGTTATTTAACCACCTCTTAGCTTGGTCTTTACAGCAAATGGAAATAGTAACAATCTGTAGACATCCTGATCTACTTCCTTATCATATAATATGTCAACAATTTGTAAAAACTGTGCCAGAAACTCTGTAGGTTCTTCCTGTGGAAGACCGAAATACTGGCAACTTTGCTGCACCATGATGATGAGCTGAGGATTCAACTCAAAACTATTGACTCTGATGGAGGGTATACAGATACTACTCCCATATGAAGTAGTAGTGGGGTTAGCATATGACCCCAGAGTCCTTCTGGACTGTTCATTAAAATAAGATAAATTAAAAACAAAATAAAAATAAAAATAAAAAATAAAAAATTGAAAATATTTTGTGTAGATTTTCGAAAAATTGAGTAGAGAGAAAGTGGTTAGGATATTTTTAAAAAAGATGTTTTTTATTTTATTTTTTTTAAAAAGGATAAGATTTGAAAAATTTTGAAATTGAAATCTGAATTTTTAAAAATAAAATCGAAAATGTAGTTTAAAAATAGTTAGAAAAGATAATTTTTTTTTGAATTTTAAATTTTATGATGAAAAAGGAAAACACAAAAAAACACAAGACTTAAAAATTTTTTAGATCTAATGCTCCTTGTTTTCAAAAATTTTGGAGGGAAAACACCAAAGAACACCAAACTTAAAAATATTAAGATCAAAACACAAAGAAGACTCAAGAACACATTGAAGATTCACAAGAACAACAAGAATAAAAGAAAGAACACCAGACTTAAAATTTTTAGAAAACCACAATAAAATTTTCGAAAATTATAGAAAGATTAACAAGAAAACACCAAACTTAAAGTTTGGCACAAGATTAAATCAAGAAAAATTATTTTTGAAAAAGATTTTTAAAAGAACCGGTGCCCAATCATCAAATAAATATATATATTCCTTTTGGAAGATTAATGCTTTAAAAAGAACACAAGTGAAACAAGAAGAGACATAGAACAAGAAAAATTAAAGATCAAACAAGAAAAATAAACAAGAACAACTTGAAGATCAAGGAAGAATGAAGAACACAAATTCGAAAAATTAAAAGGAAAATATAAAATATGCAATTGACACCAAACTTGGAACAAAACACTAAACTCATGAAAAAAATTGAAAATTGATAAAGAAGAATAATAATTTTGAAAATTTTTTGAAAAGAAAATAAAGGACTCAGATTTAATGACTCTATAGTAACAATATTCTATTCCTAATCTAAGCAACAAAATAAACCTTTAGTTGTTCAAACTCAAACAATCCCTGGCAACGGCGCCAAAAACTTGGCGCACGAAATTGCAATCACACTTTTGCAATCCGCACAACTAACCAGCAAGTGCACTGGGTCGTCCATGTAATACCTTACGTGAGTAAGGGTCGATCCCACGGAGATTGTTGGTATAAAGC
>NC_029774.3:81032654-81071443 GCF_000817695.3 Arachis duranensis | reverse complement strand
TACTTATTGTGCAATAATGGAGAATATGTTGGATTTTTGGAGATGCTTTGTCTTCTGAATCTCTGCAACATACTACTTTCTTACTTTCAGAAATTGCAAGGCTCCTTCCATGGCAAGTTGTATGTAGGGCATCACCATTGTCAATGGCTACTTCCCATCCTCTCAGTAAAAATGGTCCAAATGCTCTGTCACAGCACGGCTAATCATCCGTTGGTTCTCGATCATGTCGGAATAGAAATCATTGATTCTTTTGCGTTTGTCATCACGCCCAACAATCACGAGTTTGAAGCTCGTCACAGTCATTCAATCCTTGAATCCTACTTGGAATACCACAGACAAGGTTTAGACTTTCTGGATTCTCATGAATGCCGCCATCAATTCTAGCTTATACCACGAAGATTCTAATTAAGGAATCTAAGAGATACTCATTCAATCTGATGTAGAACGGAGGTGGTTGTCAGGCTCATGTTCATGTATTGAGGAAGGTGATGAGTGTCATGGATCATCACCTTCTTCATAGTGAGGCGCGAATGAACATCTTAGATAGGAACAAGCGGGTTTGAATGGAAAACAGAAATAATTGCATTAATTCATCGAGACGCTGCAGAGCTCCTCACCCCCAATAATGGGGTTTAGAGACTCATGCTACCAAAAGGTACAAATTTCAGATCTAAAAATGTCATGAGATACAAAATAAGTCTCTAAAAATTGTTTAAATACTAAACTAGTAACCTAGGTTTACAGAAAATGAGTAAACTAAGATGGATAGTGCAGAAATCCACTTCTGGGGCCCACTTGGTGTGTACTGGGGCTGAGACTTAAGCTTCTCACGTGCTTGGGCTGTTTCTGGTGTTGAACGCCAAGTTGTAACGTGTTTATGGCGTTCAACTCTGGTTCGTGACGTGTTTCTGGCGCTGAACGCCAGATTGCAACATGGAACTGGGGTTGAACGCCAATTTACGTCGTCTATCTTCGTACAAAGTATGGACTATTATATATTTCTAGAAAGCCCTGGATGTCTACGTTCCAACCCAATTGAGAGCGCGCCAATTGGATTTCTGTAACTCCAAAAAATCCATTCCGAGTGCAGGTCAGAATCCAACAGCATCAGCAATCCTTTTTCAGCCTAAATCAGATTTTTGCTCAGCTCCCTCAATTTCAGCCAGAAAATACCTGAAATCACAGAAAAACACACAAATCATAGTAAAGTCCTCAAATATGATTTTTGCTTTAAAAATTATAAAATTCTATTAAAAAATAATTAAAACATGCTAAAATCTACATGAAATTACCCCCAAAAAGGGTATAAAATATCCGCTCATCAATGTGCTGAGGCGCATAACCACCACCCTTGAAGCCTCAACCCCTTGGCATATATCTCTTGCCTTGGTTTCTCTTGTAGAACTCTCGGTGGTCACTCGTCGCCATAACAACCTCTCTTGCCACAGCACTCATGGTGTCATTCCGAAGTCTACCCTCGTACTTAATACATTTTCACTCCTCATAATCCTCGGAGCATCTTGGCAGACCTTTGAAGACCAACATAACTCCTCGAACATGTTAGTGTATTCCACCACCTCATAGAATCCTGTTTCAACTGCATAAGTTCTAGCTTCTGAACTCCACTCGGAAGGCATCCCAAGTGATCACAACATCACCTTATTGCAGTAGACGACAAGCTCCCTGCTGATAAACTCCAATTTTGTGGTTTATCTTATGCTTAATTTGGGGGTTTTTTTTTTAATATTTCTCACACTTATTCACAAGAAATGCATGGTTTTGTGTTCACTTCCTAATATTGTTCCATAACAGAAAACATGCTTATTTTGCCTTAGAATTGCTATATTTTAATCCTCTTTATTGCCATTCGATGCCGTGACGTATTTGTTGAGTGATTTCAGAATTAATAGGGTAAGAATGGCCTAGAAGAGAGAAGGAAAGCATGCACAAGAGGAAGGAACATGAAGATTTGGATTTTGGGAACTGCAGCATCGACGCGTACACGCACATCACGCGCACGCGTGGATGAGGATAGCTGGAAGCGGTGCGCAAGGATGGATGCATCCGCGCAGGCCAAAGAATTCCAACCGACGAGCACACGCTCTTGGCGCGCACGCGTGTATCACAAAAGCAATTGGTGCGCACGCACGCATGGCGCGCACGCGCAGGAAGCTGCATGTGACCTCATTAAAGAAAATTGTGCCTAGCAATTTCTGAGACTCATTAGGCCCAATTTCAAGCTGTTTTTGCAGGGAAAAGACCCAATGATGCTAGGGAGAAAGGGGGGATCAATCATTTTACACTAAGATACATTTTTCTAGTTTTTGGGTTCTTTGTTCTTCTAGAGAGAGAAACCCTTGTTCTTCTCTAGATCTAGTTTTAATTCGATCTTCCCTTGTTGAATCTGAATTAGATTTTGTTAATTACTAGTTTTGATCATTTAATTTGAATTCCTTAGTATAATTTTGCTTAGATCTTATGTTAGTTTATGGATTTTTGTCAATTGTCACTTTATACCCATTGCATGAATGTTGTGAATCTTGACTTGTTGATGTTACATTGATGATTTCTATGCTTAATTGTGTTGTTTGAGTGATTGTAAGTTGATATTTGTTAGTGGGTATTTGTTAATTTGAATCCAGTTGCAATTTGAACATGTCTTTTGTTAATGCTTACCAAGTGTTTGATGAATTGTTTACCTTGATTATGGAGTAGTTCTTTTTACTCTTGGCCTAGGCCAAGGGAATTGGGTAAACTTGAGTCATTGGGTCTAATGGATTTGATGATTTGGGAACCCTTAGTGGTCAATTCGATAGCCATTGACACTAGCCTACTACTAGGTTAATTAGTAGTAAGGTTAGACCTTATGGGTAGATGTTGACCAAGCCATTTAACTTACTTCAAGTATAGAAGTAGATTTAATGAGTTTGGTTCCTCATAATTGTCAAGATATGGTTATTAGACAAGGATAGTGACCCCAATTCCCATGCCTCGCCAAGAGTTGCTTTTATTATTCATATTTGAAAATCCAAATTCTTAATTGTCTCGCCTTAGTTATAGTTCTTGTTTAGAGAGTAGAATTAAATTGAATGTTATCTTCTTAGTTTGAAATTGCTCACATCTTGCTTGGTTATTTGAATTAGTTCTTTTCACTTTAGATTACTTGTTTGCTAAGATTCCTAGTTTACTTTCTTGCTCATGACTTACAACCCCGGATTTCTAACTAATGTTGAAGAACATGTTTGCCCATTCCTTGTGAGACGACCCAAGGTTTGAATACTTCGGTTATTTTATTGGGGTTGAACTTGTGACAACCAATTCATTTCTAAATTTGACCCTCGAGGATTATTGTTGGTAGAGCTATACTTGCAACACAACTTTATTGAGAAATTCTCTTCCGACATAGTCCATGGGTGTCCATAAAATTTTTGGCGCCGTTGCCGGGGAATGGTTGCAACACATTCCTTGATATTGGTTATGTGAATATGTGAATATTGTAGATAGTTTGTTTGCTTTCAATACTTAGCTATAGTTTGCTTCTTTTATTTTTGTGCTATGACTCTCAAGTTTGATGACTCGGTCTCAACCGAATTCTAGCTTAGCCGATTTTGATCCCGAGATTGAAAGAACTTTGTTACACACTCGGCAAGCTAGACGGCAGTTGGACTATACGGCTAGTACTTCGGCCTCTCTTGAGGTACATACCGAATCACTAGACGGTACCGAGAGTGACTTGGAGTCCGCTACTTCCTATTCTTCTGTTGGCACTACGAATACATCTTTGCATCCTATAGGTGAACCACACACGGCAGAGCCACGCCGGATCACTTTACATGAGCAAGGAGCTCCGGATATTGTACTTCAACCATTGCAAGCAAGGTATCCTAACCTTGATCCAAAATTTAAATTGAAGAGTAGCTCGATAAATCTACTACCTAAGTATCATGGGTTGTCGAGTCAAGACCCCATCCGGCATCTAAAAGATTTTCAAGTTGCTTGTTCTACGGCTAGAAGGCATAGAGCCAATGAGGTGGCTATCATGGTTTTTGCCTTCCCTTTCTCTCTTGAAGCACAAGAAAAGACATGGTTTTATTCACTACCGGATGAGATTGCTACCAATTGGGATTTCTTGAGAAGAGAGTTTCTAGACAAATTCTTCCCACCAGAGAAGACCGACTACATCCGGAAGGAGATTTCGGGTATAATGCAAAGAGACCAAGTGTGTTTGTATGAGTATTGGTCTCGGTTCAAGAGGCTATTAGAATCTTGTCCACACCATGGAATGAACACTCACTTGCTCATTAGCTACTTCACTGGAGGTCTTTGTGTGGAAGATAGAAGATTGCTCACCGCTTCTAGCAGTGGTTCCCTTTCGAAAAATAAGACGGATGGAGAAGCTTGGAGTTTGATAAAGGATGTTGCCGAAGCTACACAACATACAAGTTGCTCAACTTGGGGATATGACCACCATCCTCACGCAAATACAAAAGGATCAAAAGGAATTCTACTCCATCCAAGCCATCCAAGCCCCACCTCAAGTTGCTCAACTTGAAGGCCCTCCTAGGATTTGTGGATTGTGCTCTAGCACTACACATTACACCGATCAATGCCATCAAATTCAAGAGGAACATGCCCTTGTAGTGGCCAATGTGAATTACAACAATTGTCCACCCTATCCTTCTCAAGGCCAAAACCACTACCCTCACAGTGATAATCAATATCAAGGGTGGAGGGATAATGCACAAGGGAGCAATTAAATCCAAAGATGGAACAACTCTTCTTTTCATCACAACAACAACCAATCTTCATCTCAATACCACCACAACAACAACAACTACCAAGCCAACTAAAATCACCACAACCAAAATCAAAACAACTACACCAAGTACCAAGCACCACACCATAGACAACAATCTAACCAAACTTCTCCACCTCCCACCAATCAAGTTGACAAGCTTAGAGCCGCTGTGGATAAACGGGATGAGGGCTTTAAGCCTCAATTCGAGGCCATGAGTGCTCAATTGGCCAATCTTGCCGACATGATTTCGAAGATGTCCATGTCTTCCTCCAACAATACCAACCAACCCTCAAGTTCTTCTAACCTTCCATCCCAACCCCAACCAAACCCAAAGGGCGGTCTCAACGCCATCACCCTACGGTCGGGAACTACATTGGAGGAGATACCTCTAAGGGTCGTGGAGGATATTCATGAGGAAGAAGTGATTGTTAAAGCTCCACATGAAAAGGGGGAGGTAGACAAGAGGCATGAGGAAGAAGGAGTAAACCTCAAGGAACCCAAGAGGAAAGCTCTAGCGGATGAGTCCATCCCTATTCCATTCCCTTCCATGGTGAAGAAAGCAAAGAAGACACCAGAATTTGATTTGAACATGCTTCAAGTGTTCAAGAAGGTTGAGGTAACCATACCACTTCTTGATGCTATTCAACAAATTCCAAAGTATGCAAAATTCTTGAAAGACTTATGCACACACAAAGATAGGATAGGAGAATTGGAGACATTATCCTTGGGTAGTTCAATTTCTTCCTTGATTGGGCCTTGATTGGTGTCTTTTTGTATTGGTGGAAACACTTTTCACGATTGTCTGTGTGATCTTGGAGCTTGTGTAAGCATCATGCTGCTTTCTACCTTCGTGCGGTTGAATTTAGCTCCATTAAAGAAGTCAGCGGCGAGGTTTGCCTTGGCCGATAAAAGTGTGATCATGGTAACAGGAATAGCTGAAGATGTACTTGTGGCGATCAAGGATTTGATCTTTCCGGTTGACTTTTACATCCTTGAAATGCCTCCAACATAAAATAGAAGCTCATCCTCCGTTCTACTTGGTAGACCCTTCCTTAAGACCTCTAAATTCAAGTTAGATGCCTTCACCGGTACATATTCCTTTGAGGTTGGGGACAAGACTATCAAGTTCAATTTAGAAGAAGCCATAAAGCATCCTCTCGAAGAGCATTCCGTTCTTCGATGTGATGTAATTGATGAAGTGGTAGCAGAAGTACAAGAAGAAGACCATAAAAAGTTGTGCTACCACATCGTTGAAGAGACGGATGACCAAGAGGGTGAACATGAGAAAGTTGTTGAGAATGAACTCCGTGAGTTTGACGAAAAGGAACCTCAGCTTGAGGCAAGGAGTGAATTGAAGCCTTTCCCATCTCATTTGAAGTATGCTTTCTTAGAGGACAACCAAAAGTTTCTGGTCATTATTGCTAGTGAGCTTTCTAGTGAAGAAGAAAAAAAGCTCCTAGGTGTTCTCAGAAAGTACAAGAAGGCAATTGGTTGGAGCTTAGCCGATATTGTGGGAATTGACCCTCGCAAGTGCATGCATCGTATATTCCTCTAAGAGGGAGCTAGGCCAGCTAGGCAACCACAAAGGAGGCTCAATCTGACCATCCTTGATATGATAAAGAAAGAGGTCACTAGGCTACTTGATGCTGGTATCATATACCCGATTTCTGATAGTGAGTGGGTGAGCCCGGTCCAGGTTGTTCCCAAGAAATCAGGCATCACTGCGGTTACAAAGGATGATGGTGAAGTGGTCACCAAGAGAGTACAAAATGCATGGCGAGTGTGCATCGACTATAGAAGGTTGAATGCCGCTACAAGGAAGGACCACTACCCTTTGCCTTTTATCGACCAGATGTTGGACCGTTTATCGGGTAAATCCCATTACTGTTTTCTTGATGGATTCACTGGTTACTTCCAGATTCACATTGCTCCTAAAGATCAGGAAAAGATCACATTCACTTGCCCTTTTGGCACCTTTGCCTACAAAAGGATGCCATTTGGACTATGTAATGCACCCGCTACTTTTTAGCGGTGCATGATCAGTGTCTTTTATGATCTAATGGAGAATTATCTGGAAGTCTTTATGGATGACTTTAGTGTTTATGGAACTTCTTTTGATTGTTGCTTGGAGAACTTGGCTAAGGTCTTAGCTAGATGTGTTGACACTAACCTTGTCTTGAATTTTGAGAAATGTCACTTCATGGTAAGACAAGGTATAGTGTTAGGACATGTA
The DNA here is from genome assembly GCF_000817695.3 of Arachis duranensis. Classification (NCBI taxonomy): domain Eukaryota; kingdom Viridiplantae; phylum Streptophyta; class Magnoliopsida; order Fabales; family Fabaceae; genus Arachis; species Arachis duranensis. The sequence continues at coordinate 81,064,412 of NC_029774.3, read as the reverse complement.
ATATCTCATGAAGGAATTTCTGTATACCCGGCCAAGGTCGATGTTATCACCATTTTATCTCACCCTTCATCTGTGAGGGAGGTCCGCTCGTTTTTAGGACATGCAGGATTCTATAGGCGCTTTATCAAATATTTCAGCAAGATTGCTTTGCCATTGTCGCGCCTACTCCAAAAATATGTGGACTTTGAGTTTGACGGTGAATGTTTGAAAGCTTTTGAAGAGCCAAGGAGAGCTCTTACCATGGCACTGATCGTGCGAGGCCCCAACTGGACGTTGCCATTTGAGATAATGTGCGATGCGTCAAACCAAGCTATAAGTGCCGCGCTGTGCGTAAACTCCTTTATGTCATTGCATACTCTTCTAAAACATTTGATGCAGTACAATCCAACTATACCACTACTGAAAAGGAACTCCTAGCTATTGTTCATGCTTTAGATAAATTCAGATCTTATTTGCTGGGATCAAAGATAGTGGTATACACGGATCATGCGGCTTTGAAATACTTATTGTCAAAGAATGAGTCAAAACCTAGACTCATACGTTGGATCTTGCTTTTGCAAGAATTCGACATTGAGATTAAGGACTGGAGTGGATCTTAAAACTTGGTTGCGGATCATTTAAGCCGCCTTGAGAATTTAAAATCTAATCCATTTCCAATCAATGACTCATTCCCATTGGATAGCTTGCATGCTGTGTCGGATAGCTTTCCTTGGTTTGCCCCAATGGCGAACTACTTGGTTGCGAAACTCTTCCCCCCAACTTTTCTAAACACCAAAGGGATAAGTTGAGGAGTGATTCCAAATATTACATTTGGGATGACCTTCAATTGTGGAAGAGGAGAGTAGACCAAGTAATTCGAAGATGTGTCCCGGAGTCTAAAATCCAACCCATTCTTGAAGCTTGCCATTCATCCGAATGTGGTGGCCACTTTGGCCCACAAAGGACCGCAAAAAAAGTGTTGGATTGTGGATTATGGTGGACAACCTTATTCAAGGATGCTAACCGGTTATGTGTGTCTTGCCATCGTGTCAGAAGTCGGGAAACACATCCTAAAGGGATGAAATACCTCAACAACCTATGTTGTTCTGTGAGATATTTGATGTATGGGGCATTGACTTTAGGGGACCATTTCCCAACTCAAGTGGGTATCTATATATCTTGTTAGTGGTGGAGTATGTGTCAAAGTGGGTAGAAGCAATACCTACCCGCCTTGACGATGCCAATACCATCATTTTTTTTATTAGGAATAACATTGTATGCCGTTATGGGTCGCCACGAGCCATCGTGAGCGACCAAGGATCCCACTTTTGTAATAGGAAAGTAGAGGCACTGCTCAAGCGCTATGGGGTAGTGCACAAGGTTGCCACTGCTTATCATCTGCAAACCAACAGACAAGCAGAAGTGTCCAACCGGGAGATTAAGAGAATCTTGGAGAAAATGGTCAATCCGCAAAGGGATGATTGGAGCATTCGGTTAGGAGATGCACTATGGGCGTATAGAATGGCCTACAAGACTCTGTTAGGGATGAGTCCCTTCCGGATTGTCTATGGTAAGGCATGCCACCTTCCGGTGGAAATTGAGCATAGAGCCTATTGGACGGTAAAGCAGTGCAACATAGATTAACCCAAGCAGGAGTAGCCAGAAAATTACAGCTAGAGGAGCTTGAGTGTTTGAGGAACGAAGCATATGAGAATGCCCGGATTTACAAGGAAAAGCAAAGGCATTCCATGACCATCACATCTAGAAGAAGAACTTCCAAGAAGGTGATGAGGTTCTCCTATACAATTCGAGGCTTCGTTTTATGCTTGGCAAGCTCCGCTCTAGATGGGAAGGACCTTTCAAGGTGAAGGAGATAAAGCCTTATGGAGTGGTGGAGTTGTTTGATCCTAAAAGTGAAGCAACTTTCAAGGTGAATGGAGATAGAGTGAAGAAGTACCATGGCTACAAGCTCCCAAAAGAGCTAGAGGTGTTCCTATTAGAGGATGCACCTAGAGAAGGAAAAACTTGAGCGACTGACCGTCCAACTTAAGGACGTTAAAGAAAAGTGCTTGGTGGGAGGCACCCCACCGTGGTAAGATCTTCCTTGTGTATACCATCTTGCTTCTAGATTTAGATTCTCGTTAATTTTGTGATTTCTTGATGTTGTTGATTGCTTAGGAATTCTAGTTGTTAATCTTGTTAGGTAACTAGGATGTTTAGATAGATTTCATTATTTTGGTATGGAAGAATTGTCAAAGTGGAGAGAATGCTATGTTTTGAATGGTGCATGAATTTGTGAAGTGTTCTCTTGCCTACTAGCTTGAACACCTGCCAAAAATGTGTTAAAATAGCTTCTTCTATGTGTTTAAAAAAAAAGGAAAAAGGGGCATCTGCACGCGAGCGCACTGTGTGCGTGCGCATCGGTGGTGCATTCTTACTCCTGGGTAAAATATCTGAGAGTTATGCCCACCTTGTGCCTACTTTATGTCCACTCCATGCCAGCCCCCACGCGCCAGTGTACATGCCGCTGGCGCGCCCCACTTGCAACTTGGCCATCGACGAGCAAGCGCACTGTGCGCGCGTGCGCCGATGGTCCACTGTGCACTTCCCAGTACAAAAAAACCGAGAGTTGTGCCATGCTTGTGCTACTTTTGTGCCTAGCTTGTGCCCGCACCGATGCATCCGCGCATTGCGCACGTTCGGTTGGTAGCCAACCCCATCAGGCACGCGTCAGCGCAATGTGCGCGTCTGCACGCCTGTGCTGCATGCCAACTCTGGTATAAAAAACCGAGACTTATGCCAACTTTGTGCCAATTCTGTGCCAGGGGCACAGCTATACTCGCACGGGCGCGCCATTGACGCACTCCCGTCCCTCGCTCAACTCTCACCCATGCGCCAACGCACCGTGCATGCGCGCGTCGGTCGCGCGAACCAGTTTTAAAGCTGCGCGCCCTGCTTCTCTCACCTTCTTTCTTGTTTCTCTTCTCCTTCTTCTTCCATCCCTTCTCTTCGCTTCTTACCTCTTCTCTTCCATACTCTTCCACCACTGTCTCTGGCTACTCACCGGCGACCACCACCTCTTTCGGTGGCACTACATCTCTTCCCTTTCTTTCTCATCTTCAAAAAGAACATTCAGCTTGTTCTTTCACACTTCTCAAGGTTCTACTTCCTCCATATCTCATCTATTACTTTCTTTGCATCACTTCTTTTTCAAGTTAGATTTTTTCTTATTGATTTACTTATTTTCTTTTTTGGCTACTTGATTATACCACTTGCTTTTTGCTCGTTTACTTTCTTTTCTTTTTGTTTTCCTATGGATGTTGAACTTGAACTTTGATTACTTTGATGGATTTTCTTGATTGTTTTTCACTATTTTTGTGAGTGAATGATGTCGTGTGATGATTGATACTTCATTTTGGGCTTCTAATTGGTTGAAGTATCTCATAATTGCTCATTGCTTGTTAAATGCACACCAAGTGTTCGAGAAAATGCACATATGCCATCTTGGTTTATTCTAGTTATATATCTTCAATTTGGTGCTTCCTTCTCATTCACTTGCTCTCTTTTAAGTGCATTGAACACATTTTTTCTTATTACTTGCTAATTAGATACTCATTTAACATGACTTGCTCTTTGTTTTGGATACTTGAGATCATTCCTCTCATGCCATATTGCATGCTTTACTCTCTCTTGCATCCCATGCCAAGTGTTGTGACCTATGCTTCTATGACTACTTTGTTGCACTATTTTGTTTGGGCACACCTCTCACTTGCATGTTTGTTGAGTTGATCCTTTGAGTTTAACATTTTTCTTCTTTCCCCTCCTTTTCAGGATGGCCACCAAGAAAGGCAAGGAGAAAGCTTCAGGAAAACCAGCCACAAAGAGGGCACCCACAAAGTCACGCTCTAAGGCGCACTCTTCACTAGGAGCCACACCTCTATCTAAGAAGGCGAAGGCACCCACTCCTATTGATGAGAATGAAAAGAGCAAACCGGCAAAAGATTCTTCAAGATTCCCCAACCGCTTTTGTGAACTTATGTTCCCCTTCATGGTTGAGAGGAACTATCATGCTGAGCATCTACTCGCTCCGCCGGATAAAGTTTCTCCTTGTATTCTACCCCGCATTAAACAACGAGGATGGGAGTTTCTTCTGAGAAAACCACAAGAGGTCAACCTCTCATGGGTGGTAGAATTCTACACTAACTACCATCTTTCCTCTCTTCAATCGGTATACGTGCGCCAGAAGCAAGTCTCAGTGTCGGAAGAGGCTATCCAGCAAGTGCTTAATGTCCTACCAGTACCAAGTGACATGGATGGCTACCAAGAGGTCTTACATCAGCGAGAAAAGTCTGGATTTGACTGGGACTCGATCCTCCAAGTCATTGCTGAACCAGAAGCATTTTGGACCCATGGTCAACTCCGGATGCGACCCAAGTGTATTGACGCACATTTCCACATGGTAGAAGCTAAAGCTTGGGCCCAGATCCTATCTCACTATGTGCTACCTAGCACCCACAAGTCGTCCTTCACGGCGGATCTCGCTTTGCTTGTTTGGTGTGTTTTCACGGGAAGACCGGTGAACATTCCACTTCTTGTTAAGCAAGCGATGGGTCAAATCCATGATCGGGGAAATTTTCCATCCCCAGCATTGGTATCCGATTTTGTTGCTGCTGCGGGTGTTCCTTGGGAAGCCATGGACACGAAAGCTATAATTCCAGCTAAGGGCGATGTGGTTCCAAGCGAAAAATACTTACATCTTCCCATGAACAAACAAGCCTTGACATAGCCCCTCCATCTCTTATTCCTCCTACCTCATCATCACCACCATAGCAAAGATCCACCCATCAAAGGATAGAAGATCTACACCGGAAGATTGATAGATATGAGCGGCACAACCAACGCCGATACACTTACATCAAGAAGCTTCTGCGTTGTGTTACCCCTAGCATGGAGGAACCCAAAATATTCACATCCACCTCCGACCCAAGTGACGGGAGCTCTGATGAGGGGGATAGTGAAGGTTCCGGTCCCGATTGTCCCTTGTGCATTCTTAGTAGCACGGAGGACCGTGCTAAATTCTAAGTGTGGGGAGGTCGTTTGACCGATCTCCATGGGTAACAATCTCTTCCTCTCAATACCCATGGATTTATCTTTTGCTTAGTAGTTAGTACATTGCATGCGTAGTTAGTCTTGCTTGTAAATATTTCTTGCATGGTAGTTAGTCTCTATAGAGTTGCTTGGTCGAATAAAAACTTCTTTCCCAAGAAACTGTGTTTTGGGGTACCCTACCAAATTGAAAAGAAAAAAAAAATTTTGTGTTGAACACAAGCATGTAAGTTTTGAGCCTATACTATGGTTATATCTTCTAACCATTAATTCCCATTCTTGTGTGCATTATTCTCTCTCTATGATTGCAATTCTTGCTTTGTCTGATTCTATGTGTCCATTACTTTGTGTATGAATGCATTTACATGATCGAGGCCATCATTTCAATAGTCACTTTTCCCAAATGGCCTTAACCCTTTTATCTACCATCGCTAACCAATTTTGAGCCTATGGTAAACCCTCTTTGTTTCTAAAAAAAGAGCACATCAACAACTCTAAGTGGAAAACCATGAATGTCCCTAAATTTGGATCCTTGATTAGCTTAGGTGAGTTAGGATATGTATCATTCAATTGAGAGGGTATACTTGGGAACTTGGGTAGATATAGAGGTGTATTGTAATTGGAAATTTTGGGATTTGGGAACATACTCATGTATTGAATGATTAAACCATATTCATTAAAACTTTTGTACGTGAACCCCAAGAAAAGGGACCAAAAAAAGAAAGATGTGTATATATGAGAATGAATGAAAAAGAAAAGAAAAGAAAAAAATATATATATATATATATATGAAAAAAAAGAAAGGCATTGAAGGGGACAAAAATGCCCTAAGATAAAGTAGTAAAAACAATGCATATCGGATATGAATTGAAAAGAATGCATGATTATGCAAAAAAAAGAGTGAAACTCAAGGGTAGCTAGGTAATGTATTATAGTTGTATAGGTTGTTTTATGTGTCTAGTGGGATTCTAGGTTAATCAAGGACTCAAATTTTAAGCTCACTTGACCATATGCATCGTTAGCTTCACCCTAGCCATGTTACAACCCATGATAAGACCTCATGATACTTGTAAGCATGCATTAAGTAAGTGTTGATTGTTAGATGAAAGACAAATCTTGGAAAGCATGATTAGGAGAGGATTGAGTGACAAACCCTATACACTTGAGCGCATAGAGCGGATACACATCCGGCGAGGGTTCGATGCTCAACTCCTTGTTCCCGGCTTTCACAAGCGTTCATTTAGCAAGTTATATGCACTTCATAGTGATAGGCAATTTGGTAGGACTCATGAACTACATATCATTCTCACCCCATATGCTCACATGTGTTCTTGGAGGATGGGTTTAACCTTGACCAAGTAGATAGACAATTTTACATTAGTCGCATGCATTCGCTTAGGTAGTTTGCATTTCATAAACCCTTTCTCACCATGATCTTTGGTATTTCTATTTTAAGCATGAGGACATGCTTGGTTTAAGTGTGGGGAGATTTGATAAATCCCAATTTTGTGGTTTGTCTTGTGCTTAATTTGGGGGTTTTTGTCAATATTTCTTGCACTTATTCACAAGAAATGCATGGTTTTGTGTTCACTTCCTAATATTGTTTCATAAAAGTAAACATGCTTATTTTGGCTTAGAATTGCTATATTTTGATCCTCTTTATTTCCATTTGATGTTGTGACGTATTTGTTGAGTGATTTTAGAATTAATAGGGTAAGAATGGCCTAGAAGAGAGAAGGAAAGCATGCACAAGAGGAAAGAACATGAAGATTTGGATTTTAGAAACTGCAACATCGACGCGCACGCGCACATCATGCGCACGCGTGGATGAGGATAGCTGGAAGCGGCCCGCAAAGATGGATGCATCCGTGCAGGCCAAATAATTCCAATCGACGCGCACGCGCGCTTGGCGCGCACGCGTGGATCACAAAAGCAATTGGCGCGCACGCGCAGGAAGCTGCACGTGACCTCATTAAAGGAAATCATGCCTGGCAATTTTTAAGGCTCATTAGGCCCAATTTCAAGCTGTTTCTGCAAGGAAAAGACCCAAGGATGCTAGGGAGAAAGGGGGGATCAATCATTTTACACTAAGACACATTTTTCTAGTTTTTGGGTTCTTTGTTCTTCTAGAGAGAGAAACCCTTGTTCTTCTCTAGATCTAGCTTTAATTTGATCTTCCTTTGTTGAATCTGAATTGGATTTTGTTAATTACTAGTTTTGATCGTTTAATTTGAATTCCTTAGTATAATTTTGCTTAGATCTTGTGTTAGTTTATGGATTTTCGTCAATTGTCACTTTATACCCATTGCATGAATGTTGTGAATCTTGACTTATTGATGTTACATTGATGATTTCTATGCTTGATTGTGTTGCATGAGTGATTGTAAGTTGATATTTATTAGTGGGTATTTGTTAATTTCAATCCAATTGCAATTTGAACATGTCTTTTGTTAATGCTTACCAAGTGTTTGATGAATTGTTTACCTTGATTATGGAGTAGTTCTTTTTACTCTTGGCCTAGGCCAAGGGAATTGGGTAAACTTGAGTCATTGGGTCTAATGGATTTGATGATTTGGGAACCCTTAGTGGTCAATTCGATAGCCATTGACACTAGCCTACTACTAGGTTAATTAGTAGTGAGGTTAGATCTTATGGGTAGATGTTGACCAAGCCATTTAACTTACTTCAAGTATAGAAGTAGATTTAATGAGTTTGGTTCCTCATAATTGTCAAGATATGGTTATTAGACAAGGATAGTGACCCCAATTTCCATGCCTAGCCAAGAGTTGCTTTTATTATTCATATTTGAAAACCCAAATTCTTAATTGTCTCGCCTTAGTTATAGTTCTTGTTTAGTTTAGAGTAGAATTAAATTGAATGTTATCTTCTTAGTTTGAAATTGTTCACATCTTGCTTGGTTATTTGAATTAGTTCTTTGCACTTTAGATTACTTGTTTGCTAAGATTCCTAGTTTACTTTCTTGCTCATGACTTACAACCCCAGATTTCTAACTAATGTTGAAGCACATGATTGCCCATTCCTTGTGAGACGACCCGAGGTTTGAATACTTTGGTTATTTTATTGGGGTTGAACTTGTGACAACCAATTACTTTCTAATTTTGAGCCTCGAGGATTGTTGTCGGTAGAGCTATACTTGCAACGCAACTTTATTGAGAAATTCTCTTCCGACATAGTCCACGGGTTGCTCGATCAAATTTTCCGATATAGTCCACGGGTGTCCGTCACCTGCCACCAGAATTGGGCTTCTTCCTTCAACCGGTATGTGGAAAACTCCACATATTGGTCATTCTCCACGACCTGGAACCAGTTGTTTGCCTCATCCGGGTCAGTCATACCTTGAAGGATGGTAGATCCACCTTTAGAAAGGTGGCCAAAGTCATCCGCCCTCTATTGCCTCCATTCGAACCACTGGCTTCACTTCTATTTCCATTCCCAATATGCTGCCCCAAAACCTTAGCAGTGGCTTGGACAGCAGCAGCCATATTATCCAACACAGCCATGAAGTCAACCAGATTGTTTATCGGTCTAGGTCCCTCATTTTCTCTCCGTCATCATCCTCATCCATGCCCACGAGATGGCGTTTGGGCCATGTTCAAACCAAACAAATGATATCAAGGTGATCAATCTCAATATCTCAAGTGTAGTACTTCAGAGTTCCAGAAGCATGCTCAAAAACCATTATACTATATTTATCATTCAGATATCCTAAATAGCACACAAACACAACTCAGAATGTACTCAGAAGCATAGTTAGTCCATTTCCTAGGCTATACGAGAATGAACTGCTCTGATATCATAATGTAACACCCTACCTAGGCTATAGTCGTAAATAATAGGTGGTGAGAACTTACAATACCTAAAATAAAAAAAACATACATATATGTTCGAAAGATAGGAATATATCTAGGAGCCTATGAAGAAAAGATAGAACAAAAGCAATAATTGTCATCACACACCTAACGGTAAAGATAAACGTGTCGATACACAAAAAAATAATGTGTGTGTGTGTGTGTGTGTGTGTGTGTGTGTGTGTGTTTGTAGGAGTTAAAATGAAATATTAACAAGTACTAGTCTCGACCTGCGAAGAAAGGCCATCTAGAAAGTATTACAAACTAGAAGTATACCAAAACTACAACCCTGTTTCTCCAAAATAAAACCTCTAACAAGAATATACAAATACATATATATTAAAAAATGGAGAATAATTATACTAAGTACAAAATACAAGAGTCTTCGCTTTCCAAAGAGAGTCTGGCATGCTCAATGAGGTGCATCACGTCCTATATCTGAAAATCAACAAAATCCACAACGGGTGAGAATCTGAGTGTTTTCAGTAGGGTAATAGTTCCAGGGTTTCACTAAACCCAAAGAGGGTAAATATACTAAGTTCTCAACTATACCAGAAGTCCATAACCTCGGTCTTTCACAGCATATCTCAGCATTTCAGTTCATGTATTTCTATAATCAGAACAAAAGCAAGAACAAGTAATAATATTCAAACACAAACAATAGCAATTACAACAAACATGGCAATTAGCAATTAAACGGAGTTATTCACATAGGTAATCCAAGTACAATATGCATACCCAAACAATAGCAGATAGACGTACATGATTCATTCCTGTCCTACTGGCCATGAACTCACACGTTAGTTATATTGCCAAAACCCGATACGAGTAAGTGGGATTAACCACCGTTTTTACCCGAAGGTTCCATAGACAAGCGGAATTCGCTACCGTCCTTGTCCGGAACAATCTCAATTTAATGCACAAGAGGGATTCACCACCATCCTTGCCAATCACCACGAGTAAGCAAGATTAATAACCGCCACCCTTACCCGAAAACCACGAACAAGTGGGATTCACTACCGTCCTTTCTCTGGATAATATTCAATCAATGCGCAAGCAGAATTCACCACTGTCCTTGCCATTTTAGTCATTCAAACGAAAATCGATCAACAGTAATGTCATTAATCAAATTCATAATTGTTAGATTCATTAAGCACAATGTTTTGTTCAAATTCTCAAACTTAGATTCCTTAACCCAAATCCTCTGTCAATTTATCAATTCCATTCTCTCGTGATCGGGATAACACCACCATCTTCACTTTGAGTGGGATAAAACCACCATCTCTGTAACATTTCCTCTGGTCATCTAAGTGTTTATTTGGGAATAATTCAATTTAATTCATTATAATCATCCCCAGTGTATTCAATGCTTAATAATTAGTTATTCAATCTCACACGGGGGTAAACAGGGGTTATAAACATGACCCTGGATTTTTGGATATGCACCATGCGTGCATACTCACGGAACCTCCCTCTGCTCCAAATTTTGCAAAATCTAAAATTTTCAGTTTCAAATCCCAATTTTCAAACTTCTTAACTTTAGCTAGAAAATTCATTTTTCATCCGCTCTTGGATGGTTTTAAAGCTCCCATCACCAATTTTAATTCAAGACAATTTCATCAAATTCTGAACTCCGAACGCCAAGTTATGGCCTGTCGAAGTTGGTCAAATTTCCACTTTTCCCAAAAATTTTGCTAAGTGTAGTTTCACATATTCTCAATTGACTTCATTCCAAAACCACCACAAATCATTTCTAGGCATTCTCATAACTCATTCACCCATTTTCAGCTACTTCCTAACCATTCAAAGTCTATTTAATCAAATCCAACACTAATGACCATTCATTCCTCATTATTATCATGAATCACAATTCACATATAAAATCCAACAATCATACAGACCAATTCACATATAAATTTATTTGGCTACTCAATTTCACCATACTTACCCCAAAGGGTGCATCTCACACATAATCGGCCTCTGGCCCAAATTCTCAATTTTTCATAGTTATTATAAGCAACCAATCAACAAATATACATATATACATCCAATCATAATTTACATTTAACTCAATCATACCCATTTCTCAAATTCACACAATGTCACTGATGAGCGGATACTTTATACACTTTTTGGCATAGTTTTCATATAGTTTTTAATAGGTTTTACTTAGTTTTTATTAAGTTATTTTTACAGGTTTTAATGTTAAATTCCCATTTTTGGATTCCACTTTGAGTTTGTGTGTTTTGTATCTTTTTAGGTATTTTATGTTTGAATTTGAGAAGACGGAGCAGAAGTCTGATTCAGAAACAGAGAAAGCACTGCAGATGCTGTACAAATCTGACCTCCCTGCACTCGGAAGAGATTTTATGGAGCTACAGAAGTCCAAATAGAGCATTTTTAACGGCTACAGAATACTGACTTTCAGCGCTTTCCATAAATGTATAATAGTTTATATGTTATTTCGAATTAGAAGACCTAAAGCTGGCGTCCAATGCCAGCTTCTTGCTCTTTTCTAGCATCCAGTGCCCAAGGAAGCAGATCCCAATGTCCAAACGCCCAGAGATGACTCCCTAGCTGGCATTCAACATCCAAGAGACCTCATAGCATGTGGATCTCATCAAGCTCAGCCCAAACACTTACCAAATAGGCCCTAAAAGTGGATTTTAGCACTAAAAAGACTGTTGTACCCTTACTAGTCATTAGCTTAGTATTTAACGGATTTTATTCATGTCATTCGAACAACATCACTTTTTCTCATTATTTTTGTTTTTTACTTTGTGTTTTTACCTCAGTATGAGTTTCTAAACCTCCTAGGTTGAGGGGAGGAGCCCTGCTGAGTTCCATAAATTAATAAAAGTACTATTGTTTCTTCTTCGATCCATTTCAGATCTATCCCTAAGATGTATATCTGATCTTCGTCATGATGAATAGGATGATCTAACCAATTATCTCTGTTCATCACACTAAGACGAATGTGCTTGACAAGCACCCGCGTCTACTTGGGTTCGTGTGAATACCTAGAAGAAAAGCACGAGCCAACAGCTATGTTTATACATCTCTCAGATGGTTAATCCACGATTTCGTTGGGGACTTCTCGATACACCAGTTTAGCTGATCTCCGGGGAGATTAAGGTCTCTGTCGTATAGGCTAGATTTCAAAGAAGCAGCGTTCTCTGATCCGGAAGATTCGACCTTATCTGTGGCGTTTTGAGTAGGATCGCCAGGAGAATGACTTGCTAAGCACTTCACCCTCCGTTGGAATGAATGACAAGGGCCCTGGAATTCATTCTATAGTAGAGGAGATCAAAGACCATGGGCAATGGCTTTTATTTTTATTTTTATTTTTCCTTTTTCTATTTTTTCGAAAACTCCAAAAAGGTTTTTCAAAAATATTTTTGTTTTTGTAGTTCAATTGGTTAGAGCATTGGTTTATGTTCTTGGTAAATTGTATTCCTTTGAGTCCTTCTTTCAAAAAAATCTTTTTTTCAAAGAGTAAACTACCATTTCTACCCACAAAATTGAAAATGCTGACATATCTACCCATAAAAAAGGAAATTACTATTTGTACCCATAAAACATGAGTTTTGTATAACAAAATTATCCAAAGACTAAAAAATCACATAAAAATCCCAAATTACCCTTATCATCATCTACATCATCTTTTTTCCACCACCACCACCACCACTAACCCTAACCCCATCCTCTCTCTCACTCCTTCCATTTTCTGAGCTCGTCACCGCCGCCAGAGTCCGTCAACTCTGCCAACTCCTTCCTTTCTCTCTTTCTCTCTCTTTCCTTCTATATTTTGCTTCTCTCTCTTCTACTTCTTCGAATGGTTGCATGATGTAGGTTCAGTCGTCTCTGGGTTTGTAGACTGGGAAGAACGGGTGGAACTACAAACTGGATAGGGGATGGAGCTCTGTGTCAGTGAGAGATGGAGGGCTAGCTGGAACGGGTTGGGGCAGTGGTAGCAATTAGGGAGAGGCAGTGGCTCTAGGGTTGTAAAAGGCGGCAAAAATAAAAGGTGACAGTAGTCCTGGGCTCACTGAAGTGTGGCAAGAGGAAGAAGAAGAAAGAGAGAGGGACAGGATAAAGGAGGAAAGAAAGGGGAAAAGGATACGACGGCGGCGAGTGGAGGTTGGGTGGGACTTGACGGTGCCAGCGACTGTTGAGTGCCGCAGCGGTGGTTATGCAGAGGAGCTAAGAAGGGGCGAGAGAGAGGAAGAAGAGTGGAAATCGGATGAGGGGGGACAGCTTGGTGTTCGCTAGTGGTGGTGCCGTGGTCTGAGACAATTTGCTTGTTCTATTGTTGTTGTTGTTGTTGTTGCTTTATGTGAAGAAGATGATAATGGAGGTATAGTGGTGGTGGTGGTGATGGTAGTGATGAAGGAAATGAGGTAGTGGTGCCTTTGAATTGAGTGATGGTGGTAATTAGGGTTTAGGATGGTGGTGAGAAAGAATTTCGGTGGTGGGTTTGTGATTGAAAAATTGGTGGTGTGGAGTAAGTGGTGATGGTGGGGTAATTTGGGTATTTGAAATAATTTTTTTGGATTTGGATAGTTTTGTTAGCAAAAGTTTATGTTTCATGGGTACAAATGGTAATTTTCTTTTTTTATGGGGGTAGATATGTCAGCGTTTTCAACTTTCGTGGGTACAAATGGTAGTTTACTCTTTTTCAAAAATAATTTTTATTTGTTTAAATCTTGCTTCAAATTTTAAGTTTGGTGTTTTCTTGTTTATTTTCTTGTGATTTTCAAAAATTTCCTTTTAGTTTTCTAAAAATTTTAAGCTTGGTGTTCTTTTTTTATGTTCTCGTGTTCTTTGAGTTTTCTTTTTTTGTTCTTTTTAACATTCAAAGTGTTCTTGAGTCTTGTTTGTGTTTTGATCTTAAAATTTATAAGTTTGGTGTCCCCTTGTATTTGCTTCCAAATTTTCGATAATTTGGGTGCACTAGATCTAAAAATTTTAAGTTTGGTGTCTTTTACTTATTTTTCTCTCTCTTTATTAATTTCAAAAATAAAAAATATCTTTTCTAACTAATTTCTAACATAATTTTCGAAAATTTAAAATAAAATTCAGATTTTAATTTTTAATTTTTCATCTTATCATATCTTAGTTGTCAAATTTTCAAAAATCAAAATTTTCAAAAATAAAAATCATATCTTTTTCAAAATATCTTATCTTTTTCAAAATCTTATCATATCTTTTTCAAAATTTAAAAATCTTATCTTATCTTTTCCAAATTTCAAACTTTAAAATTAAATCTTTTTCAAAATAAAATTTTAAAATCTTATCTTTTTGAAATATTTTTCAAGTCTTTTTAATTTCTTATCTTATCTTTCTAACTTCCAATTTTAAGATTCAAATTTTTGAAAATCTTTTTAATTTCTCATCTTATCTTTTTCTAATTTTGAATTTCAATTTCAAATCTTTTCTTATCTTATCTTCTATTTTATTTTTAAATTAAAAATCTTTCCTTAATTAATATCTTATCTTCTCTCTCTTATTTTTCGAAACCACCTAACTAACTCTTCTCTTCCTTAATTTTCGAAAAAATATCTCCTTCTTCTCTCTCTTCCTTTTCAAAACCACCTAACTAACTCTCATCTCTCTTAATTTTCGAAAATCTCTTCTTCTCATCCCTGCTCTATTTTTGAAAATTTAATAATTAAAATTCAAATCTTTTTAAATTAATTTAACTTAATTTTTGAAAAATTAATTAATTAATTAAATAAAAATAAAAATATTTTAATTGTTATTTACTTTTTCTATTTATTCTTCTCTTCTTTTCTATTCTATATTTTTGAATTTTAATTATAAAACTTTAAATTCTTTTTAATTAATTAATTGTAATTTCAGTTTAATTAAATAAATAAAATAAAAATAAAAATATTTTAATTCTTATTCACCTCTTCTACTTCTCTTTCTTCTTCTATCCCTTCTATCTTCTTCCTTCTTCATCTTCTCCCTTTCTTAATCATGAACCCAAGTGGGGATGAAGAGTTCAAGATAACTCTTGGATCTTATACAAGTCCCACTGCTGATTTCTATGGCAGAAGTATCAGCATACCTCAAATCAGAGCTAGTAGCTTTAAATTAAACCCTCAACTTATTACTCTGATGCAGCAGAACTACTAGTATTCTGGGCTTTCTCAGGAAGAACCTATATAATTTCTTGTAGATTTATTAAGAATTGCTGACACAGCACACAGTGAAGGAGTAGACCAAGAGGTCTACAGGTTATTGCTCTTTCCTTTTGTTTTAAAGGATCAAGGAAAAAGGTGGTTGGATAACCAGCCTAAAGACAGTTTAAAAACTTGGAAATAGTTAGTGGACAAGTTTTTAAATCATTATTTTCCCCTGGAAAGATGACCCAGTTGAGACTGGACATCCAAGGATTCAAACAAGGAGATAGTGAATCTGTTTATGATGCTTGGGGAAGGTATAAGAGGATGCTAAAGAAATGTCCCACTGAAATATTTTTAGAATGGGTACAGTTAGACATCTTCTACTATGGGCTTTCAGACACGGCTAGAATGTCCTTGGACCACTTTGCTGGCGGTTCCATACACATAAGAAAGACCATAGGAAAGGCTCTGACTCTGCAACTGCATACCCTTGCCCAACAAATGCTGGAACTGCAAGAGGCTTTGCGAGAAACTCAGGCTTCTAAGAGGAATATAGAAGCACAGTTGAGTCAAACAAGGCAGCAGTTATCTAAGCAGATAACAAATGAATGCCAGGCTATCCAACTGAGGAGTGGGATAACCTTGAACACCCAACCTCAATATAATAAAAATGAAAAGCCAATGGAGGACAACCAGATATCTGAACAAAATGACTCTAGGCGTTTAAATGCCCAGAAAGGTATTGCTCCTGGCGTTGAACGCCAAAAACATGCAGAGACTGGGTGTTTAAACTCCCAGGGTAACCCTACTGGTGTTAAATGCCAAGAAAGAGGAGAGATTGGGCGTCCAAACACCCAAGGGGACAGCAGCATGGGCGTTGAACGCTCATGCAAAAGAGGTTAGTCGTTCATTAATAACAACCCTCCTATGGAAGCTAGTAACCCCCTTCCAACTTACATGGCATTCGGCCTTCATCAACCAAGGTTGATGAGTACAAGTCTAAGATGCCATTTTCTCAGAAACTCTGTCAAGAGAAAAGGGTTAAACAGTTTGCTCGCTTTGCAGAGTATCTTAGAACACCAGAGATAAAGATCACTTTTGTAGAAGCTCTTGAACAGATACCTCATTATGCAAAGTTCATGAAGGACATTCTAAGTCATAAGAAGGATTGGAGAGAGACACAAATAGTCCTCCTCACTGAGGAATGTACTGCAATCATTCAGAACTGCTTACCAGAGAAGCTTAATGATCTTGGAAGCTTTATGATACCATGCACTCTAGGTGATGCTTGTACAAGGACAGCTTTATGTGACCATAGAGCAAGCATCAACCTAATACCAGCTTCACTAATAAAGAAGCTCTGTTTGACTGAGGAAGTCAAACCAACCCGCATGTGACTTCAACTTGCTAATGGGTCTATTAAGATACCATCAGGAGTAATAGAGGACATGATTGTCAGAATTGGACCTTTTGCCTTTCCCACTGACTTTGTGGAATTGGACATGGAGGGGCACCAGAGTGCATCTCTCATCCTAGGAAGACCTTTCATAGTCATAGAACGAACCCTCATTGATGTTGAAAAAGGGGAAGTAACCCTAATAGTCAATGAGGAGAAGTTCGTACTGAATGATGTAAGGGCTATGCCGCATCCAAACACTCCTGAGGAATGCATGAGCATTGACTTCATTGATTCCCTAGTGGAAGAAGTCAACATGGCTGAAAGCTTCAAGGACAGGCTTGATGATATCCTTAACGATACTCAACCCGATTCAGAGGAACCTCTGGAAACCTCTGAAGAAAAGGAGAAGCCTCCTAAGCTTGAGCTTATGCCATTGCCCTCCTCCCTAAAATATGCATTTCTAGAAGAGGGAGAGACCTATCCTGTAATCATAAGCTCTACATTAGAGTATAGGAAGAAAAAGCACTAATTCAAGTGCTTAAAACACATAAGACTGCCCTTGGGCGAACTATAAGTGACCTTAAGGGCATTAGCCATGCCCGATGCATGCATAAAATCCTGCTGGAGGATAATGCCATACCAGTGGTACAACCACAGAGGTGATTGAATCCAGCCATAAAAGAAGTAGTGCAGAAGGAAGTCACTAAACTCTGTGAGGCTGGGATTATTTATCCCATTTCTAACAACCCATGAGTGAGCCCTGTCCAGATTGTTCCTAAGAAGGGAGGAATGACAATGGTTCACAATGAAAAGAATGAACTGATCCTGAAAAGGACAGTTACAGGGTGGCGTATGTGTATTGATTACAGAAAACTCAATGACGCCACCAGGAAAGATCAATTTTCTTTACCCTTCATTTACCAAATTCTAGAAAGACTAGCAGGTCACCCTTTTTATTGTTTCCTGGATGGTTATTCCGGGTACAATCAAATAGTAGTTGATCCACAGTATCAAGAAAAGACGGCATTCACATGTCCTTCGGGCGTATTTGCCTATAGACGAATGCCATTTAGCCTGTGCAATGCACCTGCCATTTTTCAGAGAAGCATGTTGTCTATCTTCTCTGACATGGTAGAGAAGTTCCTTCAAGTATTCATGGAGGGCTTCTTTGTTTATGGAGAGTCATTTGACTCCCATCTTGATCATCTGACCCTGGTCCTGAAAAGATGCCAAGAAAAAACCTAGTCCTAAACTGGGAGAAATGCCACTTCATGGTAACTGAAGGCATTATTCTTGGGCATCGGATCTCAAAGAAAGGGATAGAAGTAGATCAAGCTAAGGTGGAAGTGATCGAACGCTTACTTCCACCTATTAGTGTTAAGGCTATCAGAAGCTTCCTAGGACATGCAGGCTCCTACAGGCGGTTCATAAAAGATTTTTCTAAATTTGCCAAACCCCTGTGCAATCTCTTGGCCATTGATGTTTCATTCATATTTAACCAAGAATGCCTGCATGCCTTTGAAACTTTGAAGGCCAAGCCTGTCAGTGCTCTTATTATCTCTGCACCCAACTGGGACTTGCCATTTGAGCTAATGTGTGATGCAAGTGATCCTACAATTGGCACAGTCCTAGGTCAGAGACATGACAAGCTTTTGCATGTTATTTACTATGCTAGTTACATATTAAATGTTGCGCAGAAAAATTACACTACTATAGAAAAGGAGCTACTTGTAGTGGTTTATGCCATTGACAAGTTTAGATCCTACTTAGTAGGATCTAAGTTCACTATTTATACTGACCATGCTGCTCTAAAATATCTGCTCACTAAGCAGGATTCTAAACCCAGGCTTATAAGATGGGTAGTGCTCTTGCAAGAGTTTGATATAGAAATTAAAGACAGAAAAGGGACAGAGAATCAGGTAGCTGACCACTTGTCCCAGATTGAGCCGGTAGCAGGCACTCCTTCTCCCTCTACTGACGTATCTGAATCTTTTTTAGATGAGCAACTCTATGCCATCCGGACAGTACCTTGGTTTGCAGACATTGTGAACTACAAGGCTATACGGTTCATTCCCAAAGAGTTTTCCAGGTAGCAAGCCCAGAAACTCATGCATGATGCAAAATATTACCTATGGGATTAGTCATATCTCTTTAAGAGATGCTCAAATGGAATAATCCGACGCTGTGTGTCTGAAGAAGAGGCACAGAGAATTCTATTGCATTGCCATAGCTCTAACTATGGAGGACACTTTGGAGGTGAGCCGACAGCCACTAAGGTACTCCAAAGTGGCTTTTACTGACCTACTTTCTTTAAGGATTCTAGAGACTTTGTCCATAACTGTGATAGTTGCCAGAGGGTTGGCAATCTTACTCATGGTCATAGAATTCCTTAACAAGGAATCTTAGAGATTGAGTTGTTTGACGTATGGGGTATAGATTTCATGGGACCCTTTCCACCTTCATACTTAAACACCTATATCCTTGTGGCAGTATATTATGTGTCTAAATGGGTTGAAGCAATAGTGAGACCCACTAATGACACTAAAGTAGTAATAAAGTTCCCTCAAAAGAATATTTTCAACAGGTTTGGTGTCCCCAGGACGCTAATCAGTGATGGAGGAACTCATTTCTGTAATAGGCAGCTAGATTCTGTCTTAAGCTGATACAGAGTGCGCCATAAAGTAGCAACACTGTATCATCTCCAAACTAATGGGCAAACTGAAGTCTTAAATAGAGAACTAAAGTGAATCCTAGAGAAGACAGTAAGTGCCTTGAGAAAGGATTGGGCTAGAAATCTTGATGATACTCTATGGACATACAGAACAGCTTTCAAAACCCCCATTGGAACTTCACCATATCAATTAGTATATAGGAAGTCCTGTCATTTGCCAGTGGAACTAAAACACAAAGCCTATTGGGCTACTAGGTTCCTCTACCTTGATGCTAAAGCAGTAGGGGAGAAACGGTTGCTCCAACTAAATGAGTTGGATGAATTCCGCTTAGAAGCATTTGAAAATGCAAAAATCTATAAGGAAAGGGCAAAGAGGTGGCATGACAGGAAGCTAGCTTCCAGAGTCTTTGAACCAGGACAGAAAGTACTGCTCTTCAATTCAAGACTCAAACTATTCCTTGGGAAACTTAAATCCCAGTGGATATGACCGTTTGTGATTACCAAGGTATCACCTTACGGACACATAGAACTTCAAGGTAGTGAAACCAGGTTCACTATCAATGGACAGAGGGTTAAGCATTACCTTGAAGGAGATATAGAGCCAGAAGACTCAACACTGCTACTAAGTTAAGTACACTGAAGTCCAGCTGAAGACAGTAAAGAAGCATTTGTTGGGAGGCAACCCAATAAATACTCATACTTTATCAATTTTTCTAGTTATTTTCATTTTCATTAATTTTCTTTTTAATTAGTTTAATTATGTTTTAATTTATTTTTTGTGTTAGTGATCTTGTACAGTGCTTAAACGAGACAGAATGATGTAGAACAACAAACAGAATACCCTGGAGTAAGGGTAAGGTGTTGGGCGTTTAAACACCCAAGAGGAGGCATCAGCCTGACGTTAAACACCAGCCAGGAAGCCCTGGCTCGGCATTTAACACCTTACAGGGAGGACTACTCTGGTGTTAAATGCCAGAATGCTAGCATTCCGGGCGTTTAAACGCCAGCTTGACAGCATGAAGGTAACTTCAATTTTTCAATCTCATCTTGATTCAATTCATATTCATTCAATTAATTTTAAAAATTCTTTAATTTTTTATATCAAATCCTACTCAAGTACATCCATTTCAAATCAATCTCAAAATTAAAACATTTTTATTATTTTATTTATTTTATTTTTCAAATTCTTTTTAAAATTGTATAACTTTTACAACTTGTTTCCAAAATCTTTCAAAATCTTTTTATCTTGTTCATATTTTTTAAAAAATTCATTTAATATCTTGCTTTTAATGCCTTTTCTATCCTCTTAAAAATATTTTCTTATCTTTTAAAATTAACAACTTATTTTTTCAAAAATCTTTATCTTTTATCTTTTATCTTTTATCTTTTATCTTTTATCCTTTATCTTTTAATCTTTATCTTCATCTTTATCTTTTATCTTTTATCTTTTATCTTTTATCCTTTATCTTTTAATCTTTATCTTTTACCTTTTATCTTTTATCTTTTATCTTTTATCTTTTATTTTTTTCGAAAAATCCCTCCCCCTCCCTATATATATGATGACCGCTGGTGCACGAAATTGTGATCATCAACAATGGCGCCAAAGACTTGGAGCTCTCAAACGTGAATCATACTTTGTCACAACTTCGCACAACTAATCAGCAAGTGCACTGGGTCATCCAAGTAATAAACCTTACATGAGTAAGGGTCGATCCCACGGAGATTGTTGGTATAAAGCAAGCTATGGTCATCTTGTAAATCTCAGTCAGGCAGATTATAATGGTTACAATGGTTTTCGAATATAAAGATAAATAAAGCGTAGAATAAAGATAGAGATACTTATATAATTAATTGGTGGGAGTTTCAGATAAGCGCATGAAGATGCTGTGTTCCTTCTGAATCTCTGCTTTCCTACTGCTTTCATCCAATCATTCTTACTCCTTTCTATGGCAAGCTGTATGTTGGGTTTCACCATTGTCAATGGCTACCTCCCGTCCTCTTAGTGAAAATAGTCCAAATGCTCTGTCAAAGCACGGCTAATCATCTGTCGGTTCTCGATCATGTTGGAATAGAATCCAGTGATTCTTTTGTGTCTGTCACTACGCAAAACACTCGCGAGTTTGAAGCTCGTCACAGTCATCCCATCTCAGATCCTACTCGAAATACTACAGACAAGGTTTAGACTTTCCAGATCTTAGGAATGGCCGCCAATAATTCTAGCTTATACCACGAAGACTCTGATTAAGGAATCCAAGAGATACTCATTCAATCGAAGGTAGAACGGAGGTGTTTGTTAGGCACACGTTCATAAGTGAGAATAGTGATAAGTGTCACGGATAATCACATTCATCAGGTTGAACTGCAAATGAATATCTTAGAATGAGAATAAGCATGAATTGAATAGAAGAACAATAATACTTTGCATTAATACTCGAGGTACAGCAGAGCTCCACACCTTAATCTATGGTGTGTAGAAACTCCACCGTTGAAAATACATAAGTGATGGTCCATGCATGGCCGTGAGGCCAGCCCTTAATGGCCGTGAGACCAGGGCTAAGGACTAGACATCCAAAGATGAAAATACAATAGTAAAAAGTTCTATTTATACTAAACTAGTTACTAGGGTTTACAGAAATAAGTCTAAGTGTAGAAATCCATTTCTGGGGCCCACTTTGGTGTGTGCTTGGGCTGAGCTTGAGCTTTACACGTGCAGAGGCTTCACTTAGGGTTAAACGCCAAGTTGTAATGTGTTTTTGGCGTTTAACTTTGGTTTGTGACGTGTTTCTGGCGTTTTACTCCAGAATGCAGCATGGATCTGGCATTGAACGCCAGTTTGCGTCATTTAACTCGAATAAAGTATAAACTATTATATATTGCTGGAAACCCCTAGATGTCTACTTTCCAACGCAATTGAGAGCGCGCTATTTAGAGTTCGATAGCTCAAGAAAATCCATTTCGAGTGCAGGGAGGTTAGAATCCAACAACATCAGCAGTCCTTTTTCAGCCTGAATCAGATTTTTGCTCAGGTCCCTTAATTTTAGCCAGAAAATACCTGAAATCATAGAAAAATACAAAAACACACAGTAAAGTCTAGAAATGTGAATTTTGCATAAAAACTGATAAAAACATCCCTAAAAGTAGCTATATCCTACTAAAAACTATCTAAAATCAATGTCAAAAAGCGTATAAATTATCCGCTCATCACAACACCAAATTTAACTTGTTGCTTGTCCCCAAGCAACTGAAAATCAAATAGGATAAAAAGAAGAGAATATACTATAAATCTCAAAATATCGATGAATATTAGTTCTAATTAGATGAGCGGGACTTGTAGCTTTTTGCTTCTGAACAATTTTGGCATCTCACTTTATCCTTAGAAGTTTAGAATGATTGGCATCCATAGGAACTAAGAGTTCAGATAGTGTTAGTGATTCTTGGTGCACGGAATTATGATCATCAACAATGGCGCCAAAAACTTGGTAGCGCTCTCAACGTGAATCACACTTAGTCACAACTCCGCACAACTAACCAGCAAGTGCACTGGGTCGTCCAAGTAATACCTTACGTGAGTAAGGGTCGATCCCACGGAGATTGTTGGTATGAAGCAAGCTATGGTCATCTTGTAAATCTCAGTTAGGTGGATAATAAATGTTATGGAGTTTTCGAATAGTAAATAAAGCAGAAAATAAAGATAGAGTTACTCATGTAATTCAATGGTGGGAATTTCAGATAAGTGTCTAGAGATGCTTGTCCCTGTTGGATCTCTGCTTTCCTACTGCCTTCCTTCAATCCTTCTTATTCCTTTCCACGGCAAGCTGTATGTAGGGCATCACTGTTGTCAATGGCTACATCCCATCCTCTGAGTGAAAAAGGTCCAAATGCTCTGTCACAGCACGGCTAATCATCTGTCGGTTCTCGATCATGTTGGAATAGAATCCCTTGATTCTTTTGCGTTTGTCATCATGCCTAACAATCGCAAGTTTGAAGCTTGTCATAGTCATTCAATCCCTGAATCCTACTCGGAATACCACAGACAAGGTTTAGACTTTTCCGGATTCTCATGAATGCCACCATCAATCTAGCTTATACCATGAAGATTCTGATTAAGAAATCCAAGAGATATGCGCCCGGTCTAAGGTAGAACGGAAGTGGTTGTCAGTCACGCGTTCATAGGTGAGAATGATGATGAGTGTCACAGATCATCACATTCATCATGTTGAAGTGCAACAAATATCTTTGAATAAGAACAAGCGGAATTGAATAGAAAATAGTAGTAATTGCATTGAAACTTGAGGTACAGCAGAGCTCCACACCCTTAATCTATGGTGTGTAGAAACTCCACCGTTAAAAATACATAAGTGATGAAGGTCCCGGCATGGCCGAATGGCCAGCCCCCAAACGTGATCAAAAGATAAAAAAAATACAATCAAAGACACTGAATACAATAGTAAAAAGTCCTATTTATACTAGACTAGCTACTACGGTTTACAGAAGTAAGTAATTGATGCAGAAATCTACTTCCGGGGCCCACTTGGTGTGTGCTTGGGCTGAGCTTGAGCTTTACACGTGTAGAGGCTTCTTTTGGAGTTGAACGCCAAGTTGTAACGTGTTTTTGGCGTTCAACTCTGGTTCGTGACGTGTTTCTGGCGTTTGACTCCAGAATGCAGCATGGAACTGGCGTTGAGCGCCAGTTTACGTCATGTAATCTCGAATAAAGTATGAACTATTATTTATTGCTAGAAAGCTCTGGATGTCTACTTTCCAACGCCATTGAGAGCGCGCCATTTGGAGTTCCGTAGCTCCAGAAAATTTATTTCGAGTGCAGGGAGGTAAGAATCCAACAACATCAGCAGTCCTTTGTCAGCCTTTTATCAGAGTTTTGCTCAGGTCCCTCAATTTCAGCCAGAAATTACCTGAAATCATAGAAAAACACAGAAACTCATAGTAAAGTCCAGAAATGTGAATTTAGTATAAAACTAATGAAAAACATCCCTAAAAGTAACTAGATCAGTCCAAAAATGTGAATTTAGCATAAAAAATAATAAAAACATCCCTAAAAGTAGCTAGATCCTATTAAAAACTACTTAAAAACAATGCCAAAAGGCGTATAAATTATCCGCTCATCACAACAACAAACTTAAATTGTTGCTTGTCCCCAAGCAACTGAAAATAAATTAGGATAAAAAGAAGAGAATATACTATAAATCCCAAAATATCAATGAATATTAGTTCTAATTAGATGAGCGGGACTTATAGCTTTTTGCTTCTGAACAGTTTTGGCATCTCACTTTCTCCTTTGAAGTTTAGAATGACTGGCATCTATAGGAACTTAGAATTTCAGATAGTGTTATTGATTCTCCTAGTTAAGTTTGTTGATTCTTGAACACAGCTACTTGCTACTTTATGAGTCTTGACCATGGCCCTAAGAACTTTGTTTTCCAATATTACCACCAGATACATAAATGTCACAGACACATAACTGGGTGAACCTTTTCAGATTGTACTTAGCTTTGCTAAAGTCCCCAGTTAGAGGTGTCCAGAGCTCTTAAGCACACTCTTTTTGCTTTGGATCACGACTTTAACCACTCAATCTCAAGCTTTTCACTTGTACCTGCATGCCACAAGCACATGGTTAGGGACAGCTTAATTTAGCCGCTTAGGCCTGGATTTTATTTCCTTGGGCCCTCCTATCCATTGATGCTCAAAGCCTTGGATCCTTTTTACCCTTGCCTTTTGGTTTTAAGGGCTATTGGCTTTTTCTGTTTTTTTTCTTTCGCAAGCTTTTGCTTTTTCACTGCTTTTTCTTGCTTCAAGAATCAAATTTCATGATTTTTCAGATTGTCAATAACATTCTCTTTGTTCATCATTCTTTCAAGAGCCAATAATTTTAACATTCATAAACAACAAGATCAAAATTATGCACTGATCAAGCATTCATTCAGAAAACCAAAAGTATTGTCACCACATCAATATAATTAAACTAAATTTAAGGATAATTTCGAAATTCATGTACTTCTTGTTCTTTTGAATTAGAAACATTTTTCATTTAAGAGAGGTAAAGGATTTATGGAATTATTTATAGCCTTAAGACATAGTTATTAAATACTAATGATCATGTAATAGAGACACGAATATAGATGACATAATAAGCATAAAAACTGAAAAACAGAAAAATAAGAACAAGGAATGAATCCATCTTAGTGATGGTGGCGCTTTCTTCTTGAAGAACCAATGATGTCCTTTAGTTCTTCTATGTCTCTTCCTTGCCTTTGTTGCTCCTCCCTCATTGCTCTTTGATCTTCTCTAATTTCATGGAGAATGATGGAGTGCTCTTGATGTTCCACCCTTAATTAATCCATATTGTAACTCAAATCTTCAAGAGAAGTGTTGAGTTATTCCCAATAGTTGTTGGGAGGAAAGTGCATCCCTTGAGGCATCTCTGGGATTTCTTGGTGATGAGCTTCCTCAGGCATCTCTTGGGTTCCATGAGTGGGCTCTGTTGTTTGCTCCATCCTTTTCTTAGTGATGGGCTTATCTTCCTCAATGGGGATGTCTCCTTTTATGATGACTCCAGCTGAGTAACATAGATGGCAAATAAGATGAGGAAAAACTAGCCTTGCCAAGGTAGAGGGCTTTTCGGCTATTTTGTAGAATTCAAGGGGGATGACTTCATGAACTTCTACTTCCTCTCCATTCATGATGCTATGAATCATGATGACCCGATCCACAGTAACTTCAGATCGGTTGCTAGTGGGGATGATGGAGCGTTGGATGAACTCCAACCATCCTCTAGCCACAGGCTTGAGGTCCAGTCTTCTTAATTGAACCGGCTTGCCTTTGCAGTCTCTTTTCCATTGGGCTGCTTCAACACATATGTCCCTAAGGACTTGGTCTAACCTTTGATCAAAGTTGACCCTTCTTGTGTAGGGGGTGTGCATCTCCTTGCATCATGGGCAAGTTGAATGCCAACCTCACATTTTCCGAACTAAAATCTAAGTATTTCCCCCGAACTATTGTAAGATAGTTCTTTGGATTTGGGTTCATACTTTGATCATGGTTTCTAGTGATCCATGCATTGGCATAGAACTCTTGAACCATCAAGATTCTGACTTGTTGAATGGGGTTGTTCAGAACTTCCCAACTTCTTCTTTGAATCTCATGTTGGATCTCCGGAAACTCATTTTTCTTGAACATGAAAGGGACCTCAGGGATCACCTTCTTCTTAGCCACAACATCATAGAAGTGGTCTTGATGGACTTTGGAGATGAATCTCTCCATCTCCCATGACTTGGAGGTGGAAGCTTTTGTCTTCCCTTTCCCTTTTCTAGAGGTTTCTCCGGCCTTAGGTGCCATCAATGGTAATGGAAAAACAAAAAGCTTATGCTTTTACCACACCAAACTTAGAATATTGCTCGCCCTTGAGCAAGAGAAGAAAGAAAAGAAGAAGTAGAAGAGAAAATATGGAGGAGAGTGGAGAAATGTGTATTCGGCCAAGGTATAGAAGAGGGAGTTGTGTTGTGTGAAATTTAAGGAGAATAGAAGGGTTTATATAGTGAGGGGAGAGGGAGTAGGTTCAGCCATTTAGGGTGGGTTTGGGTGGGAAAGAAATTTTGAATTTTGAAGGTAGGTGGGGTTTATGGGGAAGAGTGGATGGATGTGAGTGGTGAAGGGGATAATTGGGAAGAGAGATTGACGTGATTGGTGAAGGGTTTTGGGGAAGAGTGTTTACTGGAAAGAGAGGATGAATGTTGAGAAGAGGGGAGAATATGGTAGGTGGGGATCCTGTGGGGTCCACAGATCCTGAGATGATCCTGTGGGGTCCACAGATCCTGAGGTGTCAAGGATTTACATCCCTGCACCAATTAGGCATGTACAATACCTTTGCATGCAATTCTGGCATTTAAACGCCGAGGTGATGCATGTTCTGGGCGTTCAACGCCCAACTGCAGCATGTTTCTGGCGTTGAACGCCAGTTCCATGCTTGTTTCTGGCGTTCAGCGCCAGCTCTCCTCAGGGTATATTCCTGGCGTTCAACGCCAGATCCATGCTCTGTTCTGGCGTTGAACGCCAGCCAGATGCTCCTTACTGGCGTTTAAACGCCAGTAAGTCCTTCCTCCAAGATGTGGTTTTTCTTCTGCTATTTTTGATTCTGTTTTTAATTTTAATATTTTTTTTGTGACTCCACATGATCATGAACCTAATAAAACATAAAAGAACAATGAAAATAAAATAAAATTAGATAAATAAAAATTGGGTTACCTCCCAATAAGCGCTTCTTTAATGTCAATAGCTTGACAGTGGGCTCCCATGGAGCCTCACAGGTGAATAGGTCAATGTTGTAGACTCCCAACACCAAACTTAGAGTTTGGATGTGGGGATTCAACACCAAACTTATGGTTTGGCTGTGGCCTCTCAACACCAAACTTAGAGTTTGATTGTGGGGGCTTTGTTTGACTCTGTACTGAGAGAAGCTTTTCATGCTTCCTCTCCATTATTAAAGAAGAAGATCCTTGAGCCTTAAACACAAGGTAGTCCCCATTCAATTGAAGGACTAATTCTCCTCTGTTAACATCTATCACAGCTCCTGCTCTGGCTAGGAAAGGTCTTTCAAGGATTATGCATTCATCCTCCTCCTTCCTAGTGTCTAAGATTATGAAATCAGCAAGGATATAAAGGCCTTCAACCTTTACCAACACATCCTCTACCAATCCATAAGCTTGTCTTACTGACTTGTCTGCCATTTGCA
Organism: Arachis duranensis; assembly: GCF_000817695.3. Lineage (NCBI taxonomy): Eukaryota > Viridiplantae > Streptophyta > Magnoliopsida > Fabales > Fabaceae > Arachis > Arachis duranensis. Next base: position 81,036,511 of record NC_029774.3, on the reverse strand, counting down.
ATGAAAATATGGCAGGCTATACCTCAATGATCCCCAGCTTTTCCATTACAGAGAGTGGCATAAGATTTATGCCTGACCCTAGGTCACACAGAGCTTTCTCAAAGGTCATGGTGCCTATGGTACAGGGTATTACGAATTTGCCAGGATCTTTTCTCTTTTGAGGTAAAGTTTGCTGAACCCAGGTATCTAGTTCACTAATGAGCAAGGGAGGTTCACCTTCCCAAGTCTCATTACCAAATAACTTGGTATTCAGTCTCATGATAGCTCCTAGATATTGAGCAACTTGCTCTCCAGTTACATCTTCATCCTCTTCAGAGGAAGAATAGTCTTTAGAGCTCATGAATGGCAGAAGGAGGTTTAATAGAATCTCTATGGTCTCTATATGGGCCTCAGATTCCTGTGGATCCTCAATAGGGAACTCTTTCTTGCTTGAGAGACGTCCCATGAGGTCTTCCTCATTGGGATTCACGCCCTCTCCTTTCTCTCTAGGTTCGGCCATATTGATTATATGAATGGCCTTGAACTCTCTTTTTGGATTTTCTTCTATATTGCTTGGGAGAGTACTAGGAGGGGTTTCAGTGATTTTCTTACTCAGCTGGCCCACTTGTGCCTCCAGATTTCTAATGGAGGACCTTATTTTATTCATGAAACTTAAAGTGGCCTTAGACAGATCAGAGACTAAATTTGCTAAGTTAGAGGTATTCTGTTCATAATTCTCTATCTGTTGCTGAGAAGATGATGGATAAGGCTTGATATTTTTGAGCCTATTTCTTCCACCATTATTAAAGCCTTGTTGAGGCTTTTGTTGATCCTTCCATGAGAAATTTAGATGATTTCTCCATGATAAATTATAGATGTTTCCATAAGGTTCACCCATATAATTTAACTCTTCCATTGCAGGGTTTTCAGGATCATAAGCTTCTTCTTCAGAAGATACCTCTTTAGTGCTGTTGGATGCATTTTGCCATCCATTCAGACTTTGAGAAATCATATTGACTTGATGAGTCAACATTTTGTTCTGAGCCAATATGGCATTCAGAGCATCAATTTCAAGAACTCCCTTCCTTTGAGGTGTCCCATTATTCACGGAATTCCTCTCAGAAGTGTACATGAACTGGTTATTTGAAACCATGTCAATAAGTTCTTGAGCTTCTGCAGGTGTTTTCTTTAGGTGAATGGATCCACCTGTAGAATGGTCCAATGACATCTTAGAGAACTCAGATAGACCATAATAGAATATATCTATCATGGTTCATTCTGAAAACATGTCAGAAGGACATCTTTTGGTCATCTGTTTGTATCTTTTCCAAGCTTCATAGAGGGATTCACCATCATTTTGTTTGAAGGTCTGAACATCCATTCTAAGCTTGCTCAGCTTTTGAGGAGGAAAGAACTTAGCCAAAAAGGCCGTGACCAGCTTATCCCAAAAGTCCAGGCTATCTTTAGGTTGAGAGTCCAACCATGTTCTAGCTCTGTCTCTTACAGCAAAAGGGAAAAGCATGAGCCTGTAGACTTCAGGATCTACTCCATTCGTCTTTACAGTCTCATAGATCTGCAAGAACTCAGTTAAAAACTGATAGGGATCTTCTGATGGAAGTCCATAAAACTTGCAGTTCTGTTGCATTAGAGCAACTAATTGAGGTTTCAGCTCAAAATTGTTTGCTCCTATAGTAGGAATTGAGATGCTTCTTCCATCAAACTTGGACGTAGGTGTGGTATAATTATCAAGAATCCTTCTTGCATTATTGTTGTTAGGTTCGGTTGCCATCTCCTTTTCTTGTTCGAAAATTTCAGCAAGGTTGTCTCTGGTTTGTTGTAATTTAACTTCTCTTAGTTTTCTCTTCAGAGTCCTTTCAGGTTCTGGATCAACTTCAACAAGAATGCCTTTTTCCTTGTTCCTGCTCATATGAAAGAGAAGAGAATAGAAAAAGAAGAGGAATCCTCTATGTCACAGTAAAGAGGTTCCTTATTATTAGTAGAAGAAGAAGGGAATAAAGAAAGGAGAATCCAAATACAAGGGTAAGGATAGGGGCAGTGATTTGAGATAAAGAGAGGTGAAGAGAGGTGTTAGTAAATGAATAAATAAATAGGAAAAGATGAGAGAGGGAGAAATTTTCGAAATTAAATTTTGAAAAGGAGTTAAATGATTTTCGAAAATAAAGATAAGAAATGAAATTAAAATTAAAATTTAAATAAAAAAAGAATTTTTTTGAAAAAGAGAGAAGTATTTTCGAAAATTAGAGAGAGAAAAGCTGTTAGGTGGTTTTGAAAAAGATAAGAAACAAACAAAAAGTCAAATAGTTAGTTAAAAAAGATATTAAAATCAATTTTGAAAAGATAAGAGGATAAGAAGTTAGATAAGATATTTTGAAATCAAATTTTTGAAAAAGATAAAATTTTGAAAAAGATATGATATAAAAAGATATGATAAGAAGATATGATTAAAAAGATATGGTTGAAAAAGATTTAATTTAAAATTAATTGCTTAACTAACAAGAAACTAAAAGATATGATTCTAGAATTTAAAGATTAAACCTTTCTTAACAAGAAAGTAACAAACTTCAAATTTTTGAATCAATCACATTAATTGTTAGTGTAATTTCAAAAATTATGAAATAAAGATAAAAAAAAGATTTTGAAAATCAATTTTAAAGAAATTTTCGAAAATATATCAAAAAATGAAAAAGATTTGATTTTTGAAAAGATAAGATTTTTAAAATTGAAATTTTGACTTGACTAATAAGAAAACAACTTATTTTAAAAATTTTTGACCAAGTCAATGACAAACCCCATTTGTAGGGTTTATCTTGTGCTTGATTTAAGGGATTTCATGACCTTTTACCCACATTTATCCAATGAAATAGCATAGTTTTGTATATTCTCCTTTAATTGTGCTTAAGAGTGAAAACATGCTTTTTAGGACTTGAAATAGCTAAATCTAATTCTCCTTGATTCCATTATATGCCTTGATATGTTTGTTAAGTGATTTAAGGTTTAGGAGGCAAAGATTGGATCAAGGGAATGAAGAAAGAAAGCATGAAAAGTTGGAGAACTCATGAAGAAATGAAAGAACCGGAAAGCTGTCAAGCCGACCTCTTCGCACTTAAACGACCATAACTTGAGCTACAGAGGTCCAAATGATGCGGTTCCAGTTGGGTTAGAAAGCTAACATCCGGGGCTTCGAAACGATATAAGATTTGCCATATTTGCTACACGTATGGTGGCGCGCACGCGCAAAGTACGCGCACACGCCGTTGCTGCCATCTGGTTCACTTAATGCAACATGTGGCCAGCGATTTTAGAAGCCTTGTGGGCCCAATCCAACTCATTTCTAATGCTATTTAAGCCAAGGATTGAAGAGGAATCAACTGAACTTTTAGCCATTAGTCATAGTTTAGTTTTAGAAGTAGTTAGAATTAGTTTTCTAGAGAGAGAAGCTCTCACTTCTCTCTAAAATTGTTTAGGAGTTGATTAGGATTTGAGGAATCAAATTGATTCATCCACTTGACTTTCCTCCATGGTTAGAGGTTAACTAAGTGGGAGCAATGGACAATTGGTTGTCACAATTGAGGAGGATAACTTGGGTAGGACTTATAGTTCTCATATCTCGCCAAGAGCTTTGTTAGTTGTTAGTTTATTTTCTTTGCCATTTATAATTCTTGTCTAAAATCTCAAAAACCCCAAAATAACTCCAAACCAATAACAAGACACTTTATTGTAATTCCTAGGGAGAACGACCCGAGGTTTGAATACTTCGGTTATTAATTTTAGGGTTTTGTTACTTGTGACAAACAATCTTTTGTATGAAAGGATTATTGTTGGTTTAGAGACTATACTTCGACGAGATTTCATTTGTA
>NC_029774.3:81032280-81032455 GCF_000817695.3 Arachis duranensis | reverse complement strand
CTTAGTAGTTTTTGTTTTTATTTTCTCTTTTCACCATGAATTCTCATTTTGGCTATGAGTGTGATTACAACTATGTTGTAGATGATGAGAACTTCAATGAAGAGATGCATCAAGGATGGGACAATCAATGGTGGGAGGAGCCATATGCATATGATCAATCTTCATGGCAACAACC
>NC_029774.3:81030903-81031356 GCF_000817695.3 Arachis duranensis | reverse complement strand
CCACAACTCTACCAAGAAGAACCACCTTCCTATTATAAACCCTTCCCCCAAAATGATGAACCCTTCCAACCACCCCAATCTATAATGGATGAAACCCTTGGTGTTCTTGTTCAAGGGCAAGAAGAGATGAAAAGGGATGTGCAAAATTTCATGGCCGCCTTGGATGCGGTAACAAATCAATTAGCCTCCCAATGCTTGAACACTCAAGGAACTCCCATGGCTATATGTGGAAAATCGAATGAAGGACATAGCATGAGGGAGAGATTGGAAATTCCGGTGGGAAATGAGGGAAGTTGCTTTGTATTGGAACAATTGGAGGAAGCTTTAATTGTTGAAAACAAGGAAGAAGTGGTAGAAGACTTAGGAGATGCGGAGCTTCCATGGGAACATAGAGTTGAAGAAAACCCCTCCAAGATGAGTGAAATTGATGCTAGGGAGGAAAGTGCACACCTT
>NC_029774.3:81027904-81029704 GCF_000817695.3 Arachis duranensis | reverse complement strand
ATTCGATGCAAAGCCTTCCCCACCACTCTCACCAAGTCGGCCATGAAGTGGTTCGACAACCTGCCACCAAGATCAATCACCAGCTTCGAAGACCTAACCAAAAAATTCCTGACAAGGTTCTCTATTCAAAAGGACAAAACGAAACATGCCCCCAGTCTACTCGGAATCAAACAAGGTAACCAAGAAACTCTCCGAGAGTACATGGAGCGATTCAACAGAGCCTGCCTGGACATACAACACTTGCCCACTGAAGCAGCCATCATGGGACTAGCAAACGGCCTAAAGGAGGGACCGTTTAGCCAATCCCTATCCAAACGATACCCGACCTGCCTATACGAGGTGCAGGAGCGAGCAGAAAAATATATCAACATGGAGGAAACCTCCCAGTTAAGAGACTCTTCTAGGAAGGAATCAACCTGCCCACTCCGAGATCGAGATCGGGAACAGAGGAAGAAGGAAGAAACCAACTCGGACAAGCCACGGAAGTACCACAGTTACACCCCCCTCCGAGTCTCCTTGGTAGACATCTACAGAGAAGTATGCCACACCGAAAAGATCCCACCACCTCGACCACTAAAACACAAGAGAGCGGGGAGAGATCGGTCCGAATACTGTGAATATCACAAGCTCTACGGTCATTCCACTAATGACTGCCACGACCTAAAGAATGTTACAGAAAAGCTAGCCAGAGAAGGAAAACTCGACAGATACATAGCGGAGAAAGGAGAAGAGACCAAGAAGAGAAGGAGGGGAGATAACGAAGATCGGGCTGAACAAACCCCGCGAACCCCATCGGGCCGAACAAACCCCGCGAACCCCTGAAAGACATGTTCACATGATAAATGGAGGCTTCGCAGGCGGAGGAACATCCAGATCCTCGCGAAAAAGACACCTCAAAGAAGTCTACCACGTCCGAGAAGACAATCCCCTGCCCGAACTACCCACCATCTCGTTTACCCGAGAAGATGCTCAAGGGATAATACCCGGGCACGACGATCCAATGGTGATCACCATTATCCTAGCAAACGCCAACTTACATCGAACCCTGATTGACCAGGGAAGCTCAGCAGATATCCTGTTCAAAACGGCCTTCGACAAACTCGGACTTGAAGAAAAAGAGCTAAAGGCCTATCCCATCGACTTATTTGGACTAGGGGACACCCCGATCCATCCCTTAGAATACATCTCGCTACATACTACCTTTGGAAGATGCGAGCAATCTAGAACATTAAGCATCGACTACATTATAGTCGACGTCACTTCAGCATACAACGCCCTCATTGGGCGACCAACCCTAAACAGACTGGCAGCTATAGTCTCAACCCCGCACCTCTGTATGAAGTTCCCTACCACAAAGGGAATCGCTACCCTAAAAGGCGACCAAAAACTAGCACGGCGATGCTACAACGAAAGCCTGAGCCTAAAAGAGAAAGAGGTCAATACAATAAGAACTCGGACAAGTTCAAACCCGAGAAGACCTCCGGCCACAACCAGAGGGAGAAACCGAAAAAATCCAAATCGGGAACACACCTGAAAAAATAACAAACGTAGGAGCAAACCTCGAAGCAGGCCTAAAGGAGGAACTCATAACCCTCTTAAGGGAGAATTCCGACCTCTTCGCCTGGAAAGCCTCCGACATGCCAGGCATAAGCCCCGACCTGATGTGCCATAAGCTATCAGTATACCCGGGGTCCAGACCTGTCCAACAAAGACGCCGGAAACTCGGGCCTGAGCGCATACAAGCAATAGAAGAACAAGTACAAGCACTACTAGATGCAGGGTTCATTAGGGAAGTAAAAT
>NC_029774.3:81017832-81021979 GCF_000817695.3 Arachis duranensis | reverse complement strand
GGCTCCTCCAACTCGGCAAATTCATAAAAGGTCCGACCTCGTCCTAAGGCTCACGCCTAAAGGTCGGACCTCGGACAATAAAGCAAGGAAGGCCCATCAAAAGGAACGCAGCCCAAAACCTAAAGGCCGAAGAGGCCTAGAAAAGGCGGTTCCACAAAGATAGGGATAAAACTCCCAAAAGATAAGATAAGATAAGAATATCTTATCCAGGGAAGATCACAGCCAACTACTATAAATACACTGGAGCACCCAGGTATAACTGATACTCTAATTCTACTCAATATCTGCTTGAACCCATGCTAACTTAAGCATCGGAGTGTCATTGCAGGTACAACCACCAACCTCTCCACATATCAAGCTCGGGTTCCTGACCCCTACCTCGGACCTCTCCAGAGACGACCGAGCTACGCGTTTCAGGTAACCCCCGGAACAGGAGTGGAATACGCTTTGTCAAGATCATTGAAAGCATCTTTGCCTAGGTTGCCATCTACTCCCTCACTTAAGTGGGTAAAGTTCATTTCTATTAGCTTTATTGTCCCACTTGAGTATGGCTTGCTTGAAACGGATGGTCAACTTAGGATGCTTTGTGGGACGAAACGTAAGCGAAAGATGTTTCGTGGTTGGCGTTGCAAATCAAGGCTCATTATGGTTGATGCATCAAACATGAGATATAAAGGTTGGAGTAGTTCTCAAATAGATGGGTCTAGAAGGATTGTTGGGCATTTCATGGAGAATTCATCTTGTTCACCACCCGGATGGACCAATAATGATGATCAACCTCAAGACGGGTGTGAAAATAAAGTGTGGGATCCCGGATCACAAGAAGAGGATCACCTTTGGGAGCCCCAAGCTTGTGAAGAACTCCATCAACACTTGGCTCAATCCATAAAGAATCTTGGGGCACAATGGAGAACCAAGCATTGGTGGGAGTTCCAAGATGAATACAAGCACAAGCCACCTTGAGAGGAGCTCCCCATAAGTCCAACTTAAGGACAATAAACAAAAGTGCTAGGTGGGAGGCACCCCACCATGGTAACCTCTTTTCATTTTCTTTCTTTGTAAATATTGGTAAGAATTAGTTTAATTTCATGTTTTTATTGGTTTGTTAAGTTTAGTTAGAAGTATAATCTGATAAATAAGGTTTTAGGGTGTTTTGGTAGTTGTTTGGAGGATTGAAAAGCTTGGATTGGTGCAAGAACTTAAAAAAAAAAATTCGAAAAAACAGAACACCGTCCACGCGTGCGCGCACATGACGCGTACGCGCACCTGAGCATTTTTCGACCATCCACGCGGACGCGCACTGTACGCGTATGCGTGGATGCAAAAAAATTCAACCCCAGCCAAAAACCCGAGAGTTAGGCCTGGACTGTGCGAACATTGGGCCTAAGGCACAAGCCTATGCACGCGTGCGCGTACCTGGCGCGTACGCGCAAATGATCTTAAATTCGCAATGCACGCGCACGCACACTGTGCGCGCGCGCGTCGATTGCCCAATTTGTGGCCCCGGTACTTTTACCCGAGAGTTGTGCCAGACTTGGGCCGACATTATGCCTCCGGCCTAACTCGATGGACGCGTGCGCGCACCTGGCGCGTACGCGTCCTTCGACCAATACACCCATCGACGCGTAAACATGCATGACGCGCACGCGTCGGTAAAAAAAAAGAGTTTTTTTTCTCCCCTTCCATTTTCTTTTGCTTATCACATTCGCATACTTCTACTCTTCCCATTTTCATTTAGTTTTTGTAGCATGTTTTCGTTTTTTTCTAAGTCATTTTAATAATGGTGTTGCATCTTCCTACTCAATTGTTGAGGATTCCTTGCATTATTTTGGTGCTTCTTGACTTGTTTGATATTGTTGGGTGATGAAACTTTTAAATCAATGCTTCATCTTGAATGCTTCTTGTGTCTTTGTGCATTGATATGACCTCATATTGTCCTTTATGACCCACTTCTTCTCATTTGAACTTGATGCTCAATACACTCTTCATGCTCTAACTTTACTCTTGCATCAAGTGTTAGTTGATATGCTGTGGCTTATATTGTTCTCTCTTTTACATGTTGTAGCTACCATGTAGTAGAGAACCATACCTTTATTTGGCATTAGACCCCGCCTATGTTCTATTTGCTTTGATATCTTTGTCATATCCTTTTCTTTTCTATCCTTTTAGGTTGGCCACCAAGAAGGGAGAAATGAATAGCTTTAAATGGGGCAACAAACAAGTCATCCGCACAATCTTTTGATGGAGCTCATCAATTGTAGTAACTCGTACCCCATTGCTCATCCTCATCAATTGTAGCAACCCGTCCACCTTGCTCTTCTTTGCATGCACCGAGGACGGTGCAATCTTCAAGTGTGGGGAGGTCGTTCGACCGATCTCCATGGGTAACAATTTTCCTTTTCAACACCAATGTTAGTTAGTCATTGCATTGCATGATAGGTTGCATGTTAGTTAGAATTTGTATATATTTTTACCACTTCTTTCTTATTAGGACTACTTGGTTAGGGTGATGATTTCTTCCCAAGAAACCATTTTAGGGCAACCTACCAATTTGAAAATTTTTTGTTGAACTTGCTTGAAAGAATGTATTTTGGAACATGGTTCTTGAGCTAAGAACACAAGCAAGTGAGACTTGAGCCTAATAGTGTGGTTACATCTTATAACCACTTATTTTTCCTTCTTGTGTGCATTATTCTCTTTCTATGATTGTAATCTTTGATTTGTTTGATTCTTTATGTCCATTATTTTGTGTATTCATGCAATTATATGATTGAGGCCATCATTTCATTTAGCTCACTTACCCAAAAAGCCTTACCTTTTATCTTCCATTGTTAGCCAAATTTGAGCCTACGATTAACCCACTGTGTTCTTAATTTTAGCACATTACAAGCCTTAAAGCGAAAAACAATAAATGTCTTTAATTTGGATCTTTGATTAGCTTAGGCTAGTGTGTGAGAACATCATTCAAGTGTGGGAACCTTGGGACATTGGGTGAATAAAAGGGTAGTTTTGTATTATTATTGAAAATATTGGGAATTGGGGTACATGCTCGTGTATTGATTAAATGTATAGACCTTATGCATTGATGTTCTTGTATATAGTTTGAAAGAAAAAAAAGAAAAAAAATGAAAAGAAAAAAAAGAAATAAAAGTGAAAAAGAAAAAAGAAAAGAAAAGAAAAATGTATATAGAAAAAAAAAGCAATAAAGGTGACAAAATGTCCCAAAGTGAAGCTCAATAAGAATCAATGCGTAAGTGTTGTGAAAATAAGGAAAATCCATGAGTATGTGAAAAAGTGAGGAATGGATAGTTAGATTAGTACTTAATTGTATAGGTCATTATATAGGTTAGGTGGAAAAGTTTAAGTTAATCAAAGATTCAAATCTTAAGTCCACTAGCCATATATGATCCCACCTTGACCCTAGCCCCATTACAACCTAAAGAAAAGACCTCATGATACATGTATGCATGCATTGAATAATTGTTGATTTTTAGATGAAAAACAAATCTTGGAAAGCATGATTAAGGGAGAATTGAGAGAATCAACCCCAAACACCAAGCGACTAGAGTGCAAACACTTCCGGTGAGGGTTCGATGCTCAATTCCTTGATTCCCGGCTTTCACGAGCGTTTTTTTCTTGCAAGTCTATGTGAACTTCATGTTTATACTTCAATTGGTAGGACTCATGAATCATTATATGATCTTGGCCTTATTTGTGCATATATGTCTTGGAGATTGATTTATTTTTAACCAAGTAGGTAAAATCATTTTGCATTTAGTTGCATATAGTTTAGGTTGCATATAGTTTATTTACATTGAATAAATGTTGATGTCCTTTGCTTTCTCTTGGCTTAAGCATGAGGACATGCTTTGTTTAAGTGTGGGGAGGTTGACAAACCCCATTTGTAGGGTTTATCTTGTGCTTGATTTAAGGGATTTCATGACCTTTTACCCACATTTATCCAATGAAATAGCATGGTTTTGTATATTCTCCTTTAATTGTGCTTAAGAGTGAAAACATGCTTTTTAGGACTTGAAATAGCTAAATCTAATTCTCCTTGATTCCATTAGATGCCTTGATATGTTTGTTAAGTTATTTAAGGTTTAGGAGGCAAAGATTGGATCAAGGGAATGAAGAAAGAAGCATG
>NC_029774.3:81004290-81017291 GCF_000817695.3 Arachis duranensis | reverse complement strand
TAATTGGAGAGATTGCTAATTGGTTTGGAGTGCACTAAAGCTAGTCTTTCCTTGGGAGTTGGCTAGGACTTGTGGCTCAAGTCAATTCATCCACTTGACTTTCCTTTATTAGCAAGGGTTAACTAAGTGGTAGCAATGAACAATTCTCATCACAATTGAGAAGGATAACTAGGATAGAACTTCTAGTTCTCATACCTTAGCAAGAGCCTTTTATAGTTGTTAGTTTATTTTCATTGCCATTTACTTTCATGTCTCTTATCCAAAACCCCAAAACAACTCAAACCAATAACAAGACACTTTATTGTAATTCCTAGGGAGAACAACCCGAGGTTTGAATACTTCGGTTTATAGATTTTAGGGGTTTGTACTTGTGACAAACAAATTTTTGTATGAGAGGATTATTGTTGGTTTAGAGACTATACTTCAACGAGATTTCATTTGTGAAATTCTAAACCGTCAAAAATCTAATCGTCAGTCAACCAAAAATTTCGAATTTTTGAGAGAAATAAGGAAAAGATATATTTTGATTTTTTTTTTTGAATTTTTAATGATGAAAGAGAAAAACACAAAAATGACTCAATGCATGAAAATTTCAGATTAAAACACATGATGCATGTAAGAACACTATGAATGTCAAGATGAACACCAAGATCGCTTTGAAGATCATGATGAACATCAAGAACATTTTTTTGAAAAATTTTTTATGCAAATAAAACATGCAAGATACCAAACTTAGAAATCTTTCATGTTTAGACACTATGAATGCAAAAATGCACATGAAAAACATCATACAACACAAAACAAGAAAATTTAAAGATTAAATAAGAAGACTTACCAAGAAGAACTTGAAGATCATGAAGAACACTATGAATGCATGAATTTTTGAAAAATGCAAGAACAAGTTGAATATGCAATTGACACCAAACTTAAAACATGACACAAGACTCAAACAAGAAACACAAAAATATTTTTGTTTTTTTTTTTGATTTTATGATTTTTTTGTATTTTATTTTATATTTTTCAAAAAACATATAGGAAAAAGAAAACAAGAAATTCAAAATTTTTAATAAGGATTCCAGGAATCTTTTAATGTTAGTCTAAAGCTCCAATCCAAGGGTTAGACATGGCTTCATAGCCAGCCAGCTTTAGGATGGAATTACATGCATTGTGGTGATTAGTTGAAGCCTTAGTCCAAAAGAATTTGGATATGGCTTTACAGCCAGCCAGGCTTCAACATGCTTCATGAAACTCTAGAATCCATTCTTAAAAATTCTGAAGCCATAGAATGATTTATTTTAAAAATATTTTTTTCGAAAATAGGGATAATTTTTTTTTTGAAAATTTTTTGAAAACAAAACGAAAAGGAAATTACCTAATCTGAGCAACAAGATGAACCGTCAGTTGTCTAAACTCGAACAATCTCTGGCAACGGCGCCAAAAACTTGGTGCACGGAATTGTGATCATCAACAATGGCGCCAAAAACTTGGTAGCGCTCTCAACGTGAATCACACTTAGTCACAACTCCACACAACTAACCAGCAAGTGCACTGGGTCGTCCAAGTAATACCTTACGTGAGTAAGGGTCGATCCCACGGAGATTGTTGGTATGAAGCAAGCTATGGTCATCTTGTAAATCTCAGTTAGGCAGATAATAAATGTTATGGAGTTTTTGAATAGTAAATAAAGCAGAAAATAAAGATAAAGTTACTCATGTAATTCAATGGTGGGAATTTCAGATAAGTGTCGGAGATGCTTGTTCTTGTTGGATCTCTGCTTTCCTACCACCTTCCTTCAATTCTTCTTATTCCTTTCCATGGCAAGCTGTATGTAGGGCATCACCGTTGTCAATGACTACATCCCGTTCTCTTAGTGAAAAAGGTCCAAATGCTCTGTCACAGCACGACTAATCATCTGTCGGTTCTCGATCATGTTGGAATAGAATCCCTTGATTCTTTTGCGTTTGTCATCACGTCCAACAATCGCGAGTTTGAAGCTTGTCATAGTCATTCAATCCCTGAATCCTACTCGGAATACCACAGACAAGGTTTAGACTTTCCGGATTCTCATGAATGCCGCCATCAATCTAGCTTATACCACGAAGATTCTGATTAAGGAATCCAAGAGATATGCGCCCAGTCTAAGGTAGAACGGAAGTGGTTGTCAGTCACGCGTTCATAGGTGAGAATGATGATGAGTGTCATGGATCATCACATTCATCATGTTTAAGTGCAACGAATATCTTAGAATAAGAACAAGCGGAATTGAATAGAAAATAGTAGTAATTGCATTGAAACTTGAGGTACAGCAGAGCTCCACACCCTTAATCTATGGTGTGTAGAAACTCCACCGTTAAAAATATATAAGTGATGAAGGTCCCGGCATGGCCGAATCGCCAGCCCCCAAATGTGATCAAAAGATAAAAAAATACAATCAAAGACACTGAATACAATAGTAAAAAGTCCTATTTATACTAGACTAGCTACTAGGGTTTACAGAAGTAAATAATTGATGCAGAAATCCACTTCTGGGGACCACTTGGTGTGTGCTTGGGCTGAGCTTGAGCTTTACACATGAAGAGGCTTCTTTTGGAGTTGAAATCCAAGTTGTAACGTGTTTTTGGCATTCAACTCTGGTTCGTTACGTGTTTCTGGCGTTTGACTCCAGAATGCAGCATGGAACTGGCGTTGAGCGCCAGTTTACATAGTCTAATCTCGAATAAAGTATAGACTATTATATATTGATGGAAAGCTCTCGATGTCTACTTTCCAACGCCGTTAAGAGAGCGCCATTTGGAGTTCGGTAGCTCCAGAAAATCCATTTCGAGTGCAAGGAGGTCAGAATCCAATAGCATCAGCAGTCCTTTGTCAGCCTTTTATCAGAGTTTTGCTCAGGTCCCTCAATTTCAGCCATAAATTACCTGAAATCATAGAAAAACACACAAACTCATAGTAAAGTCCAGAAATGTGAATTTAGCATAAAAACTAATGAAAACATCCCTAAAAGTAGCTAGATCCTTCTAAAAACAACCTAAAAACAATGCCAAAAAGCGTATAAATTATTCGCTCATCAATTCTCCTAGTTAAGTATGTTGATTCTTGAACACAGCTACTTTTATGAGTCTTGGCCGTGGCCCTAAGCACTTTGTTTTCCAGTATTACCATCGGATACATAAATGCCACAGACACATGACTGGGTAAACCTTTTCAGATTGTGACTCATCTTTGCTAAAGTCCCCAGTTAGAGGTGTCCAGAGCTCTTAAGCACACGCTTTTTGCTTTGGATCACGACTTTAATCACTTAGTCTCAAGCTTTTCACTTGGACCTTTATGACACAAGCACATGGTTAGGGACAGCTTGATTTAGCCACTTAGGCCTGGATTTTATTTCCTTGGGCCCTCCTATCCATTGATGCTCAAAGCCTAAGATCCTTTTTTTTTATCCTTGCCTTTTGATTTTAAGGGCTATTGGCTTTTTCTTCTTGCTTTTTCTTTTTCTTTTATATTTTTTCACCATTTTTTTCGCAAGCTTTTGTTATTCACTGCTTTTTCTTGCTTCAAGAATCAATTTTATGATTTTTCAGATTATCAATAATATTTCTCTTGTTCATCATTCTTTCAAGAGCCAACAATTTTAACATTCATCAAATTCAATATAAAAAATATGCACTGTTCAAGCATTCATTCAGAAAACAAAAAGTATTGTCACCACATCAATATAATTAAACTAATTTCAAGGATGAATTCGAAACTCATGTACTTCTTGTTCTTTTGTTTCTAGAACATTTTTCATTTAAGAGAGGTAAAGGATTCATGGAGTTATTTATAGCTTTAAGACATAGTTACTAAATACTAATGATCATGTAGTAAAGACTCAAAACATAGACAAACATATAGCATAAAACCGAAAAAATAGAGAGATAAGAACAAGGAAGTTAAGGAATGAGTCCACCTTAGTGAGGGTGGTGTCTTCTTCTTGAAGGACCAATGGTGCCTTTGAGCTCCTCTATGTCTCTTCCTTGCCTTTGTTACTCCTCCCTCATAGCTCTTTGATCTTCTCTAATCTCATTGAGAATGATGGAGTGCTCTTGGTGTTCCACCCTTAATTGGTTCATGTTATAACTCAATCCTTCTAGAGAAGTGTTGAGTTGTTCCCAATAGTTGTTCGGAGAAAAATGCATCCCTTGAGGCGTCTCAGGGATTTCTTGATGATGAGCTTCCTCATGCATCTCTTGAGATCCATGAATGGGCTCTCTTGTTTGCTCTATCCTCTTCTTAGTGATGGGCTTGTCCTCTTCAATGGGGATGTCTCATTCTATGATAACTCCAGCTAAGTTGCATAGATGGCAAATAAGATGAGGAAAAGATAGCCTTGCCAAGGTTGAGGGCTTTTCGGCTACTTTGTAGAGTTCTAGAGGGATGACTTCATGAACTTCTACTTCCTCTCCAATCATGATGCTATGGATCATGATGGCCCGATCCACAGTTACTTCGGATTGGTTGCTAGTGGGGATGATGGAGCGTTAGATGAACTCCAACCATCCTCTAGCCATAGGCTTAAGGTCCAGTCTTCTCAATTGAACCGACTTGCCTTTTGAGTATCTTTTCCATTGAGCTCCTTCCACACATATGTCCATGAGGACTTGGTCCAACCTTTGATCAAAGTTGACCCTTCTAGTGTAGGGGCGTGCATCTTCTTGCATCATAGGCAAGTTGAACGCCAACCTTATGTTCTCCGGACTGAAATCTGAGCATTTCCCTCGAACCAATGTAAGCCAATTCTTTGGGTTTGGGTTCATACTTTGATCATGGTTCCTAGTGATCCATGCATTGACATAGAACTCTTGAACCATTAAGATTCTGACTTGTTGAATGGGGTTGGTAAGAACTTCCCAACCTCTTCTTTGGATCTCATGTCGGATCTCTGGATACTCATTTTTCTTGAGCATGAAAGGGACCTCATTGATCAGCCTCTTCTTGGCCACAACTTCATAGAAGTGGTCTTGATGGACCTTTGAGATGAATCTCTCCATCTCCCATGACTCAGAGGTGGAAGCTTTTGTCTTCCCTTTCCTCTTTCTAGAGGTTTCTCCGGCCTTAGGTGCCATAAATGGTTATGGAAAAACAAAAAAAATGCTATGCTTTTACCACACACTAAACTTAGAATGTTGCTCGCCCTCAAGCAAAAGAAGAAAGAATAGAAGAAGAAGAAGAAGATATGGAGGAGAGGGAGAGATGTGTGGGTTTCGGCCAAGGGAGAGAAGAGAGGATGGTGTTGTGTGAAAATGAAGAAGGATGTGGGGGTTTATATAGTGGAGGGAGAGGGGTATGGTTTCGGTTATTTAGGGTGGGTTTGAGTGGGAAAGAAATTTTGAATTTGAAGGTAGGTGGGGTTTTTGGGGAAGAGTGGATGAATGTGATTGGTGAAGGGGTAATGGGAAAGAGAGATTGAGGTGATTGGTGAAGGGTATAGTGGTATTAGATTGTGTGAAGAAGAGAGAAGTGGGATAGGTGGGGGTCTTGTGGGGTCCACAGATCCTGAGGTGATCCTGTGGGGTCCACAGATCTTGAGGTGTCAAGAATTTCTCATTCCTGCATCTTTTAGGCGTGTAAAACGCCCTCTGTACGCAATCCTGGTGTTTAACGCCAGACTGCAGCTTGTTTCTGGCATTAAACGCCCAAATGTAGCCTATTTCTGGCGTATAACGCTAGCCTGATGCTTATTTATGGCGTTAAATGCCAGCTTGGTGCTTGTTTCTGGCGTTAAACGCCAGACAGATGCTTGTTCTTGGCGTTTAAACGCCAGGCAGCTCTTCCTCCAGGGTGTGCTTTTTCTTCTGCTGTTTTTAATTTTTGTAATTGTTTTGTGACTCCACATGATCATAAACCTAATAAAACATAAAAGAACAATAGAAATATAGGTAAATAAAAATTGGGTTACCTCCCAATAAGCACTTCTTTAACGTCAATAGCTTGATATTAAGCTCTCTTGGAGCTTCACGGATGTTCAGAGCATTGTTGGGACCTTCTAACACCAAACTTAGAGTTTGAATATGGGGGTTCAACACCAAACTTAGAGTTTGGTTGTGGCCTCCCAACACTAAACTTAGAGTTTGATTGTAGGGGTTTTGTTTGACTCTGTATTGAGAGAAACTTTTCATGCTTCCTCTCCATGGTTGTAGAGGAATATCCTTGAGCTTTAAACATAAGGTAGTCCCCATTCAATTGAAGGACTAGCTCTCCTCTGTCAACATCAATCACAGCTCCTGCTATGGCTAGGAAGGATTTTCCAAGAATGATGGATTCATTCTCATCATTCCCAGTGTCTAAGATTATGAAATCAGCAGGGATGTAAAGGCCTTTAACCTTCACTAACACGTCCTCTACCAATCCATAAGCTTGTTTTAATGACATGTCTGCCATCTCTAATGAGATTCTTGCAGCTTGTACCTCAAAGATCCCTAGTTTCTCCATTACAGAGAGTGGCATAAGATTTATACCTGACCCCAGGTCACACAGAGCCTTTTCAAAGGTCATGGTGCCTATGGTACATGGTATTAAGAATTTACTAGGATCTTGTTTCTTCTGAGGTAAAGTTTGCTGAACCCATGTATTTAGTTCACTAATGAGCAAGGGAGGTTCATCTTCCCAAGTCTCATTACCAAACAACTTGGCATTCAGCTTCATGATGGCTCCTAGATATTGAGCAACTCGCTCTTCAGTTACATCTTCATCCTCTTCAGAGCTCATGAAAGGCAGAAGGAAGTTTAGTGGAATCTCTATGGTCTCTATATGAGCCTCAGATTCCTTTAGGTCCTCAATAGGGAACTCCTTTCTGTCTGGAGGATGTCCCACGAGGTCTTCCTCATTGGGATTCACGTCCTTCCCTTCCTCCTTGGATTCGGCCATTTTGATTATATCAATGGCCTTGCACTCTCTTTTTGGATTCTCTTCTGTATTGCTTGGGAGAGTACTAGGATGAGTTTCAGTGATTTTCTTACTTAGCTGGCCCACTTGTACCTCCAAATTCCTAATAGAGGACCTTGTTTCATTAATGAAACTTAAAGTGGCCTTAGATAGATCAGAGACTATGTTTGCTAAGCTAGAGGGGCTTTGCTCAGAATTCTCTGTCTGTTACTGAGAAGATGATGGAAAAGGCTTGCTATTACTAAGCCTGTTTCTTCCACCATTATTAAAGCCTTGTTGAGGCTTTTGTTGATCCTTCCATGAGAAATTTGGATGATTTCTCCATGAGGGATTATAGGTGTTTTCATAGGCTTCACCTATGTAATTCACCTCTGCCATTACAGGGTTCTCAGGATCATAAGCTTCTTCTTCAGAAGATGCCTCTTTAGTACTGTCGGATGCATTTTGCCATCCATTCATACTCTGAGAAATCATGTTGACTTGCTAAGTCAACATTTTGTTCTGAGCCAATATGGCATTCAGAGTATCAATTTCAAGAACTCCCTTCCTCTGAGGCGTGCCATTACTCACAGGATTCCTCTCAGAGGTGTACATGAATTGGTTATTTGCAATCATGTCAATGAGTTCTTGAACTTCTGCAGGCATTTTCTTTAAGTGAATGGATCCATCTGCAGAATGGTCCAGTGATATCTTAGAAAGCTCAGATAGACTGATGAGCGGATAATTTATACGCTTTTTGGCATTGTTTTTAGGAAGTTTTTAGTAAGATCTAGTTACTTTTAGGGATGTTTTCATTAGTTTTTATGCTAAATTCACATTTCTGGACTTTACTATAAGTTTGTGTGTTTTTCTATGATTTCAGGTATTTTCTGGATGAAATTGAGGGACCTGAGCAAAACTCTGAGAAGGAAGCTAACAAATGACTGCTGATGCTGTTGGAATCTGACCTCCCTGCACTCGAAATAAATTTTCTGGAGCTACAGAACTTCAAATGGCGTGCTCTCAATGGCGTTGGAAAGTAGACATCTATAGCTTTCCAGAAATATATAATAGTCCATACTTTATTCGAGATTTGACAACGTAAACTGGCGCTCAACGCCAGCTCCATGTTGCTGTCTGGAGTCAAACGCCAGAAACACGTCACGAACCAGAGTTGAACGCCCAAAACACGTTAAAACTTGGCGTTCAACTCCAATATAAGCCTCAGCTCGTGGATAAATCAAGCTCAGCCCAAACATACACCAAGTGGGCCCTGGAAGTGGATCTATGCATCAATTACTTACTCTTGTAAACCCTAGTAGCTAGTCTAGTATAAATAGGATAGTTTACTATTGTATTAGACATCTCTAGATGCCTAGTCCTTAGACCTTCATGGGGCTGGCCATTCAGCCATGCCTGGACCTTTCACTTATGTATTTTCAATGGTGGAGTTTCAACAGCCATTCTTGATTTTAGCATGAGGACATGCTTAGTTTAAGTGTGGGGAGATTTGATAAACCCCGATTTCGTGGTTTATTTTGTGCTTATTTTGGGGGATTTATCCACTTTTTCCCACATTTATTCAATGAAATAGCATGGTTTTATAATTCTCCCTTGAATTGTGCTTAAATGTAAAAACATGTTTTTTATGCCTTAAATTGGTGATTTTAATTCACTTTAATTCCATTCGATGCCTTGATGTGTTTGTTGAGTACTTTTAGGTCCATAAGGCAAGCATTGGATGGAAGAAATGAGGAGAAAAGCATGCAAAGAGGAGAATACGTGAAGAAACAAATATTTGGAGTGAACCAATGAACGTGCACGCGTACAAGGCGCGCACACGCAAAAGTGGTTTTCCACAAGGACGCGCACGCGTACATGCCGCTTACGCGCGGATTGGGAATTTGCCAATCGACGCGCACGCACACATGCCCCACGCGCGCCGATTCTCTTACATGGCCCACTTAATGGCAAAAACGCTGGGGGCGATTTCTGAGCTGCCCAGGCCCAAATCCAACTTGTTTCTGAGTGTATTTCATGCAGAATTGAAGTCCAAGCAAAGGGGGGAGCACTTAGTTTAGCCAACATGAGCCTTTAGTTAGTTTTCTAGAGAGAGAAGCTTCCTCTTCTCTCTAGAATTAGGTTAGGTTAATTTCCATCTTAGATCTAGGTTTAATTCATGCTTTGATTTACTTTTCCTTTACAATTTCTTGTTCCTCTACTCTTTCTCTCTTTAATTTTGTATTTCATTCTTGTAATTGCCTACTTTGTTGTTGATGCACTCTTTCTTCTTCTATTTTCCTTCAATGCAATTTATGATTCATGTTCCTTTCTTGTTGATTTGGATTTGTTGTTGTTTAATTCATTGCAATTGAGTAGTGTAGATTTACATTCCTTGCAATTTTACCATGCTTTCCTTTTATTGCCTACCAAGTGTTTGATAAAATGCTTGGTAGGATGTTAGAGTGGGTTTTGAGCATTCTTGGCTTGGAAAGAGTAATTGGGCAATCTTGAGTCATGAAAACCCAACTTGTGTTGGCGATCTAGAGTTGTTAGCTAGTATTGTTTCCATTGACGATAATCTTTTGCTAATTTAATTAGTAAGTTGGTTAGGACTTTTGGATTGAGATTAGCTAGTCTCATTAGACTTTCTCCCTATTTGTTGGAGTTGACGTAATGAGATAAATTCTTGTTTATTATTGTGACATGATTGGTTAATCTTGTTTGACATTCTCCCTATTTGTTGGAGTTAACTAGATAAGATGAACTAATCATGCATGACTAGGATAGAAAGCCTATGATCTCAATCCATTGCCATGAATGTCTCTTTTTTATTAATTGCTTTCTTTAATTACTTGTTTGACTTACTTTTTCTTGTCATTTATTTTCTTGCCTCATATCAACCAAAACCCCCTATACCGCTTATAGCCAATAATTATACACTTCATTGCAACTTTTCGTGAGACGACCCGGAGTCCAAATACTCCAGTTATAAATTCATTTGGGGTTTGTTACTATTGACAACACCAAAATTTTTGCATGAGAGGACTATTGTTGGTTTAGAGACTATACTTTACAACGAGCTTTCATTTGTGAAATTCTAGACCACACAAAAGTCCGATCATCAGTGAGAATAGTGATGAGTGTCGCGGATCATCACATTCATCAGGTTGAAGTGCGAATGAATATCTTAGAATGAGAATAAGCATGAATTGAATAGAAGAATAATAATACTTTGCATTAATACTCGAGGTACAGCAGAGCTCCACACCTTAATCTATGGTGTGTAGAAACTCCACCGTTGAAAATACATAAGTGATGGTCCAGGCATGGCCGTGGGGCCAGCCCCCAATGGCACATGAATTCAAAAATAGGGAAAAGGACCAGGTCTAAGGACTAGACGTCCAAAGATGAAAATACAATAGTAAAAAGTCATATTTATACTAAACTAGTTACTAGGGTTTACAGAAATAAGTCTAAGTGCAAAAATCCACTTCCGGGGCCCACTTTGGTGTGTGCTTGGGCTGAGCTTGAGCTTTACACGTGTAGAGGCTTCTCTTGGAGTTAAACACCAAGTTGTAATGTGTTTATGGCGTTTAACTCTAGTTTGTGACGTGTTTCTGGCGTTTAACTCCAGAATGCAGCATGGTGCTGTAGTTGAACGCCAGTTTGCGTCATCTAAACTCGAATAAAGTATGGATTAATATATATTGCTGAAAAGCCCTGGATGTCCATTTTCTAACACAATTAAGAGCGCGCCATTTGGAGTTCTGTAGCTTCCAAAAATCCTTTTCAAGTGTAGGGAGGTCAGAATCCAACAGCATCAGCAGTCCTTTTTCAGCCTAAATAAGATTTTGCTCAGGTCCCTTAATTTCAGCCAGAAAATACTTGAAATCACAGAAAAACACAAACTCATAGTAAAGTCCAGAAATGTGAATTTTGCATAAAAACTGATAAAAACATCCCTAAAAGTAGCTAGATCCTACTAAAAACTACCTAAAAATAATGCCAAAAAGCGTATAAATTATCCGCTCATCAACCACGCCCCCTCCATCACTCCTCCCTTCTCATTCGTGTTCTCTCCCCTCTCTTCCCCTCTTCTATTCTCTTTTCAACTTCTTCCTTTCTTACTTTTTTCTCAAGGACAAGCAAATTTTTAAGTTTGGTGTGGCAGGAGCCCTATTCTCTCATCAAGAATTCGATCACATGGCTCCAAGAAGTGGCAAGACCACCCCAAAGAACAAGAAAGAAGACAACTCAACAGTTGCTTTCAAACCTGTTTACTTCTTCACCAAGCAGCGTGAGGAACATTATCGTAAGATAATAAACAAAAGGCTAGTAATCCCTAAAGTGGGATTCAAACTTGGAGAAGAAGAATACCCAAACATCAAGGAGCAGATTTGAAGGAGAGGCTGAGGGATTCTAAGTGCTCCAGAATTTAATGTTGAATATAGCATGATCTAGGAATTCTATGCAAATCTGTGGGTGACACAGAAGCAAAAGAAAGATGGAACAACCATCTACACTTTTCGCACCATGGTTAGGGGGAGGATCATATATTTTCACCTGGACAGGATGAGAGAGATCTTCAAACTACCCCTGCTAAAGAATGATAATGAATCATACAACAGAAGAGTTGTAGCCAACCAAAATTTGGACCAAGTCCTAAAGAACATATGCCTTCCCGGAACTCAATGGATTGAGACTACACAAGGAGAGCCATGCCAGCTAACTAGGGCCGACCTCAAGCCTGTTGCTAGAGGATGGCTAGACTTCATTGGGAACTCCATACTCCTTACAAGTAACCGATCTGAAGTCAATGTTGCAAGAGCAATAATGATTCACTGCATCATGACAGAAAATGAGGTGGAAGTCTGATGCGTTTGCATATTGTGATGCCAGGGCATCCTGGCTAGTTTTACTAGCCATTTTTTGTATGCTTTAGGTTGGTTTCATGCATTTTCTTAGGCAATAAGCAAGTATTTGGATGAGAATTGTATGCATGCCTTGATTCAATCAAACATTGTTAAATATGTGCATTTTCATGAGATTTATGCAAGAATTGTTTGATGTTATGAATGATGCAAAAATCTTGTGATTTAGCAAGGCTTTGATGCATGTGTTTGGTTGATGATAGGTGAAGCAAAGAGCCCTGGAGCAAGAAGGAAGTCACCAAGGGCGTTGCCAACTTTAGAAAGGCGTTGCCAACGCCAATGTGCGCAGCAAACTTGAAGCTAGGAAACAACCACGAGCACGTTGCTAACTTGGAGTGCATTGGCGTGTTTGGCAACAACTCAAGGCAGCTTGGATGATGACTCTCCCATTCAAGCATGTTGCCAACGTTGGGATGCATAGGCGTGTTCAATGACAACGCCAATAAGCAAGGCTTGGTCCAGGGAAGGAGGCTGCAAACAACGCTGAATAGAAGACTTGGCCCAGGAAAGGGTGTGATGCACGTTGCCAACGCCAAGTTCTGAAGGCGTGTTCCTTGGCAACGTAGCAAGCAAAGCTTGATGCTAGGAGAATGAAGTTAGCACGTTGCTAACTTGAAATTATAAGGGAGTGTGTGGCAACAACGCAGCAAGCCTAGAGCTAAGAGACAGAGAGAGAGCACGTTGCCAACTTGGGATTGCATGGGCGTGTTCATCAACAACGCAGCAACCCTGGCAGCCGGACCTTACTCTCTTCCATGGAGTATATCTTGAGTTCTAGAGCTTCAAATGATGCACTCTTAACGGCATTGGAAAGTAGACATCCAGAGCTTTCCAACCATATATCATAGTGTGGGGTTGACATTCGTTTAAAGCTTCAAAAGCGGGCTTCATTTAGAGCTTCAGAATCTGAAGGCGTTGGCAACTTGGAAATACAAAGGCGTGTTTGCCAAAAACGCCTGCGATTTTAGCAGCCTGACCATGTCCCCTTCAATGGAATATATCATGAGCTACAGAGATCCAAATTGAGTGCTTCCAGTTGCGTTGGAAAGCTAACATTCAGAGCTTTCCAACCATATATAATAGTCTATGGTGGAGCACAAAATTGAAGCCAAATCAGAGTCATCTTTAGGCCCCAAAAACAAGAACATGAAGTTGAAATTCAGG
>NC_029774.3:81002302-81002666 GCF_000817695.3 Arachis duranensis | reverse complement strand
CTTTGCCATTTAAATTCTTGCAATTATGTTCAAAAATCAAAATGCTCATGAAATCAAAACTATGTTTGCTTGACTAAATCTACCAATCTCCGTGGGATCGACCTCACTCTTTGTGAGTTTTATTACTTGATACGAACCGGTATACTTGCCGGTTATACGTGAAATCTCATTTTTACGTATCAAGTTTTTGGCGCCGTTGCCGGGGATTGGAAAAGATTGACAATGATTAAGTGAATGGTAGTTTAGGTTAAGCATTTTCTTTGTTTTTGCTTTGTACAGTTCTTTTAATTTTTTTTTATTTTCTTTTTGACACTAAGGTGTTTGAGTTATTGCCTCACTAAGAAATTCTTCTCTCTGACATGAG
>NC_029774.3:81000026-81001790 GCF_000817695.3 Arachis duranensis | reverse complement strand
AATTTTAATTCTCCAAATGCTATTCATCAAGAGACATCATCTCTTGATTATGCTTTCAACAAATTCATGCAAGATCCCTCCCAAGGACCACAAGATTGTCCATACTATGATGATTTCAACAATTCTTCAAGTTGTGCCTGGGAGGAGCAAAATCAGAAAGCATTTGAGAGCCCATATTCCACTTATCAAGAGCCATCACCTCTTAATTATCCAACCTCACCTCCAAATTTTTTATATCAAAATTCTTCACCACTTGAGTTTGCCTCAACACAAAATTCCTTCCAAAATTCATACAATTCAATTCATTATCCACAAAATTCATTCCACCAACCACAAAACTTATTCCACAATTCACAAGATTCATTCTATACCACTCAAAACAACCTCACCACAACACATCCATATCAACAAAACTTCTCTCAACCTTCATCTCTTAAGCTAGTAGCTGAGGACCTCCTTCAAAAGTCTAGAGAACTCTTGGAAACACAAGAACAATATTGGGAGGAACGAGAGAGCCTTTTTGAGAAAATAGATGGGCACTTAAAGCAAATAAGGAAACACTTCGGGTTGCCAAGCAGTGAGGATGAAGACCAATTTGTGGGTGAGGAAGTGGAAAAAGAAGAACAAGAGGTCCATGTGTCAAGTGAAATTTCAATAAAGAATGAGGTGGTTGAGAATGAAATTGAACTTGAGGTGATAAAGGAACATGAACATTCACAACCATCACAAACTTCCCTTGAATCTGTGATCGAAAAATATGAAGAGGAGATGAAAAAATCTTGGGAAGAACAACAAACCTCTTCCATGATTGAGCTATTAAAGCAAATGTTGAGTGTAAAAGAAGAAGTGGAAGAGCAAGAACGTGAGGAAGACACTCAAGAGAAATCACACTCAACTGAAACAGAGAAGTACAAAAAGGAAGGGCTCATAGAACCACAAATTCAAAAGGCTTTTGATGAAAAAAAGACTCCAACAATCACACAACCACCAAGACTTGGATTCAAGGAAGTGAAGGCAATTAACAAAAGCACCAAGAAGAGGATTGTGACCAAGCTATCAAGGACAATATTCATGAAGAAAAATGGGTCAACCACAAGCAATCCTCCCCCTGATCCAGGAAGCAAGCTCAATCAAGCCATTAACAAAAGAAAGCTTGCTGAGGAGAGGCCAAGACAGGGGACACTAGCTGAATCTCCTTTCTCCTTAAGGTCATTCCTATTAACAAACTGGAAGAAGAGGAAGAAAGTGAACAACATGTCAACCATAGGTATAAATTTCTCTTCTCTGCTTTGTTTTCGTTCTTTGTTTTATTTAAATTCAATAAATGGGCATATGGTTACATTCTAAGTTTGGTGTTGCCTTGCAACAAATTGTTTTCAATCTTTTTGGATGATTGCATCAAATAAAAAATGAGAGTGACACACCAAGATTCTAAGTTTGGTGTGCCATTTATTTTCTATGCAATTTATTCAAGCAACACTACTTGTCTGCATAATCATAATGCCTCTGCAGTTTTAGTTTTCTCTTTTGATTTGACACTTTTGCATTCTACTTGCTTTAGTTATTTTTCTATCTTTAAATGCTTTCATTTAGTTTGCTTATTAACTGTTTTTGTTAATACATTACCAAGAGATCCTTATTCATGACAGATTCTTAGCTTGATGATTGTATTTAACATACAACAGTTTCATTTGCTTAGCTTTAATTCAAATAAATTGACATATGATTGCATTCTAAGTTTGGTGTTGCTATGCAACAAAATTT
>NC_029774.3:80992120-80996558 GCF_000817695.3 Arachis duranensis | reverse complement strand
TGATCCCTAATGATCCTCTCCACCATTAATTCTTATTTCTTTTGTTTCTAGTTGTTTGACTACCCATAACCCAAATTCCCTTCTACATTTTGTCAATTTACTATTCTTGTTATCTATATTCTGTTCCTTTAGTTCTTGCTATTTACTCTTATGTTCTTTAAATTTCTGCAATCTTTAATTCCTTGCAATTTATCTTTGATGTCATTTAAGTTTCTTGCACTTTAAGTTTCCGTTATTTACTTTCACTTTATTTCTCTCTTCTAGTTCTTTACATTCTTTGCCATTTAAATTCTTGCAATTATGTTCAAAAATCAAAATGCTCATGAAATCAAAACTATGTTTGCTTGACTAAATCTACCATTCAACTAAAGTTGCTTAATCTACCAATCTCCGTGGGATCGACCTCACTCTTTGTGAGTTTTATTACTTGATACGAACCGGTATACTTGCCGGTTATACGTGAAATCTCATTTTTACGTATCAAAGTCCACCAAATAATTCCCCTTGAAATTTACAAGATAGCAAACATAGATTCCACTAGAGCCACGCTGGCTTATCCAAATCTCATCTTCTTCTTATGCAAGGAGGCTAAGGTTTTCATCCAAGAGGATAACCTTATTCCAATGGAAATACCAATCACCATGCAAGTGATGGAGAGCTTTCAGATAGAAGACGATAACCTAAAGAGGAAGGCACCAGAGGCATCCCAAGAGATCCCTCCAATGGAATACTGGGACCATCTGAAGGCATCTGTAATTCACTTACAGAGCACACTGGATCAGCTCAGAGAGGAGCAGAAAGATCAGACTAGCATGATTTGCAAACTGATCAAAGAGAAAGAGAAGCAAAGGCGTGATCTTGAGGAGTTGAAGTGCCAGAAGCTTTCTCCTAAAGAACCATGCGTCCCTCCAGCTAAAGAGCCATGCGCCCCTCAAGTTGAAGAGCCATGTGTCCCACAGCCTGAAGAAAATAACATCCCCCAAGCTGAAGGTTGTTGAGTTTTAACTCTGTGGTTATTCTAATTCCTATTTTTCTGTCTCACGTATTTCCATCCTAATTTAGAGTTGCATGATCACTAGTAGTCATTAAGTTTTTATTTTTATTCTATGTCTTTTAATTTTTAGGATTACATAAGTATTAGTAGTAATTAATTAATTTTTATTTTTCCAATTAGCTATAAATTATTGCTCTTATCAGCATTAAACATGAATTAAATAGTAGATTTTTTAGAAGAAATAAAGATGCATCGATTTTTGAGCTTTCCAATAAAGAATAGTTACATTAATTTGATTGGGTTACATTACTTTAGTTTTTAGAATGAAAGAATAAACAGTGCATATTTGAAGTTGAATTTTATGATGCTGGCTCTTGAAAGAATAAAGAAAAAGCAAAAATATTATTGATAATCTGAAAAATCTAAAAATTGATTCTTGAAGTAAGAAAAAGCAGCAAAAAAAAGAGAATACAGAAAAAGCAAAAGAAGTAGAAAAAGCCAATAACCCTTTAAACCAAAAGGCAAGGGTGAAAGGGCCCAAGGCTTTGAGCATCAGTGGTTAGGAGGGGCCAAAGGAATAAAATCCTGGTCTGAGTGGCTAAACAAAGTTGTCCCTAACCATATACTTGTGGCGTGAAGGTGTCAAGTGAAAAGCTTGAGAATGAGCAGTTAAAGTCATGGTCCAAAGCAAAAAGAGTGTGCTTAAGAACTCTGGACACCTCTATCTGGGGACTCTAGCAAAGCTGAGTCATAATCTGAAAAAGTTCACCCAGTTAAAGTGTCTGTGGCATTACTGTATCCGGTGGTAAGACTAGAAAACAAGGTGCTTAGGGTCATGGTCAAGACTCTGAAAGCTGTGTTCAAGAATAAAAAAGAGCTGAACTAGGAGAATCAATAATATCATCTGAATTCTATGTTCTTATAGATGCCAGCCATTCTGATTTTTAATGGATAGTAAGATGCCAAGACTATTCAGAAACAAAAAGCTACTAAAATCTGCTCATCTAATTGTCTGATCTTCATTGGAAACTCATAAATTTATTGCATCCTACTCTTCTTTTCATCCTATTTTATTTTTAGTTGCTTGGAGACAAGCAACAGTTTAAGTTTGGTGTTGTGATGAGCGGATATTTTATACGCTTTTCAGCATAGTTTTCATGTAGTTTTAATAGGTTTTACTTAGTTTTTATTAAGTTTTTATAGGTTTTAGTGTTAAATTTACATTTTTGGATTTCACTTTGAGCTTGTGTGTTTTTGTATTTTTTCAGGTATTTTCTGGTTGAATTTCAGGAGATGGAGCAGAAGTCTGATTCAGAGACAGAGAAAACACTACAGATGCTGTCTAGATCTGACCTCCTTGCACTCGGAAGGGATTTTCTAGAACAACAGAAATGAAAATGGAGCATTCTCAATGGCTATGGAAAGCTGACTTCTAAAGCTTTCCAGAAATGTATAATAGTTTATATGTTGTTTCGGATTAGAAGGCCCAAAACTGGCGTCCAACGCCAACTTCCTGCCTTTTTCTAGCGTCCAACTCCCAAGGAAGCAGAGCCCAATGTCCAAACGCCCAGAGATGACTCCCTAGCTGGCGTTCAACATCCAAGAGACTTCATAGCACGAGGATCTCATCAAGCTCAGCCCAAACACTTACCAAATGGGCCCCAGAAGTGGATTTTAACACTAAAAAGACTATTGTACCCTTACTAGTCATTAGCTTAGTATTTAAGGGACTTTAATTTATTCATGTCATTCGAACAACATACATCACTTTTTCTCATTATTTTTGGTTTTTACTTTGTGTTTTACCTCAATATGAGTTTCTAAACCTCCTAGGTTGAGGGGAGGAGCCCTACTGAGTCCTATGAATTAATAAAAGTACTATTGTTTCTTCTTCAATCCGTTTCTCATCTATCTCTAAGATGTATATCCGATCTTCATCGTGATGAATAGGATGATCTAACCAATTAGCTCTGTTCATCACATTAAGACGAACATGCTTGACAAGCACCTGCGTCTACTTGGGTTCGTGTGAATCCCTGAAAGAAAAGCACGATCCAACAGCTATATTTATACATCTCTCAGATGGTTAATCCATGATTTCATTGGGGACTTATCGAGACACCAGTTCAGCCGATCTCCAAGGAGATTAAGGTCTCCGTGATATAGGCTAGATTTCTAAGAAGCAGTATTCTCTGATCCGGAAGAATCGACCTTGTCTGTGGCGTTTTGAGTAGGATTGCCAAGAGAATGACTTGCTAAGTGCTTCACCCTTCGTTGGAATGAATGACAAGGGCCTTGGTGTTCATTCTGTAGCAGAGGAGATCAATGACCACGGACAATGGATTTGATCACTTATAGTCTGCCATAAAAGAAGATCATTCACAAGCAAAGAAGATAATAGTACCAGAGTTAGTTCAGAAAGACAAAGCAACTCCAACTCTATTCCTAACATATAATTCCCAATAGCTAATCCAATTGGTTTTATCCCTTTTAATTTCACAATCAAACTGCATCTATACATAAACCTTCTAATTCCATCTAACTAAGACCTGCAAGACAACCATAGCTTGGTTCAAGCCACAATCCTCGTGGGATCGACCCTGACTCGCTCAGGTATTACTTGGACAACCTAGTGCACTTGCTGGTACTGCTGCTGTATGAAAAGTTGTAGGGTTTTGTGTACACACACACCAGTCATAACAATTAGTCATTCATCAATTGACCATTTCCATTCAATCCTATCATAGGGAAATCAACCTAGGTTTTCATATCACTTTACACAAAGCCTACTGGTGTATGAAATTGTGATCATCAATGGCGCCATCAACATGGTACGCACAATTGTAATCTCAACTCTTTATCACAACTTCGCACAACTAACCAGCAAGTGCACTGGGTCGTCCAAGTAATAAACCTTACGCGAGTAAGGGTCGATCCCACGGAGATTGTTCCACAGAGATTGTTGGTATGAAGCAAGCTATGGTCACCTTGTAAATCTTAGTCAGGCAGACTTGGTTATGGATGATGTATGAATAAAACATAAAGATAAAGATAGAGATACTTATGTAATTCATTGGTAAGAATTTCAGATAATCGTATGGAGATGATTTGTCCCTTCCGTCTCCCTGCTTTCCTACTGTCTTCATCCAATCCTTCTTACTCCTTTCCATGGCAAGCTGTATGTAGGGTTTCACCGTTGTCAGTGGCTACCTCCCATCCTCTCAGTGAAAATGTTCAACGCACCCTGTCACGGAACGACTATTCAGCTGTCGGTTCTCGATCATGTCGAAATAGAATCGAGTGATTCTTTTGCGTCTGTCACTAACGCCCCACAATCGCGAGTTTGAAGCTCGTCACAGTCATTCAATCATTGAATCCTACTCAGAATACCACAGACAAGGTTTAGACCTTCCGGATTCTCTTGAATGCCGCCATCAATTCTAA
>NC_029774.3:80944277-80992024 GCF_000817695.3 Arachis duranensis | reverse complement strand
AGCAGAGCTCCACACCTTAATCTATGGTGTGTAGAAACTCCACCATTGAAAATACATAAGAACAAGGTCTAGGCATGGCCAAATGGCCAGCCTCCCAATGATCTAAAATAGCATAAGAATAAAGATAGCTACCAAGATCCCCCTTATACAATAGTAAAAGGTCCTATTTATAAAGAACTAGTAGCCTAAGGTTTTACAAAGATGAGTAAATGACATAAAAATTCACTTCCGGGCCCACTTGATGTGTGCTTGGGCTGAGCATTGAAGCATTTTCGTGTAGAGACTTCTCTTGGAGTTAAACGCCAGCTTTTGTACCAGTTTGGGCGTTTAACACCCATTCTTGTGCCAGTTCCGGCGTTTAACGCGGGGCATTCTTGAGCTGATTTGGAACGCCGGTTTGGGCCATCAAATCTCGGGCAAAGTATGAACTATTATACATTGCTGGAAAGCCCAGGATGTCGACTTTCTAACGACGTTGAGATCGCGCCAATTGGGCTTCTGTAGCTCCAGAAAATTCACTTCGAGTGCAGGGAGGTCAGAATCCAACAACATCTGCAGTCCTTTTTAGTCTCTGTATCAGATTTTTGTTCAAGTCCCTCAATTTCAGTCAGAAAATACCTGAAATCACATAAAAACACACAAACTCATAGTAAAGTCCAGAAAAGTGAATTTTAACTAAAAACTAATAAAAATATACTAAAAACTAACTAAAACATACTAAAAACATACTAAAAACAATGCCAAAAAGCGTACAAATTATCTGCTCATCACCTACTCGAAACCAAAACCCGTATCTTAATGATGGCGATTTTCAACCCTTGAATCCTTCTCTTTCCAACCAAACCAAGCTTCAACAAAAGCTCTGTAATCACTCTGAGAACCCAAACACGCACCAAAATAACCAGACATACTAAGCTATTCCATATAATCTAGTTATATCAATTATTTAACAATTACACTAGGATTCAAATAGCATATAGATACAATTATTCAAATAGGCAGCCTAGCTATAAAATTCACACCCAAACAATACACACAAATGCAAATGATGTATGCCTGCCCTATTGGCCATGAGCTCACGTGTCGGTTAAATTTCCAGAACCCGACACATCCAGTAGCTAACCTAGATATCGTCTCTCTTGTGTGATATAGGATATAGCGCCTGATACACTCTTAGGATATAGTACCAGACACACCTCAGAGATATAGTGCTCAACACAGTCTTGGGATATAGTGCCCGACACACTTCACACATCGAGAGAATATGAAACCTATGATATAGTGCCCATCACACTATTGGGATATAGTGTCTGCCACACTCTTGGGATATAGTGCTCGCCACACTCTTGGAATATAGTGCCCGACATACTACACCAACAGAGAGAGAACCACAAACAATCGAGATTTCACCACCATCCTTGCTCGGGCTATAACCACAAGTCAACAATTGTCTCAATTCCATCAATATCATAATATCCAATTGCAACGTAGCACCAACATACAACACAATATCCAATTGCAACAATATCACATAGCACCTCTTAATTCATAAAAAACTCATTATTTCTACTCTCAATTTCATGACAAAAATATATCAATTGACTCAATACTCATACCAACTGTTATGAAAGCATATCAACAATCAATTTCATTCAACTTATCTTGGAGACAAGTAACCTAGGTTTTTACGTAACCTTACATAATGCCTACTCAAAACTACCATCCGTACCTTAATGTCACAATTTCAAACTTCTAAGCTTTTCTTTTCAAAATTTCACCAAACCAAGCTTCCAATTACTCAATCTAACATTATATTATACAATTTGACACAATTTTAAAAACTAGGATTTTCATAAATTGATGAACCAAGAGAAAAAAAGGGTTCCTTATCTTTATACATTGAAATTAGTGATGGATACAACCAAGAACATAAGCTAGAATACCATTATAACATCAAAATCACCAAAAGTTCTCAATACCGAAACCAAAAACATGATTTCAGATTTGAATGAGAAACTGGGGCTAAAATTTTGAATTACTCACTAAACTATTCAGATAGAAATGAAGAGAAGGAGACAAGCTTGGCGTGGCTACAAATGACTCGTCAATTGGAACTCCATAGCAAAAGTTATGGAGGTTTTGAAGGTGAGGGTGGCTAGGGTTTTCTCTCCTCTATTTTCTCTTCTCTCAATTTCATGTCTCTCTTCTCAAATGGGGGAGAAATGATGAATTTGTTAAGTTGTAAGGCATATATATGTATGGGCTTGGACTCAGTTGGGCCGGTTCACTTGTTTTAGCCCTTTAGCCTAATTTTAGGCCAAAACCTTCAAGATAAGCATTTTAATTTGCACCCTAAATATTTTTTATTCCTTCAAATTATAAATATAATTTCTCTAATCCTTTTTTGCTCTAATTTAATTTATTTATTAGTTGTTAATTAATTATTTAGTATTTTGTGGCGTTTTACATCCTACCAACCTTAAACAAAAATTTTGCTCCCAAAATTTCGATCGCTAAAAGAAAAATACGTGAGGGTAGCACTTCTTATCTCAACTCCCCAATCTTTGATCCTTTATCAACCCTCGAAACAATCTTATATCCCAAAACTTCTCTTTCACATCGTAACAGCCCTAACACCATTAGAATTACTGCGCTTCCGCAGCGTCACTCTGATCGTTTGCCCTCAATAATTTATTTATTCACCCAGTTTATGCAAAGCAAGTATCACAGGCTATAAAAGAACATTTTCATTCCAGTATCATGTAAGGCAAGTCAAATCGTATTAACATTCTCGCATTTACCTCGGTTTAGAGTCTCTAACCCAACAGCTTCACCTGGCGTCTAGGTGAAGGTACGACTTTGCCGTTGAGCTCCTTTGGCATTCTGATTCTTCCTCTCTGGACAATTCAACGACATGTGACCGGCACCACCACAAGAGTAACATAAGTCCAAACCATCTTTACACGGAGTAGCAGGATAAGAGCTTCTGCACCTTTTACAAGTCAAATCATTAGGAGGAACTTGAGCTTGCTTTCTTCTTTCTCCCCCTCGGTAATTGTTCTTATTGTTCCTTCGGAAGTTGTTCTGGCCATGGTGGGGTTGTGGGGTGTAGCTGCTCCTCTTAAAGTTTGGACCTTCATGACCTATATTGTAGAAACCTCTATGGTTATCCCTTCCCACCGAGCACTGAGCACTCCTCAACCACTCTTCTTTTGTTGACCAATTCAGCAAAGTTCTTGATATCCATAGGTGCCATAGCTCTCATTATGTTATCTTGAAGATGATCCTGATATATAAGGTACTTCCACTCCTCATAACCTTCAGGTGCTCCTTGGTAAATCCTAAAAAAATGATACAACTCCTCAAATTTGTTGGTATACTTTGTCAGAGACATAAACACATGCTTTAACTGTGGCAACTCCAACTCCTTAGCTACCCTTATAGAATTTGCGAAAAACTTCATATAGAATTCACCCTTGAACATCTCCCAAGTGATAACTCCATCCCTATTACTCTATTGCAATAGACGGTGAGCTTTTTGCCACAAGAATTGAGCTTTTTCATCTAATTGGTAAGTAGCAAACTCTACAAATTGGCACTTGATGTGTGAGAATTATGACGGTGCTGAATTTTCCAATAGAAAATAAGCATTTCGTTGCAAGTATAGACCGAACCAACAATTAACTCCTACGAACAGAGTTTGGAATATAAGAATTTTGTCACAATCCAAAATAAATAATAATCGGAAGTTTTGAAGTCCTGGGTCGTCTCCCTCGGACCATGAAAATTAATATGCACACTCTTGGTTGTGAAATTATTGGGGTTTGCAAGCATAAGATGAAAAATTAAAAGAACTAAAGAATAAAAGAACTAACAAAAGATTAAAAAGCAATTAAAGCAAATTGAAAGAAAGTAAGATCAAAACTAGTGAAAATGCGATAAATGCATAAAAGAGCCTTGACTTAGGAATGAGAATTAAGGAATCCTATCATTGTCATAACCACAACTATGGCAATTGTGATGAGTTAATCTCACTTCGTCAACCCCTAACATCGAGGAGTAAGTCAAGCAAGCATAATTAATCTTAATCCATAAGTCCTAGCTAACTTACTAATTAACTTAGTAAAAAGCTAGTGTCAATGGAAACAAGAGCCAACTAACAACCCAAGAATTACTAAATGTCAGACATTTTGACTCTAATATCCTACGAACTCATTTCCCAAGCCAAGGTGTAAAAATCTACTCAAAATCCATAATTGGTATTTTCACAAATACTTTGTGGGCATAAAAACAAAACATAGTAAATTGCAAAGAAAAATACAAACTACAACCAAACTATTCACAATATCAACAATAGAAACCCCATCAAGAATATATAAATCATAAAACATCAAATTCATTAACAAGAAATTTAAAAAATCAAAATTGAATATATTAACAAAATAACTTGAACCATAAGAAAATGTAGCAAGAGTATTTTAATTAAAGAGAAGAGTAAAGATTACTTACAAAGAGATAAGCAAAATCCAAGATCAGAACTGAAATTATAAAATTCTATAATGAAACCTAAATGAAACCCTAAGAGAGAAATGAAAAAAAAATTACTCTACACTATTCCTACTCCTAATTATCTATGTAACGTGTCTAATTGTAAAAGTGAGCTCTCTTGAATGTATGTTCATTTTCCTTTGATATAGCCTTTAAATTGACTTTAGGAACTCCGAAAATTGGGCCAAAAGCTCCCAAAATCGCGAGCCACGTGATGAAGTCACACGCTGGGACTTGTGCATACGCACAGAAGGTTGTGCGTACACATAGTTCAATGTATGTTTCTCCTTTGTTTTCTTCATGAAATCTCCCATTTTACATGCTTCCTTCCAGTTTTTGCCTAGCAATTCTTGCTTTTTGGAGCTAGAATCACTCACGAAACATATCATGACATCAAATGGAATATTTAATAACAAAAGCGCATGTGTTCACATTTAGGTTCAATCTAGAGAGAAATCAGAAAAGTATGCTACTTTGGTGATTAAGTATGAGCTTATGTGATGAAATCCGTCCAATTCAAACCAAAAATCATCATCAAATATAGATTCATCAATTCCCCCACACTTAAAAAATAGCATGTCTTCTTTAACACCCTAAATTTTTAAAAATTAAATAATTAGTTATTTATGAGTTATTATATTATATTAAGATTTTATTTTCAAAAAATTATTTATAAAAAACTCATTCACTCCATCAAAACTCATTTAATAATCATCTGGGGTGTTTTAGTGAATTTTGGGTTGAAATTTCGTTGAAAATAAAGTATAAATTTGGTGAGATTTGATGGTCGAGGAATTATATTAAAAGTTACGAAGAATCGGTAACTGAAATACTCGAGAACGGATTAAAATAAAAGTAATATTTTGAAAGGAAAGGACTAAGGGTTTCGGTTTTGATATAAGAGAAAGATTAGTAATTAAATTGTATTTTTTAAGGGATAAAAATGGGTATTTTGTAAAAGATCGGGGTCGTTTTTATAAATATGAAAATAAGTGGGGGTTCAAATATAATTTTTATAAAAAATCGAAGTTAAAAATAGAATATAAAAAAGTTCGTGATTTAGAAAGTCACTAATAAAAGTTTAAAAATAATATTTTATAAACTAAGTTTTAAAAGAAGATTATAAATATTATTTTAAATACTTCTTTAAAATTATTCATTTATATTAAAATAAATTATTACTATAATTAGTATTTATCAAAGATATTATTTTGTAAAAATATTATAATGTGTAATATTAATAAGTAAGCAAGTAAGCAAAGTAAACCTAAAAATTTTAGAAAACACTGACTTAATTAAAGAACTTTATAATTCTTTTTCATAAGGCACTTAGGGAAAGGCGAGGGAACAATGTGAGGATGATTTATATTATGAACGATAAGAAAGAAAGAAGAAGAAAGAAAAGAAAAGGAAAGAAAAATATTAAAAAAACCTCTCCCACAGAAGAGCAGAGAGAAAAGGTTAAAAGAATCTAAAGAACCTCTACCACAGGAGAGCAAAGAGTAAGAATAAAAGAAACGAAAGAAAGAATGAGCTAAGATGATTATGTACCTGTTGAAAACGAGCAGAGATGTGGTGGTGAGTCCACCGAGAGTTGCTTCTAGCGATACATCGGCCAATCTAGGGGATGGTCGCACCTGTAAGACAGAGGTTGCTTACAGAGGTTATCGCTACATAAATTGGCTAGAGAGAGTCTAACCTGTAAGACAAAGGTTGCTTACAGAGGTTATGTTTGCATACTCGGCTCAAGAGAGTCGCACCTACAAGG
This sequence comes from Arachis duranensis, assembly GCF_000817695.3. Classification (NCBI taxonomy): domain Eukaryota; kingdom Viridiplantae; phylum Streptophyta; class Magnoliopsida; order Fabales; family Fabaceae; genus Arachis; species Arachis duranensis. The sequence goes on along the minus strand of NC_029774.3, from coordinate 80,985,708 downwards.
CAAAGGTTGCTTATAGAGGTTATGATACTGAAAGCCAAATTCAGACAAAGGTTGCTGAGTTGCGTCGGGAGCAGGTCGAAACCGACAGATGAGCTCATTACCTACACTAGGGATAGACATGTGATGAGTCGGAAAATTGATTGTATAGAATTTCTCAAATGAAATCTCGTTGCAAGTATAGTTTCTAAACCAACAATAATCCTTTCATACAAAAATTTGGTTGTCACTAAAATAAACTCCTATAAAAATAACCAAAGTATTCAAACCTTGGGTCGTTCTCCCTAGAAATTACAATAAAGTGTTCTTGCTATTGGTCATTAAGTACGTTTGGGGCTTTTGAGATAAGAAAAAAGAAAAGCAAATTGCAAAAGAAATAAACTAGCAAGTAAGAAAGCTCTTGGCAAGGTATGGAAACTAGAAGTCCTATCCTAGTTATCCTTATCAACTGTGATGAGAATTGTTCATTGCTCCCAGTTGGTTAATCTCAAACCATGAAGGAAAGTCAAGTGGATGAATTAACTTGATATCACAAGTCCTAGCCAAATCTGATAAAAGACTAGCTATAGTGACATTCGAATCAATTAGCAACTTCCAATTATCAATCATCAAAGGAATTAGATAACTCAAGAGTCTCCAATTGCTCAACCAAAGTCAAGGGGAACAAAATCTACCTCATAACTAAAAGAAGCATTTCATCAAATACATAAAAGACAACAAAGGTAAACAACATGAATTGCAAGAATTAAAGAGATCTAACTACAAAAGAAAGAGATTAACAATAGAAAGGCAAAATAATTATGAAACAACGAAGAACTTACCAATTGTATTGAGGAAGAAATGTAGATCTACAAAGGAATTCATAAACTACAATTAACAATACAAAGAAACTACAAGAGAAGTAGAATGTTACAACTACAAGAGAACAATTAAAGATGGAAAAGGAAAATTGAAGCAAAAGAGAAGAAGTAGATCTAGATCTAAACCTAATCCTAATTTTAGAGAGAAGAAAGAGCTTCTCACTCTAGAAACTAACTCTATAATTAAACTAAAACTAAACTATGACTAATTGCCTCGTCCCTCTTCAATCCTTGGGTTAAATAGCATCATAATTGAGTTGGATTGGGCCTAAAATGCTTCAGAAATCGTTGGCCACGAGTTGCATTTAGTGAGTCACGTGCGAGCATCGACGTTTACGTGTCTCTAAACTCTAGGAAACTATGACAAATTTTATATCATCTTGAAGCCCTGGATGTTAGCTTTCCAACGCAACTAGAACCGCCATATTTGGACCTCTATAGCTCAAGTTATGATCGATTAAGTGCGAAGAGATCGGTATTGACAACTTTGCGATTCCTTCATTTCTTCATGAATTCTCCATTTCTACATGCTTTTTTTTCTTCATTCCCTCAATCTAATCTTTGCTTCCTAAACCTAAAATCACTTAAAAAACATATCAAGACATCTAATGGAATCAAGGTGAATTAAATTTAGCCATTTTAAGACCTAAAAAGCATGTTTTCACGCTTAAGCACAAGTAAAGGAGAATTTACAAAACCATGCTATTTTAGTGAAAAAATGGGAGAAAAGTTGACAAAATCCTCTAAATTCAACACAAGATAAACCCTAAAAATGGGGTTTATCAACATGCATCATACTTGTTTGTGCATATTTGTTTGTGAGTGTGTTTTCTATGATTGTGTGTGCTTGTGATTTGGTTTTGTGTTCTATAATTGTTGAATTGGCTCGTACTTTGTTGACTGTTGTTGCTGACCAAGTATATATAAAATGGATATAACTGTACACTCCGACCCTACTAATAACTCCCCAGTTCTTACCCCTTATTTCCACCCCTTTCAGCTACAAGTGCGACGGCTTAGTGCAGAACTACAAGAGCATAGAAGATTCTGTTTACAAGTTGAGTTCTTAGATTTTATTTTCCCCACTCATTTATTGTTTTGGTTTTTTAGAGGGTAGGAATTGTATTTGAGGGTATTTGAATAAGTCTATGTATATCATGCTATGTGAATATATATATATCTTTGTGATTAAGTAAGTGAAAGTAAAAAATATTTCATTTTATTAATTAAATTTTTATTTTGTATTCACGAAAGCTCAATATTAAATAAACGTAGTACATAATTAAAGGAATAGAGGTTAGTAGCACTCGGACTTTTAGTACGATCATGAGGTGCTAAAAGTTCGGGTGTTACATCCTCATGCTAAACACAAACAAGGAGAATGATGAAAGGGTAACAACTTATTAAATGCAACTATCTATATGCATGCAACTATACTAAATACTATATACTTCTATCTATATTATAGTATCCTATTGATGTGGTGAAAACAAACCAACAAATAACCAAGTAGGCATATGAACATATAGGGCTAAAAGAAAAGAAATATTGCAAATGTGATCGCAATCTAATGAATTGATTCAAGTTTTCAAATCGAAGCAACATGCAAGAATACATAATAAGAGGTATGGAAACATAGAATTGAGTAATCGAACCCTCACCGGATGTGTATACATTCTAAACACTCAATTTTTAGGATTTAATAACTCAATCCTCCTATAATCATGCTTTCAAGGATTTGCTCTTCATGTAACAATCAACAAACATATGATACATGAATGCAAATATCATGAGGACTTCTTATGGTTGTAATGGGGTTAGGGTTAATGTGGGTTAGATATGGTTAAGTGGACTAAGAGATTGAATCCTTGATTAGCTTAAGTATCCACTCAACCTAGATCAATCCAATAACAACAATGCAACCTAACCTTCCATCATTTTCTTCCCGCACATTAATGGATTGATTTTCATTCGAATCCACATATGTATTCATTATTTATATTTTCCTTTTCTTTGGGGATACAATTGTCCCCCTTTTTTTTCAAGAGAATAAATGCATATGGTTTAAGAATTTATACATAAATGCACCCATTTTCAAAATTTTTCAATGCATACCCAAAATACTTTTATTCTTTCTACCAAAGTTCCTCCAAAATTTTCTCACACTTAAATGCAACACATTTCTCAACCTAAGCTAATCAGGAATGCAAATCAAGGTAATTGATGATTTTCTGCTTAAGGTTGTGATATGGTAATGTTAAAAATAATAGGCTAAAGAAGGCTCAAAGGGGTTAACAATGGTAGATGCAGGGGATACAGCCATATGGGTTAGTGAGCTTAAATTCAAAGATGGTTGATAAACCACTATTTTATGGTTTATATTGTGTTTAATTGTGTGGTTCTATAATGATCCTTACCCACTTATTCATTAATTTAGCATGCATTTATATTTCCTTCCTGAAATTATTACAAGATTGAAAACTGCTTCCTAGAGACTTTTAATTATGCATTTTAATTCTCCTTTATTCCACTCGATGCCGTAATCTGTGTGTTAACTGTTTCAGGCTTTATAGGGCATGAATGAGTTGGAGATTGGAAAGGAAGCAAGCAAAAATGGAAGGAACACGAGAAATTGAGGAGATAACCAGTGAGAAGTGACGCGGCCGCATGGCTCACGCGTTCGCGCGAAAGAGGAGAAATCGCAGTGACACGGCTGCATGGCTCACGCGACCGCGCGGATTGGAAAAGCACAAGTGATGCGGAAGCGTGGACGACGCGAACGCGTGGCAAGGAAAATAACGCTAATGACGCGTCCGCATGGATGACGCGATCACGTGACGTGCGCGATCTGCATAATCTGCAGAATTCGCTGGGGGGCGATTTTGGACCCTATTTTGACCCAGTTTTCGGCCCAGAACAGCAGACTAGAGCCAGAGAACATGCAGAAACCAGGGACAACAATTCATTCTAGATAGTTATAGTTTTAGATCTAGTTTTTCTCTCTACACATTCATAGTTTTTAGGATTTTGTTTTTCTACCACTTTTTGCATTGGGATACTGAGAAGAGTTATTACCTCATCAAGATTTCGTCATTCTAGTTCGTTTTCTTTACTTGGCTTTACTCTTCCATGTCCTTTGCTTTGTTTAATTTTACCATTTGAATATTTTTAGGATTATTTAATATAAGGATTACTTTTATTTTTAATTGATTATTTTGATTTTTATTTACAATGTCTTCCTTTAATTCCTTTTCATATGTTATGAATTTTACATTCACAATGAGCGAGTAGTTCCCTAACTTGATGGGGAGTTGATTGAAAGGAACCCTTGAGTTGGAAAGCTTAAAAGAAAGATTGTAATTGGGTTTATTGTTGAAATGCCCTCTAGTCACTAACACCAATCCATTTTAATTAAGTGGGTTGCAACTTGTGAACGGACATAGCATTCCAACTTGTTTGACTTTCCCTTACCTAGTAAGAGATAACTAAACAGGATAACCTTTAATTATCAATTAATCTAGAGAGTAATCCAACAATAATGGGGCTTCCAACTAATCAACTCCCAGTCAAGGCTTTTATTTACATTATTCAAATTCTCCAATTTAATTTCCTGTTTACTCAACTCAAACCTTTTTGAAAACATCTGATAATAAAATAGCACACTTTTCTGCAACTCGTTAAAAGACGACCTGGGATTCATACTCCCAATATTTTAATTTTAAATTTCTGTGACACCTTTCTAAATTGATAAGTGGATTTCTGGTGAGTTAAGAACTATACTTGCAATGTATATATTTTAATAATTTTTAATTCGCCATTTTTTGCCCGCATCAATTTTTGGCGCCGTTGCCGGAGAGTTGCAACTGTGTGCTAATTTATTGATTGGTATTTATTTTAATTGCAATTTTTTTCTTTTCATTCTGTCACTATGAGCTGTACGTCTCTTTCGTTAAATGACGCGTTCACTTCCTGATCCAAGCTTGCCAGTATTTGACCCTGAAATTGAAAGAACTCTTTCACATATAAGGCAAGCTCGGCGTCGGCGACTCCTCTTTGAGGACGAACCTAAACCGTCATCTAAGGAAGAAACAAGCTCCCTCTCTACTGATCCAGTTCATTTACGTGCAGGTGACATGGTAGCGCCCAGAAGAGTCACTATCCAGGAGGAAGGAGCCCCTGATTTTATGCTCCAACCATTCCAGGCACACCACCCAACAGTAGCTGTAGATTTTGAAATAAAGTCTTCACTACTCAACTTGATGCCCAAGTTTCATGGCTTACCTGCTCAAGAGCCTATCAAGCATCTTAGGGATTTTCAGACTGCTTGTTCTACTGTTAAGCGTGATGGCACTGATGAAATCTCCATTCTGTTGAAAGCCTTCCCGTTTTCTCTAGAGGGAAAGGCAAGAGAGTGGTACTACACTCAACCCTTAGCAAATGTATCCAACTGGGATACAATCATAAAAGAATTTTTGGAAAAATTCTTTCCATCTGAAGTTACTGATAAACTAAGGAAAGACATTTCTACGATTGTTCAGGATGACAAACGAGACTCTCTTTGAATACTGGGAGTGCTTCAATAATCTTCTGGAAGCATGCCCCCACCACAGGATTGACAAGATAGTGTTACTCAGTTATATCACACAGGGCATGAGGCCCTAAGATAAGACCACATTGGAAAGTGCTAGCAATGGGTCTATGAAGAAGTACAAGACCACTGATGAGGCATGGCAATTGATCAGCGACTTAGCTAAATCTACTAGGAACCACAGGCAGAAACAAGGCCGTTCAAAAGCCATTGCAAAAGTATCCTCTAGTAGAGAGACTGCTGCTCTAGCTCAGAGTATCTGTGAAATGATCAACTTGCTGAAGCAGATGCAATTGAATCAACAACAAGTTCAGCAAGCTCAACCTCCTCCACCACAGCAAAGCCAACAGTTAGTCCCACAGAGAGTTTGTGGAGTCTGTGCTGATTATAGCCATTATACCAATGAGTGCCCGCAGCTCCAACAGGAAGACAACATGGTGGCATCCACTCATAACTTCTATGACCGCCCCAACCAAGGGTACAATCAAGGTGGAAATCATAACTATGGATGGCAGGACAATTCTAACCAGAATTGGAGCGACAACAATAACAGAGGAGGCAGAGACAATCAGGGAAATCAGAGGTGGAATAATAACAACAACAGGCAGCAGAATCAACCTTACAGAGCACCTCACCTGAGGTAATTCCAAGGACCACAGAATACCCAACAGCAGACCTCTCAAATTACTCATCCTTTTTCATCTCCTAATGAAGAGTTACTACAATCTTTTGAGCGGAGACAACAGACCATGGAAAATAACATTATGAATAGCATTAATGCCAGTCTGAATGGTCTGACCTCTACTTTGCAAGCTCTTGTTTCACAGATTGGATCAATGCAAAATTCCAGTAACCAACCTTCAAGCTCCACTGGAATCCCCTCTCAACCATTACCCAATCCAAAGGGGGGCATTAATGCCATCACCCTAAGGTCTGGAACCACACTGCAGGAGAGGAATCAAGAGGAGGCAAGCCCACCAGAACACGCCTCAGCTGAAGAGGTAGTAGAAATAGAAGATGTTGAAGAGGAAGAGGACATACAGGACATAGCTGAAGAAGAAGAAGCTCAACCACAGGAGGAAGCACCAAAAGGTGCAGACACTACATAAAACACCACTCCCATTCCATTTCCACAACTTGCAAGGAAGCCCAGGAAGCAGCTGGAACCCGATCCCGAAATGGTAGAAATATTCAAAAAGGTTGAGGTAATTGTTCTTCTTTTTGATGTTATTCAACAGGTACCTAAATATGCAAAGTTTCTAAAAGATTTATGTATACATAAAGACAAAATTAATGAATTAGAAATTATTCCTTTAGGTAGTTTCATATCTGCTTTAATGGGAAGATTACCTGAAAAGTGTAGTGACCCAGGTCCTTGTATAGTTAGTTGTACTATTGGTGGTGTAGTAATTTATGATTGCATGTGTGATTTAGGAGCATGTGTTAGTATATTGCCTTTGTCTATATATGATATTTTGAGGCTCCCTCCCTTAAAAAGGTCGGCAGCTCGTTTTGTGTTAGCAGATAAAAGCATTATTACAGTGGCTGGAGTTGCTGAAGATGTTTTAGTGAACATTAAAGGGCTCACATTCCCCACTGATTTTTATATCTTGGAGATGCCCCATAATGACTCAGATAAGCCATCACCAATCCTACTTGGAAGACCATTCCTGAAGACATCAAAATTCAAATTGGATGCTTTTTCAGGAACATACTCTTTTGAAATAAATGGCCGAATGGTAATCTTCAATCTGAATGGAGTCATAAACAACCCTCCAAAAGATCATTCTATCTTCCAGTGTGATGTCATAGATGAAACTGTAGCTGAAATTCACCAGGAAGAGTTGGAAGAAAGGTACACAGGACAAGGTCCAAGTGTGGGGACCCTCTTAACTGACAATAAGGGCACTTCGGCATTTTCACAAGCTCCAGACAATCCAGAGCCTGTCCATGATCAGACGTTAAAGTTGAAACCCCTCCCTCCACATCTCAAATATGCTTATCTTGAAGATGAGCAGAAGTTTCCAGTTATCATTGCAAGGGAACTTACTTCTCAACAAGAAGAGCAGTTACTTGATGTGCTGAGGAGGCATAAGAAGGCAACTGGGTGGAGTTTGGTAGACATAGTAGGCATCAACCCTCAAGTATGTGAGCACAGAATATTTTTAGAAGAGGGAGCAAGACCTGTCCGTCAACCCCAAAGAAGACTGAATCCCACTATCTTGGAAGTTGTCAAAAAGGAAGTGACCAGACTATTGGAAGCAGGTATCATCTATCCCATTTTAGACAGTGAATGGGTTAGCCCAGTACAAGTGGTGCCCAAGAAGTCTGGAGTCACTACAGTGAAGAATGAGCATGGAGAGCTCATAGCAACCAGAGTACAGAACGCTTGGAGAGTCTACATTGATTATAGGCGTCTCAACCAAGCCACCCGTAAGGATCACTACCCACTTCTATTCATTGATCAAATGCTGGATCGCCTGTCAGGTAAATCACATTATTGCTTTTTAGATGGTTACACAGGTTATTTCCAGATTCATATAGCTCCTGAGGATCAGGAAAAGACCACTTTTACATGTCCTTTTGGGACTTATGCTTACAAGAGAATGCCCTTTGGTTTGTGCAATGCACCAGCTACTTTCCAGAGGTGCATGATGAGTCTTTTCTTTGATCTTATTGAGGACTGTATGGAGGTTATTATGGACGATTTTAGCGTTTATGGTGATTCTTTTAGCCTTTTCTTAGATGGATTATCTAGAGTATTAGATAGATGTGTCAATACAAACCTTGTATTAAATTTTGAAAAATGTCACTTTATGGTAAAATAAGGGATTGTACTAGGACATGTTGTATCTAATAATGGCATTTCTATAGACCCAGCAAAGGTGAATGTTATTTCTAGTTTACCTTACCCCTCCTCTGTAAGGGAAGTCTATTCGTCCCTTGGCCATGTAGATTTTTACAGGAGATTTATTAAGGACTTTAGTAAGGTAGCACTTCCCTTATCCAGATTACTGCAGAAGGATATTGAGTTCGAGTTCAGTGAGGATTGAAAACAAGCATTTGATAAGCTGAAGAACGACCTGACTCAAGCTCCAATTGTGAGAGGACCAGACTGGAGCCAGCCATTTGAAATCATGTGCGATGCTTCCAACCATGCAGTAGGAGCAGCGCTGGCTCAGCGTGAAGGTAAGGATCCTTTTGTTATTGCTTATGTGTCTAAGACTTTAGACACTGCCCAGTCCAATTATACTACTACTGAGAAAGAGCTTCTTGCTATTGTTTTTGCTCTGGATAAATTCTGAGCTTATTTACTTGGTACTAGAGTAGTAGTGTATTCGGACCATGCAGCTTTAAAGTATCTATTAGCTAAAAAGGAGTCCAAACCAAGGTTCATACGTTGGATACTGCTATTACAAGAATTTGATTTAGAAATAAAGGATAGGAGTGGTAACCAGAATCTAGTGGCAGACCACTTAAGTCGCCTTGAGCATATTAAGAATGATTCTACTCCTATAGATGATAATTTTCCATTTGATAACCTGCAAGCAGTATCTGAGGTAGTCCCTTGGTACGCACCTGTAGCTAATTATCTAGTTAGCCACACATTTCCTTCACACTTTTCTAAGCATCAAAGAGACAAGCTGAAAAGCAAGTCTAAATATTATATATGGGATGACCCATATTTATGGAGATGTGGCGCTGATCAGGTAATTAAATGTTGTGTGCCTCAATCAGAATTCCAGTCCATTTTAGAGGCCTGTCACTCATCTGAGAGTGGAGGACATTTTGGCCCTCAAAGAACAGCTTGAAAGATCTTAGACTGTGGATTCTGGTGGCCTACTCTTTTTAGAGACGTTGCTGAGTTTTGTAAACCTTGTCTCCCATGCCAAAAATTTGGTAATATATCCAGGAGGGATGAAATGCCTCAACAAATTATGCTTTTCTGTGAAATTTTTGATGTTTGGGGCATTGACTTCATGGGTCCATTTCCAAATTCTAATGGTTATTTTTATATATTGTTAGTTGTGGATTACGTTTCCAAATGGGTGGAAGCAATTCCTACCCACACTGATGATGCTAACACTGTTGTTTCCTTTGTGAGAAACCATATTATTTGCCGCTTTGGATCACCACGAGCAATCGTGAGCGATCAAGGCACCCATTTTTGTAATAGGAGACTAACAGGATTAATGAAGAAGCATAGGATAATTCATAAGATTGCAACAGCATACCATCCTCAGACCAATGGGCAAGCCGAGGTGTCAAACAGAGAGATAAAGCGTATCTTGCAGAAGATAGTCAAACCTCATAGAAAAGACTAGAACACCAGGCTACAAGATGCACTATGGGCATATAGGACAGCATATAAAACACCCATTGGGATGAGTCCTTTCCGCTTAGTTTATGGAAAAGCTTGTCATCTCCCAGTTGAAGTCGAGCACAGAGCCTTTTGGGCAGTCAAGGAGTGCAACATGGGAATTGAGAAAGCCAGAGCTAAAGGAAGTTGCAACTGGAAGAACTGGAGAGCCTTCGCCTAGAAGCTTATGAGAACTCAAGAATATACAAGGAGAAGATGAAGGCTGTACATGATCAGCACATCAAGAGAAAAGAGTTCCAACCTGGGGATTTAGTCCTCCTTTACAAATCTCGACTGAGGCTCACGCCAGGCAAATTGAGATCAAGATGGGATGGTTTATACAGAGTATAGAAGGCCGTACCATACAGAGTTTATCACCTAAGCCATCCTTCAAGCTCTGAACTTATCAAAGTTAATGGACAACGTCTGAAGCTGTACCATGGGAGAAGATGCAGAAAAACAAGGAGCTTGAGATCTTCCTCTTGGAAGATCCCCACTCAGCAGAAGATTGAGCTAGTGGAGCGTCCAACTTACGGACGTTAAAGCAAAGTGCTAGGTGGGAGACAACCCACCATGGTATGATTGTTCTTTTCTCTATTTTTAGTTTTTCCTATTCAATAACTCTTCTCTTTATCAGTATTTTCGTGCATCTGCATTTACATACTTTTATTTCTCTGAAAAAAAATACCACGCGACGCGACCGCATCAGCGACGCGCTGCATCGAAAGGAGAGGGGAGAAAATAAAAACGAATAGAAAGTCACGCTGGAGCGTGGCTGGAGGCATGCCAGTGGCACAAATCGTCCCACGCGACCGCGTTGCTAACGCATCCGCGTCACATGGGAATAATGGCCTCCCACGCGACCGCGTGCCCCACGCGGCCGCGTGCCCTGATTTTCGACGTAAAAAGGGTGCACAACGAATTATTGTGCGAGAGTGGTGCTGGACGCACAATCCCTATCACGCGACTGCGTCTCCGACGCGTCCGCATCATTCCTTTCTGAAGCCCACTCACACGATCGCATGCCCCACGCGATCGCGTCACCCCAAATTTGGCAAATATATAAATCGAATAGAGAGTTGTGCAGGCACGAGGCTGCACTCACGCCAAAAGCATAACATGGGTCACGCGACCGCGTGACCGATGCGACCGTGTCAACTGAATTACAGCGCAATCACGCGAATGAGTGCCCAACGCGGCCGCGTCGCTTGCGCTGCACAGCTCAACCTAAATTGCCAAAATATCTTATCTTTCTCTTCTCTAAATCCTAATTTTTCTTTTCCCTCCTTATTTCTTCCTTCTCCCTTCTTCCTTCTATCTCACCTTTCACTCTCTCTCTCTCACCTCCATTAACAAGGTTTTATTTTCTTCTTCTCTCCTTCCTTTTCTATCATTCTTCTTATTTTATATGTTATTTTCTTTTCTTTTCTTTTTCTTTTCATTATCCATATTTTCTTTCTTCTTCTTTCCTTTTTACATGGTGTTAGAAATTTATTTGAGTCATTATTCCTCATTATATGCTTGTGGATTGTTGCAAATTGTTTGGCAATTATATATTATTTTTTTGGGTAAAGTATACTTTTTGTCCTTGAAGTTTGACAAAAGTTTCAAAAATATCCCTAAGTTTTATTTTGTTTCAATTTTGTCCCAAAAGTTTTCGATTTGCATCAAATATACCCCTAACGACTAATTTTTCAAAAAATTTAAAACCAATTCAACAACAATTTCATAAGAACAACTCTCAACACAAGCAAATCAAGCATAATTTTCATGCATTATTATTAGATTGGTCTTAATTTTTTTGAAAATTTAGTCGGTAGGGGTATATTTGATGCAAATCGAAAACTTTTAGGACAAAATTGAAACAAAATAAAACTTAGGGGTATTTTTAAAATTTTTGTCAAACTTCAGGGACAAAAAGTATACTTTACCCTATTTTTTTTAAAGGGTTGCTTGCATGTTTACTTTAATACTTTCTATACCTTATTTCCCATGCATGCTATGTGTTTGTGAAAAAGCCCATATGGCATTATGCACTTCTCTATTATACTTTCTACTATTCAATGCTTGCTTTTCATAAACTCCCTTTACTATTGTATTAATTGAATTTAATTGTCAATACAACATGGTGATTTATTACATGTAATGCTTGGTCTATGCTACTCACGCCCTTTTCTGGCATGCCAATAAACACCTTGCATTCATGATGAGCGGATATTTTATACGCTTTTTGGAGGTAATTTCATATAGATTTTAGCATGTTTTTATTAGTTTTTAATAGAATTTTATTAGTTTCTAAGAAAAAATCATATTTCTGGACTTTACTATGAGTTTGTGTGTTTTTCTGTGATTTCAGGTATTTTCTGGTTGAGATTGAGGGAGCTGAGCAAAAATCTGATTTAGGCTGAAAAAGGACTGCTGATGCTGTTAGATTCTGACCTCCCTGCACTCGGAATAGATTTTTTGGAGCTACAGAAGTCCAATTGGCGCGCTCTCAATTGGGTTGGAAAGTAGATATCCAGGGCTTTCCAGCAATATATAATAGTCCATACTTTGCGCGAAGATAGACGACTTAAAATGGCATTCAATGCCAGTTCCATGCTGCAGTCTGGCGTCCAGCTCCAGAAACAGGTTACAAGTTGGAGTTCAACGCCCAAAACACGTTACAACCTGGCGTTCAACTCCAGAAACAGCCCAAGCACGTGAGAGGCTTAAGTCTCAGCCCCAGCACACACCAAGTGGGCCCCAGAAGTGGATCTCTGCATCAATTATCTTAGTTTACTCATTCTTTGTAAACCTAGGTTACTAGTTTAGTATTTAAAGAACTTTTAGAGACTTATTTGGTACCTCATGACATTTTTCAGATATGAATTTTATACTCTTTGACGGCATGAGTCTCTAAACTCCATTGTTGGGGTGAGGAGCTCTGCAGCGTCTCGATGAATTAATGCAATCACTTATATTTTTCCATTCAAATATGCGTGTTCCTATCTAAGATGTTCATTCGCGCTTAATTATGGAGAAGGTGATGATCCGTGACACTCATCACCTTCCTCAACCCATGAACGTGTGTCTGACAACTACCTCCGTTCTACATCGGATTGAATGAATATCTCTTAGATTCCTTAATCAGAATCTTTGTGGTATAAGCTGGATTGATGGCGGCATTCATGAGAATCCGGAAAGTCTAAACCTTGTCTGTGGTATTCCGAGTAGGATTCTGGGATTGGATGGCTATGACGAGCTTCAAACTCGCGAGTGTTGGGCGTGATGACAAACGTAAAAGAATCAATGGATTCTATTCCGACATGATCGAGAACCAACAGCTGATTAGCCATGCTGTGACAGAGCATTTGGACCATTTTCACTGAGAGGATGGGAAGTAGCCGTTGACAACGGTGACACCCTACATAGAGCTTGCCATGGAAGGAACTTTGCATTATGGTATTGAGTTGAATATTACATTACAGGAATTCAGAAGACAAAGCATCTCCAAAACCCCAACATATTCTCCATTACTGTACAACAAGTAATTATTTCATGCTCTTTTATTTTTCTAATAATTCAAACTGATAATTATATTTGATATCCTGACTAAGAATAATAAAATAAACATAGCTTGCTTCAAACCAATAATCTCCGTGGGATCAACCCTTACTCACATAAGGTATTACTTGGACGACCCAGTGCACTTGTTGGTTAGTGGTACGAAATCATAAGAAATCTTGATTTTGATATTGGGATTAAAATTTCGTGCACCAATTCACTTGTCATTATATGCACTAGCTATTTTCCATCGATGATTTTTCACATGTACTCATGAGCATGTGTTAATGTTAGTTACATCTTAATGTGCATCCATCACCACCTTTTCCGTTTCCTTCCTTGCTATATCTGTTTAAATTTAAATTACTTTCTCTTCCCTTTTTCAGGATGGCCACCAAGAAAGGTAAGGAGAAAGCTACTCCCAAACCCCAGCAAGAAGAGGAACTAAAAGAGCATTAGTGGCAGAACCTTCTTCAACTGCAGTCAAGCCCTCAACAAAAAGAGTTAAGAGGATCATAAAGGTTGATAATCGAAAGGTTGGATCAGCAAGAACAGAAAGCGAAGTTAAGAGAGTGCCGTAACAACCGCCGATTCAAACACCTCAGGGAGCTACTTAGAGGAGATTGCAGAGACTCAGACACCCCGGAATCCACTTCTTTTACCAGCACAGGGAGCCATGATGGTCCCGACTGTAGAGATACTACTACCAGCCCACCCCTGTTCCTGACAGATGGCACTAGGGATAGTGCAAAGCCTTAAGTGTGGGGAGGTCGGTCAGTACCTGACTTTCGGAGGTAATTTCTCTTCCCTAGCCAATAAATTAGGATATTTTAGTTAGATTTTCTCTCTTTTATAGAATAGGATAAATTGCATAGTAATAGGTTAGTTGCATGCATGTTCTACTTGATTGAAAAGACAATAAGTTTCCTCTAAGACTCTATCTTTGGAACAAAATTTCACTAATTTAATTAAAAAATTTTTTTTATGATAAATCTGCTTGAAGTTGTATTTGGAAGATGATTTTTGAGCTAAAGAACACACAACCTGTGAATATTTGAGCCTTTATGCATGGTTACATTATTTAACCATAATTATTTTATTCTTGTGTGTTTAATTCTCTATGATTGTAATCTATATTTTGTTTCATCCTATATGTCCAATATTTATTATGTTTGTATGCTTGCATATGATTAAGGCCATTATTTGTTTAAACTCACTTATCCAAATTAAGCCTACTCTTTTTCAATTACCTTTGTTAACCACTTTGAGCCTTTAAATCCCATTTATTCTATATTTTACCACATTACTAGCCTTAAGCGGAAAAATAATTGTATATCCCAAATTGAATCTTTGGTTAGCTTAAGATAGAATTGTGTGTGCTAGTTAAGTATGGGAAATTGTGGGAACAAAAGTTATTAAGGGAATGTATCATGATAATACAATGGCAATTTGGATACCTACTCATGTGAAACTATAAGAATTAAAAATCTATGTGCATTGATAATCTATGTTTATTTTTATGTCTATATAAAAAAAATCAATAAATAAATAAGGGGACAAAATTACCCCAATACTTAATTAAGAATTCAAAGATCAATGCACATATGATAAAATTAAAAAAAAATTGATACATGAGTATGGAATGTAAAAGGGAATTCTGGGTAGCTAGGTACGAATTCTAAGGTTATATAAAATATATAGGTTGGGTTAAAGCTTGGGTTAATTAAAGATTCAATTTATAAGCTCACTTAACCATATATGTATCCCTACCCTTACCTTAGCCCCATTACAACCTTGAAAAGACCTCATGATGTTTACATTGGTATATTAACTATTGTTGATTGGTTAGGAGAAGAACAAAAGTTAGAGAACATGATTAGAGAAGGATAGAGTGATTACCCTATACACTAGAGAGATTAGAGCGTACATACATCATCAGTGAGGGTTCAATGCTTGAATTTCCATGTTCCCTGCTTTCATGAGCTATCTTCTTGCACTTTTATCTGTCTTACTGTATAATGATAGAATTAGTGGAATTTGATTTGTAATTGTTTTGAAGAGCTTATTTACTTTTGATCAAGTGGGCAAGAATCATATAGTTGCATTCATATATATAGGTTGCATTGCATTGCATGAGTTTCTACATGTTCATACTTATTTATCTTATCTCCTTCAGTTAAGCATGAGGACATGTTAATGTTTAAGTGTGGGGAGGTTGATAAACCACTATTTTATGGTTTATATTATGTTTAATTGTGTGATTTTATCATGATCCTTACCCACTTATTCATTAATTTAGCATGCATTTATATTTCCTTTCTGAAATTATTACATGATTGAAAACTGCTTCCTAGAGACTTTTAATTATGCATTTTAATTCTCCTTTATTCCACTTGATGCCGTAACCTGTGTGTTAAGTGTTTCAGGCTTTATAGGGCATGAATGAGTTGGAGATTGGAAAGGAAGCTAGAAAAAATGGAAGGAACAGGAGAAATTGAAGAGATAACCAGCTAGAAGTGACGCGGCCGCATGGCTCACGCGTTCGCGCGAAAGAGGAGAAATCGCAGTGACACGGTTGCATGGCTCACGTGACTGCGCAGAATGGAAAAGCACAAGTGACGCGGAAGCGCTGACGATGCGAACGCGTGGCAAGGAAAAAAACGCGAATGACGCGTCCGCATGGATGACGCGATCGCGTGATGTGCACGATTTGCATAATCTGCAGAATTCGCTGGGGGCGATTTTAGACCCTATTTTGACCCAGTTTTTGTCTCAGAACAGTAGACTAGAGCCAGAGGACATGCAGAAACCAGGGACAACAATTCATTATAGACAGTTATAGTTTTAGATCTAGTTTTTACTCCTTCTCTAGGTTTTTCTCTCTACACATTCATAGTTCTTAGGATTTTATTTTTCTACCACTTTTTGCATTGGGATACTGAGAAGAGTTATTACCTCATCAAGACTTCGTCATTCTAGTTCGTTTTCTTTACTTGGCTTTACTCTTCCATGTCCTTTGCTTTGTTTAATTTTACCATTGGAATATTTTTAGGATTATTTAATATAAGGATTACTTTTATTTTTAATTGATTATTTTGATTTTTATTTACAATGTCTTCCTTTAATTCCTTTTCATATGTTATGAATTTTACATTCACAATGAGTGAGTAGTTCCCTAACTTGATGGGGAGTTGATTGAAAGGAACCCTTGAGTTGGAAAGCTTAAAAGAAAGATTGTAATTGGGTTTATTGTTAGATTGCCCTCTAGTCACTAACACCAATCCCTTTTAATTAAGTGGGTTGCAACTTATGAACGGACGTAGCATTCCAACTTGTTTGACTTTCCCTTACATAGTAAGAGATAACTAAATAGGATAACCTTTAATTATCAATTAATCTAGAGAGTAATCCAACAATAATGGGGCTTCCAACTAATCACCTCCCAGTCAAGGCTTTTATTTACATTATTCAAATTCTCCAATTTAATTTCCTGTTTACTCAACTCAAACCTTTTTGAAAACATTTGATTAATAAAATAGCACACTTTTCTGTAACTCGTTCGGAGACGACCTGGGATTCATACTCCTAGTATTTTAATTTTAAATTTCTGTGGCACCTTTCTAAATTGATAAGTGGATTTTTGGCGAGTTAAGAACTATACTTGCAACGTATATATTTTAATAATTTTTAATTCGCCAATTTCTACCCGCATCAATGGCATCAATCATGCTCAATACATTCAAACATCAACTACTGGAAATAAGGAATTAAGCAAAACCAAAATCACAATCAAAGAAGGAGTGTAGCACACAATGAACAAAAATTGTGGTTAGAATATGTAACCCCTCATTAAAAGCTCAACAACTCACAAGGTATTTTGTTTCATCTCTCTTCTATGTTTCACAAAAACCATTCAAGCAAGACCAAAAATAGTTTTCCGAATCAATTCAATAAGATGCCTTAAAAAAATTCTTAGAAATTTTTGTTGTTTTCACTAAAATTATTTTCTATATGTGTATGTATGATACCTTGGATTCAATGCTCAAAATTTGTCTAGTTCTTTTCCTAATTTCCAATATACAAAAACCATTATGAATAATTAGGATAAAATTGAACTAGGCGCTATACTATTCACATCATCTAATCACACTACTATACATATAATATATACCAAGTAAAATAAAAGTGCAATATATATATCAACCAAAATGAAATAAAACTAGAAGCAAACCAAAATATATACAAACAACTAAAATAAGAGAATATAGTGCAAAAGTCAAAAGTACTTGAAACATCCACATAAAGCATAATAAGAACTAAACTAAAATGGATAACAGTATTTGGAAGAGAATTTTACACCCAAAAAGTTGGGAATCCTCCCCTACACTTAAGCGTTGTACGGTCCTCCATGCCAAAAAAATGAGAATGGGGATGATTGTCTCTATGAAGCTCCACCGTCTGGTGGTGGTGGGTGCTGTGGTGGCTGATATACAATCAAGTCTCGGGTCGGCTCGGCAACAACATCCTCAACTGTCTCATCCTCTACTGCCAACTCAGGCTTAGGCTCAGGCTCAGGTGTATTTGCAGGAGCTGGACTAAGGTCTCGTCCCTCAAGCTTCGCCGCCACCCACTAAAAACGGTGTGCATTGTGGCGCTCATTACAGTGGACTTCCTGAATAAGATCCTGAACCAACTCGTAAAGAGGTTGTGCTGCAGGTGCAGGAGCTGATGGTGCTGGTGGTGCTAATGACGATGACAGCTCTGTAGTCTTTCTTTTCTTCTGTGCTGGCTCCTCTCATTCCCTGAATGGCAAAAACTGCTGGCCATTCGGAAATATCCACATCTGGTCACCCGGCCTCTGCTCCACCCCAGATGCCATGGCTAACCTCATAACAAGCAATGGGAAGGGAATGTTAAACTTTTTGTTTTTGTTCACCTTCAACATTGACTTTCTAATAAAAGGCAGAACATAAATCTTTTACCTTCCAAGATTGCCCAAAAAAGCACATCCACTCGGACTCTGATGTGGGTGGGAAGAGTACTCAGCAAATAGATAATCAGCCATTATCTGCTGCCAAATCCTCGCCTCAGCATGAAGGTCAGAGCATGCAATACTGATGGGAGCCGCTATCTCTCTTGAACTGTACTCCCAGTAGGGCTCAGGTCGGCCAATCTTCTTCATGATGGTGTCTAATGAAATGTTGCACTTGATAACATCCGCCGTTATCATTGGATAGGCATCTCAGCTAGGCGGGATGTGAGGAAGCTGCCGGAGGACTTTGAATGCACGAGTCGAGGTATCTAGCTGTACCCCATGGAGAAAAATAGTCTCAACGTCCGCCTTCAGCAGATTTCCATAGAACTCTCTCACCATGTCTTCATTAATCTCCACCGGATCAAGCTCTATGAACTTTCATTGGTAATAGTCAATCCGGCTATGGATAGCATCCTCATATCTTTCCAGCACATCTAACATCCTTTCATAACGGAAGGATTTTTTCTCAAGCTTCCTGTACTGATTGTGGGCTTCTTTGTTTGCAAAGGTGTCTGGCTAATTACCTGGATGAACAATGGCGGGAGCCGATGATGAAGCCAGCTCCTTGCCTTTGTGGTGCATCCTGAAAAAGAAAGAATGGAATACAACTCAAAATCACATGGTAAATGGCACAATAAAGCAAAAGAAGGATTAATTAAAATGCAAAATTTAGAGCCAAGAAGGAAAATAAGTACTTAATTAGGGAAAATATTTAGAAATGTGGTATGTTCAAGAGAAGGTAATGTTTTCCACAATTAAGGAGGCTAAGTAGTAAATAAAAGAATGAATACAATTGAAGCACAAATAACTTAGGCCAAAGGAATTAAAGTGAATTGAATTTGAAAAAGGTTTTACATGGAAGTTGTGCAATGAAATCTCAGCATTAACAAAAATTAGCACCACAACCATAATCCATTCAAGAGTAGAGAAGCTTACTTATTCATCACAAAAACAAAGAAATAATCATATTAAAGAACACGTAACCATGTATGTGATTATTTATATTCAAAACCAAAACAAATAAGCAATTTCATTCAATTCACTCAACTAAACATGATATGCACTTCTGAAATTACACCAAATAAATGACCAATTGATGAGATTGTAACCCAATTTGGTGTTAAAACCAAAGTAACAACCAAGTGCCTTGTAAAACTTATCCCAAACATACTCAAAAATCACATAAAACTACACAATTTCTAATAATAATGCCTAATGAGAACAAAATTTAAGACAAATGCTGGACAAACATAAAAATTAAACAAAAAATTTCATATTGACATTTCATTGAACATATGCCGTGTATAATATGCAAACAGGGATTTTGAGCTCAATTGAAGCAGCTATCAACCCAGAAAAATAGCCAGCAACCACTTGCAATCCAACAAACATTAATTAACTAATCTAGACCTAACAAGATCACTAAAACCAGAATGAAAAAGCACTTAAAAATTAACAAAAGAGAGAACAGAAACAAGGAAGGGGAAAGCATGGAACCTGTGTTGGTGAGAGGGAAGAAGAACGTGGATATAGGGGCGAGCAGTGGTGGTGTGGTAGCAAGAAGTGGAGGGAATGGAAAGAGGGTAGGTGACAGTGATTGCCAGCATTATTGGACGGAGGTTGGGGGTGGTTGGAATGGGATGGCGCGGGGCTGAGAGTGAAGAAGAAAGAAAAGGGCTTGGGGGGGTTTGAAGGCGTGATAAGGGTTCCCTTTCGAATTAACATTCGAAATGCAATTTGTGCATACGTAGAAGGAAGTGTGCGTGCGCACACTAGGGAGATCAAAGGGGTGTTCATACGCACAATGGTGTGCGGATGCTCCCGGTAGGAAGGGTGCTAATGAGTGTGCATATGCATAGGATTTTTTTTAGGGATCAAGGGTGCGTGCGTACGCACAGAGGCAAAAAAGGCTACGTTGCGAATGCACAATAAGGTGCAAGCACTCCCAGCAAAAAGGGTGATAATGGTATACGTACGCATAAGGAAGTATTTCTGCAAAAATTTTTAATGCCTCTAAGGCACTAACATGACATCCATCACAGGTTTTCAGACCCCAAAACACATTATTCCCTTAAAAACACATAATCAACACCAAAATGTAACTAAACTAAGATAAGCAAGATGCGCAATTATTCAAGAAACAAAAGCTAAGAGAAGGAAAGGGTTAGAAGGATATTACCATGGTGGGGTGTCTCCCACCTAGCACTTTGGTTTATAGTGCTTAAGTTGGACATTTGGTGAGACCTTTGTCATGGTAGCTTGTGCTTCCACTCCTCTTTGAATTGCCATCCAAGTTTACTCTTGATTTGAGCTACGAGGTCCCAAATTAAGCACATGCAACTTCCAAGCAACTCCAAACTAGCAATTAAGATCCACAAGTGTTGATTGTTGAAACTTATACCCGAATCCCATACTCTAGTTTCTTGGTCACCTTCTTGTTGATTTTCATTTTTGCACTTGGATGAACAAACTCTTGAACTCCACTCAATTGAATCTTGCACCATATTTGAACTCCAAATGTGAATTGGCTTCTTTGATGAGCTTTGAACCTCCATGTATTCTAACAAACATAACTTGAGCTATAGAGGTCTAATTGACGCAATCTTAAAAGTGTTAGAAAGCTAACTTTCAGAGCTATAGTTTATTGTAACGAACGTCAAGCTTGGGCATTTAACACCCATGAAGGACTGACCTCCCAAGTTAAATGCCCAAAAATGGAATTCAACGCTAGCTAAGGAGCAGGACCAGCGAAGTTCAATGCCTAGATTAAAGTTGGACACCAGTCATCAGCCCAAACACTCACCAAGTGTGCCCCAAAGTGGATTTTGGCACTCCTTAGGCTTTTCTTATCTTATTTTTATAATTTGTAATTTAAAATTAACATCTTTTAGGTTTAGCACTTACTATTTAAAGAGGAGATCACTTAGGAAACAGGGGACATTACCTCAAATCTTCTTATTTTCCTATTTTCTCTGTATGTCATGAGCAACTAAACCTCCTGGTTAAGGTTAGGAGCTTTGTTTATTTCTATGGATTCTTTTATTTTAATTAATTTTTAATTCAATTCTAAGGTGTTATTTTCATTCTTAATCTCATGAATCTGGGTGGAATGAGAGTATGACCCTTATTCTACATGGGCTCTTGTGATTCTCGAGAGAGCTATCTCGCTTGAGCTACAGCTTGGAAACACTCCTCCTAAACTTCTAATTACACAAACTAATCGGATATCTGGCATGAAATCCTGTTAGCTTTGGGTAATTGAGGTTTTTGTGGTGCTAAAATGGTTTTCTAAACTTCACCCTTTGATCTGAAATGAATGACCACGAAAGTGGCTTTTGATGAGGATTAGAGGAGATTAATTCACTACGAGACTAGGCTTTAGTCACTTATGGTTTTCTATAGAATGAATCATTCATTGTTAGGTAAGAAGTCTTAATCCAAAAAGGTAAACATCTCCAAAGCCTTAACTGTTTCCATATATTATCTCTTTAACAATTCTTTTGATTGATTTCTTTATTTTCTTTATTATCTTATTTTATGCGAATTCAACCACAACCTTTTATTTTGTTTGCCTGACTAAGTCCAATAGGATAACCATTGCTTGCTCAGTCCAACAATCCTCGTGGGATCGACCCTCACTCACCTGAGATATTACTTGGACAATTTGGTGCACTTGCCGGTTCATTTGTGCGAGTTCTAATTTCGTGCACTAAGTTTTTGGCACCGTTGCCCAGGATTGTTCATGATTGACAACTACCGGTTGTCTTGTTACTTAGATTAGGTACTTTTACTAGCTTTTGTTTAATTATTTTTAATTTTTCTTTTGTTTAATTAAGCTTGGTGTCATTTTAGTGTTTTTCTTCTGTTTATTTTTCAAAAAATTTTAAAAAATCTTCTCTTGAATTTTCGAAAACTTTTACATTTTCATCTTATTTTTATTTAATTTCTAATTTTAAAGTTTAGTGTTATCTTTTTCTTTCTTTTTGAATTTCGAATTGTTGAAAAACCCTTCCTTTTAAATTTTTTAAAATCTTTAATAATTTTCACATATTTATCTTATCTTTATTTAATTTCAAATTTTAAGTTCGGTGTCCCGTTAGTGATGTTTTTGTTTAATTTAAATTTTCTTTTTAATTTTTGAATCATATCTTGTTTCTCTTTCTTGATTTTTGATCTTTATCTTAATTATCTTTTCCTAGATTTCAAATTTTGTTCTAGTTATCTTGTCTTTTTATCTTCCTTTTTAAATTTTTGAATCTTATCTTATTTAATTTTCTTGACTTTTGATTTCTCTCTCATTTATCTTTTTTCTTGAGTTTCAAAATTTGTTATTTTATCTTATTTTCATTTAAATTAAAATTTTAAAGTTTGGTGGTTCTTTAGCGTTTTCTCTTTCTTTTTGAATTTTGAAAAATTTTAAACCTCTTTCTTTCTAATTAAAAAAATCAAAATTTCTAAGTTAGTTTTTTAATTTTTAAATTAGTTTTCTATTTTTTTATTTTTTTATTTTCGAATTTTTATGATTTAAAAAAAAACTTTTTCTTTTTAATTTCCAAAACATTTGAGACTAATTCTTGCATGCTTGTTTCAAATTTTCTTGTTAATTGGCTTCTTTATTTTATTTTTATTCTTTTGGATATCTCACTAGGAGTTCTCTAGACTTCGACATAGAGACTCTTACTTTTCTTTCTCTCTTGTTTAGGAACACTAAAATCACCATGGATCCAGAAGAAAGTGCACAACCTTGAAGAACTTTGGGGTCTTATACAGCTCCCACCCCTAATCTCTATGGAAGAAGCATCAGTATGTCTCCTATTAGAGTAGACAATTTTGAGCTCAACCCGTAGTTAATCACTCTAGTGTAGCAAAATTGCTACTTCCATGGACTCCCCCAAGAAAAACCCACTGAATTTATTGCTAACTTCCTGCAAATCTTTGACACTGTGAGGACCAGCGGAGTAAACCTGACGTCTACAGGTTGCTGCTCTTCCCATTTGCTGTAAAAGACCAAGCAAAGAGATGGTTGGATGCTAAACCTAGAGCAAGCCTAAACACACTGAGTAAACTAGTGAACAAGTTCTTGAATCAATATTTCCCTCTGAGGAAGTTGACTAAGTTGAGAATGGATATTCAGACCTTTAAACAAGGGGAGAGTGAGTTCTTTCATGATGCTTGGGTGAGGTACAAGCTTATGCTCAGAAAATGCCCCACAGAAATGTTCTCAGATTGGGTTAAGCTATATATTTTCTATTTTGGATTCACAGACATGGCCAAGATATCCATGGATAACTCTGCTGGTGGTTCAATACACATGAAGAAGACAACTGAAGAAGATGATGAACTTATTGAGACAGTCGCTAACAATCAATATTTATACTTATCTAATGAGATCTCTATGAAAGGGGAAGTCATGGCAGTGTCCGCTGAACCCACCACTCCTAAACAAAATGAATTTTTAGCCTAACAGCTACACCTTCTCACACAACAGGTGTTGAGCTTGCAAGAAGTATTACAGGAGACTCGAGCCTCCAATAAGAATATGGAAGCACAGTTGAACCAGGCCAAACAACAAATATCTAAACAGATAAGAGATGAGTGCCAAGCTATTCAATTGAGGAGTGAAAGGACCCTGAATACCCAGCCTCAGAATAGTAGAGCGCAGGATGAAGAGGAAATGTCAGAAGGTGAAAATGCAGCAACCCAGAGTACCATCAGGAGCGTTCAACGCCCAGAAAGGGGAGGAGCCATAAACGCCAATCCAAGGGACATTTCCCCTAGACACCCTGATAGCCCTTGGGAGCTTTATAATCCCCTGCACCATTGGAAACACCTGTATAAAGAAGGCCTTATGCGATCTTAGAGCAAGAATCAGCTTGATGCCATTATCATTACTTAATAAACTCCAAATTCAAGAAATTAATCCCACCCGTATTTGCCTCCAACTTGCTGACCGCTCAGTCAAGTTTCCAATGGGAGTGGTGGAAGACATGCTTGTGAGAGTATGACCCTTTTCCTTTCCTGTGGATTTTGTGATACTGGATATGGAGGAGGATAAGAATACATCCATCATTCTAGAAAGACCTTTCCTAGTGACAGGGCAAACTATCATCGACGTCCAGAAGGGGGAAGTGACACTGAGAGTTAATAATGAGGAGGTTGTACTAAATGCAGTCGAGGCCATGCAACACCCAAATCCCCCAGAGGAGTGCATGAGGATAGATGCCATAGATCCCCTAGTTGAAGAAGTGTTTGAGGCTGAAACACCTAAAGAGGAACTGGACACGATTCTTGAAAAGATTCTGCTTGAACTGGATGGGCCGAGGCTTTAGAAGGAGATGTTCAACACACATGGAGGGGAAGATGAGCCTGCTAAGCTCAAGCTCAAGCCCTTACCTCCATCCTTTAGGTACGTGTTCTTAGGAGATGTCAACACTTATCCGGTGATTATAAGCTTCTGCCTATAGCAGAAAGAAGAATAAGCCTTGATTCAAGTCCCCAAAACCCATAAAATAGCTCTCGGATGGACCATAAGTGACTTAAAGAGGATCAGCCCCACTTGGTGTATGCACAAGATACGACTTGAAGATGATGCTAAACCAGTTGGGCAACCACAGAGACGGCTGAATCCATCTATGAAAGAGGTGGTCCAAAAGGAGGTTACAAAACTTTAGGAGGCTGGAATCATATATCCTATTTCGGATAGTCCCTATGTAAGCCCTGTACAGGTAGTACCCAATAAAGGGGGTATGATAGTGATCCACAATGAAAAAAATGAGCTGATCCCTACAAGAACGGTCACACGATGGCGCATGTGCATCGACTACAGGAGGCTCAACAACGCCACAAGAAAGGATCATTTTCCTCTACCTATCATTGACCAGATACTGGAAAGGTAGCTGGCCATGCATTCTATTGCTTTCTAGACGGCTACTCAGGCTACAATTAGATTAAAATAGATCCTCAGGATCAAGAAAAGACGGCGTTTACATGCCCATATGGAGTATTTGCCTACAGGATGATGTCGTTTAACCTTTGTAATGCCCCACCAACCTTTCAAAGGTGCATGCTCTCCATCCTCTCAGATATGGTTGAAAAATTCCTTGAAGTATTCATGGATGACCTCTCTGTCTTTGGTGATTCCTTAGACTCCTGCCGTAACCATCTAGCCTTGGTTCAGAAACGATGCCAAGAAACAAACCTAGTATTAAATTGGGAAAAATGCCACTTTATTGTAACTGAAGGAATTGTTCTTGGGCATCGAAATTCAAATAAGGAAATTGAGGTTGATCAAGCTAAGGTGGAAGTAATTGAAAAATTACCACCACCTACTAATGCTAAGGCAATTCGAAGTTTCTTGGGACATGCATGATTCTACAAGAGGTTTATAAAAGATTTTTCTAAAATAGCAAAACCACTATGCAATCTTCTAGCTACTGTAATGCACCACTATTTCGTGGTACATCTTGTGCTTAATTGAGTGGATTTTATCCATTATTCTCACATTTATTCACAGAATCTGCATGTTTTACACTTTCCTTCCTGATTTTATGCTATGATTGAAAACATGCTTCTTTGCCTTTAATTTCGCTAATCTTAATCCTCTCTTATTACCATTCGATGCTGTGATATGTGTGTTAAGAGCTTTCAGGTTTTATATGGTAAGAATGACTTAGAGGATGAAAAAGAAGCATGCAAAAGTGGAAGGAGTACAAGAAATTGAAGGAAATGCAAAGCTGTCAACCCTGACCTCATGGCACTCAATCGATCATAACTTGAGCTACAAAGATTCAAATGAGACAGTTTTAGTTGCATTGGAAAGCTAACATTTGGGTCTTCATAAAGATATATAATTCGCTATAGTTTCTTTGCTGTTAGGTGATGCGTACATGTGAATGACGCGAATGCGTGGATGGTGCAGCAGACAAGTGACGCGTACGCGTGGGCGACGCGTACGCGTAACCGAGCCACATGCTGGACGTATCAAAAATCACTTGGGGCGATTTCTGCGCTATTTTTGACCCAGTTTTAGGCCCAGAAAACACAGATTAGAAGCTGCAGAGTGGAGGAATCATTCATTCACTTCTCATTCACACAATTTTAGGTTTTAGATGTAGGTTCTAGAGAGAGAGGCTCTCTCCTCTCTCTAGGTTTTAGGATTTAGGATTTCTCTTCTACTCTTATTGATTACTCATTGTTACTACTTTAGTTTGTGAACTTTTGATGCTATATTCAATTTCCATATTAGTGCAATTGATTGTTTGGATTTTATTATCTCCTATTGCTTTTCTATGCTTTTGTGTTGTGCCTTCCAAGTGTTTGATAAAATGCTTGGGAGGGTTCTAGAGTAGATTTTTCTCCTTTTGGCTTTTGTTGAGTAATTGGTGATACTTGAGTTATCAAACTCCTTTGTTGATTGATAATTGAAAGTTGCTAATTGATTTGGATTCCACTAAAGCTAGTCTTTCCTTAGGAGTTGACTAGGACTTGAGGGATCAAATTAATTCGTCCACTTGACTTTCCTTTATTCGTTGAGGGTTAATGGTGTATGAAATTGTGATCTCAATGGTTCCAACAACTTGGTACGCACAATTGTAATATCACTCTTTTTCACAACTTCGCACAACTAACCAGCAAGTGTACTGGGTCGTCCAAGTAATAAACCTTACGTGAGTAAGGGTCGATCCCACGGAGATTGTCGGCTCGAAGCAAGCTATGGTCACCTTGTAAATCTCATTCAGGCGGATTCAAATGGTTATGAAGTTTTGATAATTAAAATATAAATAAACATAAAATAAAGATAGAAATTCTTATGTAATTCATTGTTGGGAATTTCAGATAAGCGTATGGAGATGCATTGTTCCTTCTGAATCTCTGCTTTCCAACTGCCTTCATCCAATCCTTCATACTCCTTTCTATGGCAAGCTGTATGTTGGGTGTCACCATTGTCAATGGCTACTTCCTGTCCTCTCAGTGAAAATGGTACTCTACGATTTCTATACGGCTAATCAACTGTCGGATTTCTCGTCTCGGATGAAAAATACCATGCACCGATATCGTATGGCTAATCAATTGTTGGTTCTTGATCATGTAGAAATAGGATTTACTATCCTTTTGCATCTATCACCACGCCCTACAGTCGCGAGTTTGAAGCTCGTCACAGTCATCCCATCCCAGATCCTACTCGGAATACCACAGACAAGGTTTAGACTTTTCGGATCTCAGAAATGCTGCCAATGGATTCTAGCCTATACTACGGAGGTTCCAATCTCAGATTCTAATGCCCCATTGTCAGAGGGGAGTCGATGTGAATCGTTGATTAGAAACCCAAGAGAT
This sequence comes from Arachis duranensis, assembly GCF_000817695.3. Classification (NCBI taxonomy): domain Eukaryota; kingdom Viridiplantae; phylum Streptophyta; class Magnoliopsida; order Fabales; family Fabaceae; genus Arachis; species Arachis duranensis. The sequence goes on along the minus strand of NC_029774.3, from coordinate 80,957,989 downwards.
ATACACTCAAGCTTATCTTCATGTAGAACGGAAGTGGTTGTCAATTACCCGTTCATAAGTGAGAATGGTGATGAGTGTCACATAATCAACACATTCATCATGTTCTTGTGTGTGAACAAATATCTTAGAATAAGAATAAGCATGAATTGAATAGAAGAATAATAGTACTTTGCATTAATACTCGAGGAACAGCAGAGCTCCACACCTTAATCTATGGTGTGTAGAAATTCCACCGTTGAAAATACATAAGTGAAAGTAGGGAAGGCATGGCCGAATGGCCAACCTCCCAAAACGTGAACAATGGTACAAGGATGTTCCAAAAGATGTCTAATACAATTGTAAAAAGTTCTATTTATACTAAACTAGTTACTAGAGTTACAGAAATAAGTAAATGATGCAGAAATCCACTTTCGGGCGCACTTGGTGTGTTCTTGGGTTGAGCATTGAATCTTTCACGTTTAGAGACTTCTCTTGGAGTTAAACGCTAGTTTGTAACTTGTTTCTGGCGTTTGACTCTAGCTTGCAACTTGTTTCTGGCGTTTAACGCCAGAATAGGGCAGAAAGCTGGCATTGAACGCCAGTTTGTGTCATCTAAACTCGGAAAAAGTATGAACTATTATATATTGCTGGAAAGCCCTGGATGTCTACTTTCCAACGCAATTGTGAACGTGCCATTTGAACTTCTATAGCTCTATAAAATCCATTTCGAGTGCAGAGAGGTCAGAATCCAACAGCATCAGCAGTTCTTTTTCAGCCTCTGAATCAGATTTTTGCTCAGGTTCCTAAATTTCAGCCAGAAAATACCTAAAATCATAGAAAAACACACAAACTCATAGTAAAGTCCAGAAATGTGAATTTTGCTTAAAAAATAATAAAAATATATTAAAAAGTGAATAAAACATACTAGAAACTATATAAAAATAATACCAAAAATCGTATAAATTATCCGCTCATCAGTTAACTAAGTGGGAGCGATGAACAATTCTCATCTCAATTGATAAGGATAACTAGGATATAATTTCCAGTTCTCATACCTTGCCAAGAGCTTTTCTAGTTATTAGTTTATTGCTTTTGCCATTTACTATTCTTGCTTCTTATCTTAAAAACCAAAAAAAAAGATACTTTTCCATAACCAATTATAAGCATACTTCCCTGCAATTCCTTGAGAGACAACCCGATACTTCGGTTATTATTTATTAGGGGTTTGTACTTGTGACAACCAAACTTTTATACAAAGGATTCTTTGTTGGTTTAGAAGTTATACTTTCAACGAGAACTTATTTGTGAATTCTAGAGCACGCAAAGAATCCGCTCGCCAAAATGGCGCCGTTGCTGGGGAATTGCAAATGTGTGCCTTATTATTGGTTATTGTAAATATTTGCTTTTTGCTTGTTTGTTTGTTTCTGTTAGTTTTAGGACTTAGTTGCTTATTTTTATTAGTTTTTGTTTTTATTAGCTGCTATGAATTCTCACCCCTCTGGCTACAAGTTTAGTTCAAATTATATTGTAGGGAATGGAAGCTATAATGAGAACATGCATCAAGGTTGGGACAATCAAAGATGGGAGGAGCCACAAGGATTTGATCAACCCTCTTGGCAACAACCCGCTCCAATGCACTATGACCAACAGCCATTCTACGATGCATACCAAGACAATATTTATGGTGGACCTCTTCGTGACAAACAACCTCCACCAAATTACTATGGTCAAGAGCCATTTCAGGGTGCGTACCAAGACGATAGATATGGTGGAACCCCTTGTAGTTACCAACAAGCACCACCATATGCCTATGAACCCTCTCCTCAACATAGCTTTGAACCACCATACTCACAAGCCCCTTACCGCCAAACACCCTCATATGATCCTAACCCATATCCACGATACTAGTCACCATATGAACCATATATGAAACCACCCCGATTCCAACCCAATTACTCTCAAGAACCACCACCTCCCTATACACCATGTCCATATCCATCAACCCAAGAGCCATATAATCCTAATCATGCAATCCAAGCAGAACAAGAATCAAATGATCGTCTCAAGAAAACAGTGGATAAATTTCATGCAACCCTTCATCAGTTGGAATGAGCGGTGATTCGATTAGCTTCCCAACATTTGGACACTCAAAGAACTCCCAAGGCTTCATGTGAAGAATCTAATGAAGAACGTAGCATGAAGGAGATACTAGGGACTCTAGTGGACAGTGAGGAGCATGACTTTGTACTGGAACAAGTGGAGGAAGCTGTAATAGTTGAAGAAGAAGAAGTGGTTGAAGACTTGGGAGATGCAAAACCTCCATGGGAGACTCAAGTCGTAGAGCCTCCTTCCAAGACGTTTGAATTTGATGTTGAGGAGGGTGTACAACCTCGAAGGCATATCATAGTTGAAGACATAGAGTAGGTTGATCATGAGATGGATTCAATAATTGATGAGTTTTTATCTACAATTGAATCCTCTCCCATTGGACTTGACATGGAGATTAAAGAAGAAGAAGCACAACCTCCCATGCCCTTGGTGAGCAATGAGGAAGAAATTGAATTGGAAGAAAGCTACCAAGAGGAAGCGGTTGAAATTGAAAAAGCTTGCAAAGAGGTAGGAGTTGTCAAGAAAGAACACAAGGGAGTGGAGCTTGAAATCACTTTGACAAAGTTGTTGGAGACCTCTCCCCCTAAGTCGCCATCATCCTTCACAACATTCAAGTGGGTAAAATTCATATCCCTTAGCTTTCTCATTCCACTTGAATATAGTTTACTTGAGACAGATGGTCAACTTAGAGCTCTTTGTGGCTTTAAGAGAGTAAAAGAGAAATGGTTAGTGGTTGGCAACACAATCCTTAGTTCATTATGGTTGAGAGTTCAAAGTCTAAATGCAAAGGTTGGTGTAAAGCTCGATTGAGTGGGTCTAGGAAGTTGTTTGGACGCTTTAGTGAGAATTCAAATTGTTTGTCACCCGGTTGGAACAATGGTGATCAACACAAAGACGGGTGTAAAAGCAAGGTTTGGGACCCTAGAATTCATTCTAGCAATCAACACTCTTGGGGTCTTGTCACTTGCTTCAACTTGCTCGAAGGCGTTATGCGCCTAGTTTGGGATCCCGGAGTTTATTGGAATTACAAACATTGGTGGGGATTCAAGGATCAGTACAAGCACAAGCCATCATGATAAAGAGCTCCCCGAATGTCCAACTTAAGGACTTTAACTAAAAGTGCTAAGTGGGAGACAACCCACCATGGTATAATCATCCCTTTTCATTCCTAGTTTTATTTTATTTTGTTTTTCACAATATTCATTCATAATTTATGCATATTCATCTACATTCTACATTCTGCATTTTGCATTCTGCATAAAAAAAAGAAGAGGGTTCGATGCACAAGCATCCATGAAACGCACGTGTCGTATGTGTATGCGCAAATGAACAGAGAGTTGCGCAAGAGACGTGCGGGAGGGGTGCGTGGCGCACAATCCACACCACGCATATGCGTCTCGCACGCGTACGCATCCCTTGTAGAAAGTTCAACCCACACGTAAGCGTCAGCGATGCGTACGCGTGGGCATGAAAATCAGCATAAAAGCGTGCTGAACAGAGAGTTGTGATGGTCTGGGGCTGGCATTGTGCTAGACGCACAAAATCACCCACGCGTACGCGTCTCTGACGTGTGCACGTCCTTTCGCTTTCAGACAACGACGCGTACACATGGGCGACGCTTATGCGTCGTATGGCTATTTCAGCTTTCATGCGTACGCGTGATGCTTGTGCGCACGTCGCACCCTGTTTTTCATTTCTTACCTCTTTCTTCTCTCCTTTCTCCCTCTTTTGTTCTCCTTTCTTACTTTCTTCTCCTCCTTATTCTCTTTCACTTATTTTCCTCATTACATTTGCATACTTTCATTCATTGCATTTTAATTTTGTGCATATTTTTATTTTTTTCAAAATGTGCTACTTTTTCTTTGGTGTTAAAATTTTCTTACTCAACAGTTGCATATTTCTTGCATTATTTTAGGTGTTTCTTAACTTGTTTGCCATTTATTTGACATGCAATGTACTTCCATTATTCCCTCACTTGCATGTTGTAGCTACCATGTAGTTGAGAACCTTATTGTTTGGCAATAGCCCACATACATTTTATTTCTTTTCATATCTTTGTTTGTGGGTTATTCTTCTTCCTTTTTCCTCTTCTTTTAGGATGGCCACCAAGAAGGAAAATGGAGCAGTTCTAAATGGAGCAACAAACAAGTCCATATGCACATTCTTTAGAGAAAGAGCAGCACTTGTAGCTCACAATCCCCGTCCACTTGTACATCTCTACATGCACCGATGACGGTGCAATCTTTAAGTATGGGGAGGACGATACCGACTTCTACAGGTTAGTTAGTCCCTTCTCAACACCAATGTTTAATTTTCTTTGTTAGTTTATTGTTGCATTTGCATGTTTGATTGCATTATAGATAGACTTTGTGCATATTCTACCACTGCTTTATTGAAGTAATAATTTCTTTTTCAAGAAACTATTTTATAGCATTTCACTAATTTGAATTAAAATTTTTGCTAAATTTGTTGGAAGAAATGTATTTTGGAACATGGTTTAGAGCTCGAACACACAGCCTTGTGAGATTTTGAGCCTATTTGATTGGTTGCATTTTTTTCAACCAATATTTTATTCTTGATATGTGTTGTTCTCTCTAAAATTGTGATCTTTGTCTTGATTGATTCTATATTTCCATGGTTTGATGTATGCATGCACTTATATGATTGAGACCTTGTTTCATTTAGCTCATATATCCACATGGCCTTAACCCTTTCATTATCCTTTGCAAACCAATTTGAGCCTATTTCACCCCATGTGTTCTTTATTTTAGCACATCATTAACTCTAAGAAAAAAATAATAATGTCCTTAATTTGAATCCTTGGTTAGCTCTAGTGAGAGTGTTCATGATCTAAGTATGGGAAAATTGGGTTTGGAAATGTTTGGTTTGAGAATTGGGTGTTGTGTATTATTGGAAAAATATGAACAAGAATGTTAAGCACATGTTTATGCATGCAATACCTTAATCATATGCATTGAAAAAGACAAAAGAAAAGAAAAAAAATGATGAGAAAAAGAAAAGAAAAAAATCAAATAAATGAAAAATGGGACAAAATACCCCAAAGTAAATGTTGGTAGCAATGCATAAGAATTGTACTCAATTTGGGATGCATGAATATGTGTAAAAAATGGTTAATGGATAGTTAGGTTGTGTATTTTGATTACATGGATTGTCCTTAGTTGGGTGAGAAGTTTAGGTTAATTAAGGATTCAGATTTTAGCCCATTTGACCAAATACAATCCTACCTTGACCCTAACCCCATTACAACCCTCAAAAGACCTCTTGATTTGTGTATTGGTGCATTAAACTTTTGTTGATTGTTAGATGAAGAGCAAGCCTTAGAAAGCAAGATTAGTAGAGACTCGACCCTTAAACACATGAGTGATTAGAGTGTATACACTTCCAGTGAGGGTTCGATGCTTGATTCCTTGTTCCCGGCTTTCATGAGCTATTTTCTTCTGCAAGTCTATCTGTACTTCATTTTTATGATTTGAATTAGTGAAATCCAATTCATATTTGTTCTTGAAAGGTTTAATTACTTTTCACCAAGTAGGTAAAAGCATTTTGCATGTAGTTGCATTCATATAGATAGGTTGCATTTCATACTTTCTACCATTCCTCTTCACTCTTATAGTTTCTCTCGAGCTTAGCATGAGGACATGCTAATGTTTAAGTGTTGGGAGATTTGATGCACCACTATTTCGTGGTATATCTTGTACTTAAGTGAGTGGATTTTATACACTATTCTCACATTTATTCACAGAATCCGCATGTTTTACACTTTCCTTCCTGATTTTGTGCTATGGTTGACAACATGCTTCTTTGGCCTTAATTTCGCTAATCTTAATCCTCTCTTATTACCATTCGATGCCATGATATGTGTGTTAAGCGCTTTTAGGTTTTATAGGGAAGGAATGGTTCAGAGGATGGAAAGGAAGCATGCAAAAGTGGAAGGAGTACAAGAAATTAAAGGAACTGCAAAGCTGTCAGCCCAGACCTCTTTGCACTCAATCGATCATAACTTGAGCTACACAGGTCCAAATGAAGCGGTTCTAGTTGCGTTGGAAAGCTAACATCTGGGACTTCGCAACAATATATAATTTGCTATAGTTGCCTTAATGTTAGGCGACGTGTATGCGTGAATGACGTGTACGCATGGATGGTGTGGCAGACAAGTGACGCGTACACGTGGGCAATGCGTACACGTGACCGAGCCACGTGCTGAATGTATCAGAAATTGCTGGGGGAGATTTCTAGGCTATTTTTGACCCAGATTTTGGCCCAGAAAACATAGATTAGAAGCTGCAGAGTGGAGGAATCATTCATTCACTTCTCATTCACACAATTTTAGGTTTTAGATGTAAGTTCTAGAGAGAGAGGCTCTCTCCTCTCTCTAGGTTTTAGGATTTAGGATTTTTCTTCTACTCTTATTGATTACTCATTGTTACTACTTTAGTTTGTGAACTTTTGATGCTAGATTCAATTTCCATATTAATGCAATTGATTGTTTGGATTTTATTATCACCTATTTCTTTTCTATGCTTTTGTGTTGTGCCTTCCAAGTGTTTGATAAAATGTTTGGGAGGGTTCTAAAGTAGATTTTTCTCCTTTTGGCTTTGGTTTAGTAATTGGTGACACTTGAGTTGTCAAACTCCTTTGTTCATTGATAATTAAAAGTTGCTAATTGATTTGGATTCCATTAAAGCTAGTCTTTCCTTAGGAGTTGACTAGGACTTAAGGGATCAAATTAATTCGTCCACTTGACTTTCCTTCATTCGTTGAGGGTTAACTAAGTGGGAGCAATGAACAATTCTCATTACAATTGATAAGGATAACTAGGATAGGATTTTCAGTTCTCATACCTTGCCAAGAGCTTTTCTAGTTATTAGTTTATTCCTTTTGCCATTTACTATTCTTGCTTCTTATCTTTAAAACCCCAAAAAAATATACTTTTCCATAACCAATTATAAGTACACTTCCCTGCAATTCCTTGAGAGACGACCCGAGGTTTAAATACTTTGATTATTATTTATTAGGGGTTTGTACTTGTGACAACCAAACTTTTGTACGAAAGGATTCTTTGTTGGTTTAGAAGCTATACTTTCAACGATAACTTATTTGTGAATTCTAGACCACGCGAGGAATCCGCTCGTCATACTGAAATTCCTTTTGTTTTTGATAAGGATTGCGTGCATGCCAGGACAAAGACATGATAAGCTTATGCATGTCATTTATTATGCCAGTCGCATTCTAAATGATGCTCAAAGGGATTACACCACCATGAAGAAGGAACTACTAGCAGTTATCTATGCCATTTATAAGTTCAGATCCTATTTAATTTGCTCTAACGTTATTGTTTACATTGACCATGCTACTCTTAAGTACCTTCTAAGCAAGCAAAATTCTAAACCAAGGTTAATCATATAGGTACTGCTCCTTCAGGAATTCGATATTGAGATTAGGGATAGAAAGAGATCTGAAAACCAAGTAGTCGATCATTTATCAAGGATCAAACCTGAAAAGGGAACATTACCCCCCACTATTGAGGTGACCAAGACCTTCCTAGATAAGCATCTCTTTGCAATCTAAAAAGTGCCTTGGTTTACAGACATTGCAAACTATAAGGCCACGAGGTTCATCCCCAAGGAGTACAAGTTAGAACCAGCAGATCCTTTGGCATTGTCATGGTTAAGAGATGCTTAGACGGGATGATCAGGCATTGTGTTTTAGAGGATGAAACCCAGCAGATCCTCTGGCATTGTCATGGTTTTGTGTATGGAGGACATTTTGGAGGAGAGAGAACGGCTACCAAAGTCCTTCAGAGCGGGTTCTACTGGCCAACTCTCTTCAAGGAATTTTGGGAGTTTGCAAGAAACTGTGATAAGTGTCAAAGAACAGGAAACCTTCATTACAATCATGAAATGCCACAGCAAGGAATCCTGAAGATTGAGTTATTTGACGTCTGGCATGCTGCATTTGAGAATGCAAAAATCTACAAGGAAAGAGCAAGAAAATGGCATGACAAAAAGATAGCCTTCAGAGTTTTTGAGCCTGGCAAAAAGGTTTTGCTATTTGATTCTAGTCTCAAGCTCTTCTTTGGAAAGCTCAAGTCAAGATGGTCAGGACCTTTTGTGGTCACTAGAGTCTCCCCCTATGGCTGTGAGGAACTTCAAGATCAGAATTCAGACGAAAAATTCATTTTAAATGGCCACAAGGTAAAATATTACCTAGGGGATGAGATGGTTCGCGAGCCGTCCACCCTTTTACTGAAATAACAACAACGGATGTCAAGCTAATGACAATAAAGTGCTTGATTAGAGGTAACCCAACCATAAGTATCCCATAGTATTTTCTTCTTTTCTATTATTTTAGTTTGATTTCATATTATTTTCTATTTATTTTAATAATTTTTTTAGTTTTTCTAACGTTTGTGATCATGTTTAGCCATCAGAACAGAAACAAAAATGTGTAGAAGAGAGAAAAAACACCTTGGAGGGTGCCCCTTACTAGCGTTCAACGCCAGAAGAGAGAAGAGAGCATGGGCGTTCAACGCCCATAAGGGAAGCAGTCATGGCGTTTAAACGACAACAGGGGACTAAGTTTTCTTTGCTTGGGAATAAGAAAACTTTTAATTTTGGTGTTGTAGAGTGAGCTCTGGATTTATATTATCATCAATGGCACCAGAGGGAGGTGAATCATTTTTCACAGAGTAGCAGCAACTGCCATGATTGAGGTGGTTAAGTTTCATCAGCCCCTACCTTCTTATTTCCTGTTTTCTATTCTAGCTTTTGCATGATCACTATTAGGACTTCCTTTGCTTTCTAGTTTAGTAGTTTGATGAGCGGAAATTGTCTATCGGTAAAGAATTTCACAAATGAATTCTCTTTGCAAGTATAGTTCTAAACCAATAAACAATTCCTCAATCAAATATTTGTTTGTCACAAGTACAAACCCCAATAAAAATAAACCGAAGTATTTAAACCTCGGGTCGTCTCTCAAGGAATTGCAGGAAAGTATTCTTGTTATTGGTTATGTGACAAGTAAAGTATTTTTGGGGTTTTGAATAAGAGACAAGAAAAGTAAACGAAACTCAAATGATAAAAAGGTCTTGGCAAGGGTTGATGGTTAAGGATCTTTATCCTTGTTACTAACCACAACATGATAATTGTAAGGATCAATCCCACTAAGTTATCCTCTAACAAATGAAGGAAAGTCAAATGAGCTATATTAATCCCAATCCATAAGTCCTATCCACTCACTAATTAACTTAGTGGAAGCTAGAGTCAATGGACACCAATTATCAATTACTTGGACATTAGCAACTCAAGTTCACCTAAATTACCATCCCAAGCCAAGAACACAAAAATCTACTCTAACATCCTACCACGCATTTTATTAAACACTTGAAAGGCATAAAAGGAAAGCATAATAAAATGACAAGAAATGTAAATCTACAACTACTCAAGGCAAGGAAATAACAATAGTAAAGCAATTAAACAATAAAAGAACATAAAACATAAATTGCATTAAAAGGAAATCAAAGTAACAAGAGTGCATAAACATAAAAGATGTATAAAAAGGAAAATTAACAAGAGAATTGAGAAGAACAAAGGCATAAGAACAAGAAATTGTAAGGAAGACACGATGAAAACAAGAAATTAAACTTAGATCTAAGAAAAATTAAACTAAAACTAATCTAATTCTAGAGAGAATGGAGATCTTCTCTCTCTAGAATTCTAACCTAAAACATGATGGAAAACTCCAAACTATAACTACTTGGTTCATTCCCCTTCAATCCTTGGGTTCAATAACATCAGAAATGAGTTGGATTGGGCCCAAAATGCTTCAGAAATCGCTGGCCACGAGTTGCGTTTAGTGTGTCACGCTGATCCTATGACATGCACGCGTGGAATGACACAAACACATCCCTAAACGCCAGAAAACTATAAAAAATTTTTATATCATTTTGAAGCCCCAGATGTTAGCTTTCCAACCCAACTAAAACTGCCTTATTTGGACCTTTGTAGCTCAAGTTATGATTGATTAAGTACGAAAAGGTCAGCATTGACAGCTTAGCAATTCCTTCATTTTTTCATGAGTTCTCCATTTTTACGTGCTTTTTCTTCATTCCCTCAAACCAATCTTTGCCTTGTAAATCTGAAATCACTTAACAAACATATCAAGGCATCGAATGGAATCAGGATGAATTAAATTTAGCTATTTTTAAGACCTAAAACGCATGTTTTCACATTTAAGCACAAATAAAGGAGGATTTACAAAATCATGCTATTTTAGTGAATAAATGTGGAAAAATTGATAAAATCCCCTAAACTAAGCACAAGATAAACAACTAAATTGAGGTTTATCAGATCTCCCCACACTTAAACAATAGCATGTCCTCATGCTAAAATAAAGAATGACAAGAAAAGGGGTATGAACATTTATTCAATGCAAAGAAACTATATAAACCTATCTACATGCGTGCAACTAAATGCAATATGACTCTATCTACTTGGTTAAAAGTAAATCAATCTCCAAGACATACATGAACAAGTAGGGCCAAGTAGTATGATGATTCATGAATCCTACTGATGGTGTTTTTGTGGAAAAATGAATTTCCAACACACAAATCCAACCGGCAAGTATACCGGGTCGCATCAAGTAGTAATAACTCACTTAGAGTGAGGTCGATCCCACAGGGATTGATGGATCAAGCAACTTTAGTGGGTGATTTGTTTAGTCGAGGTCGATCCCATAGGAATTGATGGATCAAGCAACTTTAGTTGGGTGATGAGTCTAGTCAAGTGAATATTGATGATTTGAGTGAAAGTTGATCAACAGAAAGTAAATTGCAAGGAATTTAAAAGATGCAGAAAATAAAATTGCAGGAAACTTAAAGAACAAGAAAGTAAAAGAGCTGAAACTTAAATTGCACGAAATGTAAATTGCATTAAATGTAAAGGGGATTGGGTGCAGGGAATTTAAAATTCAACAAGAAAATGTAAAGAGCAATCAAGCAGAGGAGTAAAAGATGAAATAAGTGCAGCAAATTTAAACAGAAATGGAAAATTGCTTGAAGAAGCAACACAGAATGTAATTAAGCTCAATTGTGAAATTTAAAGAGACAAGTGAGGATCTTAGGGAATCAATGAGACTAGAAAACAAGTCTAGATCTCAATTCCTTCCTTGATTCAACAACAAATAGATTGAAGAAGAAATAGAGATGGAAGCAGTAAAGAGAGCCTTGATTCAAATCAAAATTCCTTGAATTATGCAGACAAATAACAAGAGAAGTTGCAGATGGAGAATGAAAACAGAATTCCTTCCAATCTCCACCCAAGATTCAAAACAGAAATGAAAACTAAAGGAAAGAGCTATCTACTACTACTACACCCTAATGGAGCTAGCCTTCCTTAATCGAGCTCCTATTGATGCCTTTATATAGGCTTTACAAAATGAAAAATGAAAACAAAATTAAAAACAAATTACAAAAATGAAAATCCTAATTTAATTGATCCATGTGCCTTTGAGTGATGATGTGGGCTTTGCTTGCTTTGGATTTGAGGAGAAATGGGTTTGGTAGGCCTTGATATAATTTGGAGAGGAATTGAATTTAAATGGAATTTTAGTTGAATTTTGGCCCATGTTGCTCCCAGGAGGCTGCTCTCCTCTTGTGGAGAGCGGGGCAGTGGTGTCTTGTGCGCACCTTGCCTTTGCCCGAGGGCAGAGCAGGGAAGCCTTGTGTAAGGATCCAACTAGCGTGCCAAGGCTTGGAAGCATCAGGATGCTGCCCTGCCCTTGGGGAGAGCAGGGCAGTGGTGGCATGGTGCGTGCCATGCTTCCCTGGGCCGTGCGTGCTTGCTGCTGGCCGAAGCTCCCTTGCTGCGCACCAATTGTGCGTGCTGGCCGTGCCAAGGATGTGCATGCCATGCACCACGGAATGCTGCCCTGCCCTCATTGTGGGCAGCGCAAGCTTTCCTTGGGGAGTGCCAAGTTTGAATCCCATGGAGTGCATTGCTTGGCTTTTTCTTCTTGGCACATAATTCACGCCTAAGGCTTGGCTTCCTAGAGGTCTTGTGTTCGAAACTTGGTGGAGGAAGTTGTTGCAATTTTTCCTTGAATTTTCATGAAGAGAACACGACATTGCCCTCCAAAAGGGCATTCTGCTCTCCTTGAGGGCAGACTTCCTTGGTTTCCTTGTGTCTCCCTCTTCGAGCCTTGGTGGAAGCATTTTGGTTTATTTTCGCTTGTTTTTTGCCCTTAAAGATGCCTTTCACTCATGCCTCAATTTTACGCCAAATATGAATTTCTATATATCGTTGGAAAGCTCTGAATGTCAGCTTTTCAACGCAACTGAAAGCACATCAATCGGACATCTGTAGCTCAAGTTATAGCCCTTTGAAGTAGGCATGGTCATGCTGTGAGCGGCCAGATTTTAACTTAGCGAAAATTTGCTCCAACCTCACTTTGTTTCATCATGATTCTGCCCTGCCCTTGGCAAGGGCAGGGCAGTGTGCGTGCCGGTTGCTTTCTTCTTTAATTTGGTCATGGGCCACGATTTTAAAAGCGTGGCCTAAGCCTCCAAAGTGTGCTCCAACTTCAAAGTGTGCTCCAAAGCTCTTTTTTTCCTCTTTTTTTGTGCTTCTTTGCTTCTTTTTCTTCTTATTTCCTACAAGATTTATAAAATTAAAAGATCAAGGAAATCTTCCAATTAAGTACACAAGAATGCAATATTTAAGCACTAATCATCAATTTATTGTATGAATAAGCATAGAAAAATAGGTATATGATGACATGTCATCAAGATGCTTTAAAGAAACTTGTAGGTTAAGACAACCAAACAAGTAATACAGAAGCATAGAAGCATTCAAGCAAATAATCAAGAAATTGTGAATTGGGTAATGAATGGACATTGATTGATGTGTAAGTAAACTTAGTGAACTAAATGAAATATAAAGCTCACATATCAAACAATGACAAATATTGAAGTTTGGTTGCAACACCTAAGTGATATAGTGGTGGAACACATGGGTGCTATGGAACTTAGAAAAAAAGAAGATAGAAATTAAAATCAATCACATAGTAAGCATGGTCTACAAAGCTTAGAAGCCTCAAAAACCTTGTTTGTTTATGATCATGATGCTTTATTGCTTTTGAACTCACAGGATTTAAGTTGGTAGTCATAATGTCACAATAACATATTTCAAAACAAATTCAAGCTATGCTTAGTCATACCACACATGTATACAGAAAATATAAGGACAATCATGCAATTTAAAGTGCTGGAAATAAATGAGAGGAAAAGGAACTTTACAACCTTGTAGTCCATCTTCTCTATTGTTGTCATTTTCCTCCCATTCTTCTCCTTCCCATACCAAATCAGAATTCTTGCTCTTCCTCAAGCAACAATTAGAATAATGGCTATGGGGCTAAGATGGATCATGAATGTCTTATGCAATAAAATGTTAGCATTACATGTGTTGCAAGCAAGCAAAAATGAAAAATAACAATAAAGGCACAAGAGACATCGACATTTTGATTGCAAGCATAAGAAGGTGTGCACAATACTTTGCATAAAGAATAAGTGGCACACCAAACTTAGTGTGACACTCTCACTTGGAATT
>NC_029774.3:80934351-80942926 GCF_000817695.3 Arachis duranensis | reverse complement strand
CAATTCGTACCACTAACCAGCAAGTGCACTGGGTCGTCCAAGTAATACCTTACGTGAGTAAGGGTTGAATCCCACGGAGATTGTTGGCTTGAAGCAAGTGATGGTGTTTTTGTGGAAAAATGATTTTCCGAACACACAAATCTAACTGGCAAGTATACCGGGTCGCATCAAGTAGTAATAACTCACTTAGAGTGAGGTCGATCCCACAGGGATTGATCGATCAAGCAACTTTTTAGTGGGTGATTAGTTTAGTCAAGCTAACATTGAGTGAATTGTGTGAAGTTGATCAACAGAAAGTAAATTGCAAGGAATTTAAAAGATGCAGAAAATAAAATTGCAGGAAACTTAAAGAACAAGAAAGTAAAAGAGCTGAAACTTAAATTGCACGAAATGTAAATTGCATTAAATGTAAAGGGGATTGGGTGCAGGGAATTTAAAATTCAACAAGAAAATGTAAAGAGCAATCAAGCAGAGGAGTAAAAGATGAAATAAGTGCAGCAAATTTAAACAGAAATGGAAAATTGCTTGAAGAAGCAACACAGAATGTAATTAAGCTCAATTGTGAAATTTAAAGAGACAAGTGAGGATCTTAGGGAATCAATGAGACTAGAAAACAAGTCTAGATCTCAATTCCTTCCTTGATTCAACAGCAAATAGATTGAAGAAGAAATAGAGATGGAAGCAGTAAAGAGAGCCTTGATTCAAATCAAAATTCCTTGAATTATGCAGACAAATAACAAGAGAAGTTGCAGATGGAGAATGAAAACAGAATTCCTTCCAATCTCCACCCAAGATTCAAAACAGAAATGAAAACTAAAAGAGAGAGCTATCTACTGCCACTACTCCCTAATGGAGCTAGCCTTCCTTAATCGAGCTCCTATTGATGCCTTTATATAGGCTTTACAAAATGAAAAATGAAAATGAAATTAAAAACAAATTAAAAAAATGAAAATCCTAATTTAATTGATCCATGTGCCTTTGAGTGATGATGTGGGCTTTGCTTGCTTTGGATTTGAGGAGAAATGGGTTTGGTTGGCCTTGATTCAATATGGAGAGGAATTGAATTTAAATGAAATTTTGGTTGAATTTTGGCCCATGTTGCTCCCAGGAGGCTGCCCTGCTCTTGTGGAGGGCAGAGCAGGGAAGTTGTGTGAGGAAGCATGTCGCGTGCCAAGTGTGGGAGAGACCTTCAGGATGCTGCCCTGCCCTTGTGGAGGGCAGGGCAGTGTTGTCATGGTGCGCCTTGCCTCCCTGCCCGTGCGTGCTTGCTGCTGGCCGAAGCTCCCTTGCTGCGCAGCAATTGTGCGTGCTGGCCGTGCCAAGGATGTGCATGCCATGCACCACGGAATGCTGCCCTGCCCTTATTGTGGGCAGCGCAAGCTTTCCTTGGGGAGTGCCAAGTTCGAATCCCATGGAGTGCATTGCTTGGCTTTTTCTTCTTGGCACCTAATTCACGCCTAAGGCTTGGCTTCCTAGAGGTCTTGTGTTCGAAACTTGGTGGAGGAAGTTGTTGCAATTTTTCCTTGAATTTTCATGAAGAAAACACGACATTGCCCTCCAAGAGGGCATTCTGCTCTCCTTGAGGGCAGACTTCCTTGGTTTCCTTGTGTCTCCCTCTTCGATCCTTCGTGGAAGCATTTTGGTTTATTTTTGCTTGTTTTTGGCCCTTAAAGATGCCTTTCACTCATGCCTCAATGTTACGCCAAATATGGATTGCTATATATCGTTGGAAAGCTCTGAATGTCAGCTTTCCAACGCAACTGGAAGCACATCAATCGGTCATCTGTAGCTCAAGTTATAGCCCTTTGAAGTAGGCATGGTCATGCTGTGAGCGGCCAGATTTTAACTTAGCGAAAATTTGCTCCAACCTCACTTTGCTTCATCATGATTCTGCCCTGCCCTTGGCAAGGGCAGGGCAGTGTGCGTGCTGGTTGTTTTCTTCTTTAATTTGGTCATGGGCCACGCTTTTAAAAGCGTGGCCTAAGCCTCCAAAGTGTGCTCCAACTTCAAAGTGTGCTCCAAAGCTCTTTTTTTCCTCTTTTTTTGTGCTTCTTTGCTTCTTTTTCTTCTTATTTCCTACAAGATTTATAAAATTAAAAGATCAAGGAAATCTTCCAATTAAGCACAAAAGAATGCAATATTTAAGCACTAATCATCAATTTCTTGTATGAAAAAGCATAGAAAAATAGGTATATGATGACATGTCATCACCTACCAATTCAAATATCAAAATTAAGTTCAAATAGACTTGCAAGAAGAAAGCTCATGAAATTCAGGAACAAGGAATTGAGCATCGAACCCTTACCAGAAGTGTTTGCACTCTAGTCGCTCGAGTGTATAGGGTTGATCACTTAATTCTCTTCTAATCATGCTTTCTAAGATTTGTTTTTCATCTAACAATCAACAATTATTCAATGCACGCATACATATATCCTAAGGGCTTATCCATAGGTTGTAATGGGGTTAGGGTCAAGGTGAGGTTATATTTGGTCCAGTGGACTAGAATTTGAATCTTTGATTAACTTAAACTTCTCACCTATCCTACACACAACCTATTTAATTATAATACAAACCTAACTACCTATTTTCCACTTTTTCACACACTCATGCGTTCTCTTTTCAATTCATATCCTATATGCATTGATATTATTAAACTTTACCTTGGGGCATTTTGTCCCCTTTTTATTACTTTCTTTTTCTTGCTTTTCCTATATATATATATATTTTTTCTTTTGTTTTTCTCTCTTTTATTTCTTTTTTGATGATTCATATACAAAGGTGCTAGTGCATATGGTTTAAACATTTAATTCATGAGTATGTACCCAATTCCCAAAATTTTGACAAAAATATAAAAACACTCTTTTATCCCAACCAATGTTCCCAATCCTCGTAAACTTGATGATAAACACTCTCACTAACCTAAGCTAATCAAAGATCCAAATAAGGGCATTTATTGTTTTTTGCTTCAGGCTTGTAATGTGCTAAAATTAAGAATAAATGGGTTTAGCATAGGCTCAAAATTAGCTAACAATGGATGATAAAAGGTAAGGCTATTTGGGTAAGTGAGCTAATTGAAACAATGGCCTTAATCATATAAGTGCATTCATACACAAAATAATGAACATAAAGAATCAAACAAATCAAATATTACAATCATAGGAAGAGAATAATGCACACAAGAATGAAAATAAGTGGTCATATGAAGTAACCATGCAATTAGGCTCAAAACTCACATGCTTGTGTTCTTAGCTCAAAAACCATGTTCCAAAATACATTCTTCAAGAAAGTTCAACAAAAAATTTTTCAAATTGGTAGGGTACCCTAAAACAGTGTCTTTGAAAAGAAATAATCACCATAACCAAGTAGTCCTAACAAGAAAGAAGTGGTAAAATATGTACAAATTCTAACAAATCATGCAACCTATCATGCAATGCAACAACTAACTAACAAGGAAAATTAAAAATTGGTGTTGAAAAAGGAGAATAATTACCCACAGAAGTCGGGCGGACGACCTACCCATACTTGAAGATTACACCGTCCTCGGTGCATGCAAAGAATAGCAAGGTGGATGGGTTGCTACAACTGATGAGCTCCTTCAAAAAGGTTGTGCGGACAAACTTGTTTGTTGCCCCTATTTAGAAGCTTTTCCTTTCCTTCTTGGTGGCCAGCCTAAAAGGAGAGAAAAAAGAAAGAAAATTAGGCCTACAACAAAGATATCAAAGCAACTAGAACATAGGCGGGGGCTAATGCCAAATAGGAATATGGTTTTCATCTACATGGTAGCTAAGCATGTAAGTGAGAAAACAATATAATCTAAGGCATATTAATACTTGATGCAAGAGTAGAGTCAAAGCATGAAGAGCATATTGAGCATCAAGTTTAAACAAGAAAAAGTGGATCATGAAAAATAATATGAGTTCATATCAATGCACAAGGGATACAAGAGTCATAAAAAATTAAGCATTGATTTAAAAGTTTCGTCACCCATCAATATCAAACATGTCAAGAGGCACCAAAATAATACAAGAAATTCTCAACAATTCAGTTGGAAAATTCAACACCATTATTAAAATAAGAAACTTAGAAAAGAAAATAAGAATAAGCTATAAAAAAGCAAAATTAAAATGCAATGAATAAAAGTATGCAAATGCAATAAACAAAAAAAAATGAAAGATGAGACAAATAAATTTTTTCATTATTTATTTATTTATTTATATTTATTTATTTATTTATTTATTTGAAGAGAGGAAAAAAAAGAAAGTAAGAAAGGAAGAAGAGAGAAGAAGAAAGGTAGAAAGAAAGAAGAAAAGAGACAGGAGAAAAATAGGGTGCAATCCACGCATAAGCGTCGCCCATGCTTAAGCATGGATTATAGCAAGGACAATCGACACATAAGCGTCACCCATGCATATGCGTGGATTGCAGCAGAGACAATCCACACATAAGCGTCACCCATGCTTACGCATGGATTGTGCTTTTCGCACAAAACCAACACAATTCCCGCACAACTCTTTGGTTTTTGTACTAGGAGTTGCGGAAGTGCAATTGACGCATAAGCATGGCCCATGCTTAAGCATGGGTGATTTTTTTTTTAATCATAAAAGAAGAATTTAATACTCTCCTAACCTATAAACATTCTAAATCAACAAAAATTCATATTTAACAAAAATCTTTTAGTTTTTGAAAAATTTTCAAAGACAAAACAAACAAAACTTGCACTTCTAGCAAAATGCAATTCAAAAACAACTATTCTACAACTTAAAGCATAAATCTACTCAAACAAACCAAGAACCAAAACACCAAAATAAAAATAGGCAAAGGAGAAAACTACCTAACAATGGCAACTCAATTCATTTGTTGATTATATCTACAAGAGAATGGAAAGAGTTTACCATGGTGGGGTGTCTCCCACCTAGCACTTTTATTTATTATCCTTAAGTTGGACTTATGGGGAGCTCCTTATCAAGGTGGCTTGTGCTTGAATCCATCCTTGAACATCCACCAATGCTTGGACTTCCAATAAGCTCCATCATTCAAGATTAATAGCTCCAAGCTTTGATGGAGTTCTTCACAAACCATGAGCTCCCAAAGTTGATCCACATCTTATAATTCGGGATCCCACACTTTTTTTTCACACCCATCTTCAAGTTGATAATCATGATTCCATCTGGGTGGTTTAGCCTTGGAATTCTCATTTAAGCACCTAAACATCCTCCTAGACCCAAGTAATCTAGCTCTACACCAAACTTTGCAATCAGACTTTGAATATGTAACCATAATGAACCTAGAGTGATGTTTCCAACCACTAACAATCTCCCTTTTGCTCTTCAATCCACAAATATTTCTAAGTTGATGATGAGTTCGATTCACTACCCCTTTTTAAAAATTTAGTGAACGAGTTCTTTTAGCAAGTGCACCAAAATTATCGGCAAGTAATAACCCACAGAGGAGTGGGATCGTATCCACAGATATTGGCAAATTCAAGCAGTTTTAATTGATTGATGAATTAGTCAAGCGGATCAATAAGATTGTGAAGTGCAGAATTGTAAAGGGCATAAATGTAAATGACTAGAATATAAAGAAAAGCAATAAAGTGTAAAATTAGAAATTGCAGAATGTAAAGTACTGAATCATAAATGACTTGAATCTAAATGGGAATGGGGAATTACAGAATGTAAAATTAAGCTATAAAGAAATGGACAGATAAGAATGGGGAGATTCATTGAGATTGGGAGATGTTGTCTCTTTGGATCAAATCTAGCTTAGATCTTCTTCAATCATGCAACTCACTGACCTCTTGGCAATCATGATTGATTGATTGAATAAGAGACAAGAAAAGTAAACGAAACTCAAATGATAAAAAGGTCTTAGCAAGGGTTGATGGTTAAGGATCTTTATCCTTTTTACTAACCACAACAAGATAATTGCAAGGATCAATCCCATTAAGTTATCCTCAAACAAATGAAGAAAAGTCAAATGAGCTATATTAATCCCAATCCATAAGTCCTAGCCACTCACTAATTAACTTAGTGGAAGCTAGAGTCAATGGATACCAATCATCAATCACTTGCACATTAGCAACTCAAGTTTACCTAATTTACCATCCCAAGCAAAGAACAAAAATCTACTCTAACATCCTACCAAGCATTTTATCAAACACTTGGAAGGCATAAAAGGAAAGCATAATAAAATGACAAGAAATGTAAATCTACAACTACTCAAGGCAAGGAAATAACAATAGTAAAGCAATTAAACAATAAAAGAACATAAAACATAAATTGCATTAAAAGGAAATCAAAGTAATAAGAGTGCATAAACATAAAAGAGGTATAAAAAGAAAAATTAACAAGAGAATTGAGCAGAACAAACATATAAGAACAAGAAATTGCAATGAAGACAAGATGAAAACAAGAAATTAAACATAGATCTAAGAAAAATTAAACTAAACCTAACCTAATTCTAGAGAGAATGGAGAGCTTTTCTCTCTAGAATTCTAACCTAAAACATGATGGAAAACTCCAAACTATTACTACTTGGTTCATTCCCCTTCAATCTTTGGGTTGAATAGCATCAGAAATGAGTTGGATTGGGTCCAAAATGCTTCAGAAATCGCTGGCCACGAGTTGTCTTTAGTGAGTCACGCTGATCCTGCGATGTGCAAGCATGGAATGACGTGTATAAATCCCTAAACGCTAGGAAAATATAAAATATTTTATATCATTTTGAAGCCCCGGATGTTAGCTTTCCAACGCAACTAAAACCGCCTCATTTGGACCTCTATAGCTCAAGTTATGATCAGTTAAGTACAAAGAGGTCAGGATTCACAGCTTAGCAATTCCTTCATTTCTTCATGAGTTCTCCATTTTTACATGCTTTTTCTTCATTCCCTCAATCCAATCCTTGCCTTCTAAATCTGAAATCACTTAACAAACATATCAACGCATAGACTGGAATCAGGGTGAATTAAATTTAGCTATTTTTAAGACCTAAAAAGCATGTTTTCACATTTAAGCACAAATAAAGGAGAATTTACAAAATCATACTATTTTAGTGAATAAATGTGGGAAAAGTTGATAAAATCCCCTAAATTAAGTACAAGATAAACCACCAAATTGGGTTTTATCATAGTTCAATTTTCAAAATTTTTATGGTTAGAAGATGTCTTATGTATTGCCCACTAAGCTTAAAGAGAAAACTTTTGAAAAAGAAGTAGCAAGATACATAAGGTCTCGAGTTATGACATAAGTTATTCCAATTACTTTTGATATGGTGGCCTTATCTTTATTTTCTAAATCTATGAATTAACTGTGCATAATTGATTTTGAAGTTGAGCATGTTGACTCTTGAAGAACAATGAACTTAGAGAGGTATTATTGATTCTCTGAAATACCAAAAAGATTGATTCTTGGTGCAAAAGAAACAGCCAAAAGAAATGAAAATAAAAAGAAAAATCAATAGAAAAAGGGTCCAAGGCTTTGAGCATCAATGATTTGGAGGGTCAAAATTGGCCTAAAAAGCTCAAAAGAGTTGTTATCCCTAACTATATGCTTGTGGTGTGAAGGTGTTAGGAAAATCTTGAAACTGAGCATTTAAAGTCATGATCTAATGCTATAAAGAGTATGCTTAAGAACTCTGAGCACCACTGTCTGGGAATTTAAGCAAAGCTAAATTTGAATCCAAGGAATTCCTGATGAGCGGATATTTTATAGACTTTTTGGTAGTGTTTTCATATGGTTTTTAGCATGTTTTATTCACTTTTCGTTATATTTTTATTAATTTTTATTCAAATATCACATTTCTAGACTTCACTATGGGTTTGTGTGTTTTTCTGTAATTTCAGGTATTTTCTGGCTGAAATTGAGGGACCTGAGCAAAAAATCTGATTCAGAGGCTGAGAAAGGACTGCAGATGTTGATGGATTCTGACCCTCCTGCATGCGAAGTAAATTTTCTAGAGCTACAGAATCCCAATTGGTGCACTCTCAATTGCGTTGGAAAGTAGACATGTTGGGCTTTCCAACAATTTATAATAGTCCATACTTTGCCTGAGATTTGATGGCTGATGTGTGGAAAACGATCCAACACAAAACTCACCGGCAAGTGTACCGGGTCGCATCAAGTAATAATAACTCACATGAGTGAGGTCGATCCCACAGGGATTGAAGGATTGAGCAATTTTAGTTTAGTGGGTGATTTAGTCAAGCGAATCAAGTTTTAGTTGAGTGATTTGTGTTTAACAGAAAGTAAATAACATTAAATGTAAAGGGGGAAGGGAAGAGTGCAGTAAATTGAAGAACAGAATTGTAAATGTGCAGAATCTTAAAGAGCAAGAAAGTAAATGACTGAAACTTAAAGTGCAAGAAACTTAAATTGCAGTAACTTAAATGGCAAGAAAGATAAATGGCTTAAATATAAAAGGGAATTGAGGAATGGGATTGTAGGATCTAAACAAAGAAGAAGTAAATTGCAACAATTAAGAGAGCAACAATTAAATCAGAAGCAATAAGCATTCAAACAGAAAGGAAATTAAATGTAGCAGAGGTTCACAGAAGAACCCAAAATGAGTAGTGATCTCA
>NC_029774.3:80926094-80934077 GCF_000817695.3 Arachis duranensis | reverse complement strand
GCCCTGCCCTTGTGGAGGGCAGGGCAGAAAATTGATGCATGGTGCGGACGGTTGGTGCGGCCTTGGTGCGAGTTGGTGCGATTTGGTGCGGGTCTGGCGCGCCTTGATGCGTGAGATGCTGCCCTGCCCGCGCCAAGGGCAGGGCAGGAAAAGTTGGTGCTGCCAGGGACGAACGTTGCGCGTGTTGGTGCTGCCAGGGATGGGAATTGGTGCGCCAGGGACGAGCGTGGTGCGCCAGGAATGCAAAACGCTGCCCTGCCCGCACCAAGGGCAGGGCAGAAAGTTGTGGTGCTATCAGGAGGGGTCGTGGTGCGCCAGATGCTGCCAGGAACATCCCATGGTGCGCCAATTTTGCTTCTTGGTGCGCCACACACAAAATGCTGCCCTGCCCGTGACAAGGGCAGGGCAGAGTTCTCTCCTTGCACGCCCCGTGTTCGAAACACGGCTTGGGCACAAATTCCATTAATTTCCTTGGTTTCTTGGCACGGCACTCATCCTTAAGTCCTAGCTTCCTCATGGTTCCTTGTTCGAACCTTGTAGCATGCATGGGTGACATTTTCCCTTGAATTTCTTTCCTTGGAGAGCCCGATTCTGCCCTCCACAAGGGCAGGGCAGAGTTGCCTTCATTGTTTGGTTTCCTTATGTTGCCCTCCTAGAGGGCAGTCTGCCCTTGTGGAGGGCAATGTTGCCTCCCCTTGCAATGCGGCACGCTTCTTCTCTCCTTTGCCACGCTTTCCTTTCCTTGGGCTACACTTCTTAGGCCACGCTTTTCCTTTTCTTTTCTTTTCTTCACCTATAATAAACCAAAACAACACTCCAAGTATCACTAAATTCAAGAGGCTTATAAATCAATTAAAATTCAATTAAAATTAGCTTAAACCTCATGGATTATCATTAATTTCATGGTGGTTGCTTGATTTAGAGAAGTTATGCATTTTCACTCCAAATCACTTACTTAGGGTGCAAGAAAGTGCATAAATGCTAACAAAACAAGTGAAATTAGCTTGAAAAATGGGTATATGATGACTTGTCATCACAACACCAAACTTAAACCTTGCTTGTCCCCAAGCAAGCATCAAAACTAAGAGTAAATGGAATGAATAAGAAAAGGATATTCATCCTTATTATGCAGATAGCAGAACTTGATCTATGGGGCATTTATGCAGATAATGACAACTCAAGTTATTGTTCTTGTTACATAATATACATTTTGCATCAAAGGTTTGCTAAACTTGCTGTTATAAGACTCACTTTTTACTCACTCCCTTGCTAACTTTTCTTGGTTTATAATGCTTTAATAAGCTTATTATTCTGTTAGAGGTTGGGTGTCAAATGCTGCAGCATAGCCTTTGGCTTTATTTTCTTTTCTTTTGCTCAACATCCTTCCACCACAGACACTTAGCTTGCTTAATTCTCCTTAGGATCATTGATGCCCAGCATCTCTTTGGATCACTAAGTGCTTTGTATCTGAGTTGCTCTTTATTGTGGATTTTCAATTGGCCATCCCAAATCAGTTGATCTAAGTGACCGGGTTTCAAAATACCCCTTAGAATTTACTCATCCAAGCAGATCTCAGTACAAGAACACCACAGGCATTTGTCCTAAGGTTCAAAGATCTTAGTACAAGAACACCACAGGCATATGTCCTAAGGTTCAAGCTATTGGTGTCCAACCTTTATTCTTTGTTTTTCTTGCCATTTTGGCTTTTTCTTTCCCTTTTTCTTTCTATTTTTGTTACCAAGGGTTGTCTCATTCTTGATAAGAGTCTTTGTAACAGCAAGCTAACTCACAATTGGATGAGAATGATATTATGCAACACTTATTTCATGAGTTATACATTTAATCAAACACATATACCACTACCAACTTCCATTCATACTTATGCAACATTGGATACTTTACTTTTCAATTCAAACCAAACTCTTTTATTTAAGCATATGGGAAACAAAGCAATTTTCAAGCTGAGTGATGGATGACAAGCATTATGCAGATTTAGCATTTTTAACAAACAATTTCACTTGTAACTAGATAAGCACTTTAGCAAGACATACAATGGTTCCCATGTTCGAAACAATACACAGCAGCAAGGATTAAGTTCAGATACAACCTTTGAAGTTGCAGCCCTTTGATTCTTCCTTCTGTTGTGTTCTCTTTGAGTGAAGATGCATAATGTCTTCAGTTGTTGACTCATGTCCTGCATAATCCTCAAAGTTGCTTGCTTCTCAAGCCCTTAATTATATGGTTAGTATGCATAAACTCAGTGTGGTTCCAGGATTGATTTTTGTGTGTGAACACCAAACTTAATTGTTTGCCACTACCTCAGATGTAACAAGTTAACCATAATTGAAACCATGTATCCTTGCTAAAGGTTAATGAAATTAAAGCTAGAAAACAATTCAACAGTTGAATAATGTGGTTGATTGCTTGGAGCTAGAATCATGCAAGAGGTGAGAGTGTGTTTTTAAATGATATTTTTGGTGGAACACCAAACTTAGAAATCTTCATTCTCCCCTAAATTATTTTTGTGTGCAACACCAAACATAGCTTCTTGCGATATAGATAAAACTAATTAAACTTTTTATTGAAATAAGTAGAAAAGAAAACTACCTCAGGTTGGGTTGCCTCCCAACAAGCGCTGTCACAGTGTAGTGA
Source organism: Arachis duranensis (assembly GCF_000817695.3). Lineage (NCBI taxonomy): Eukaryota > Viridiplantae > Streptophyta > Magnoliopsida > Fabales > Fabaceae > Arachis > Arachis duranensis. Next base: position 80,931,425 of record NC_029774.3, on the reverse strand, counting down.
TCAGACAACTGTGGGGATACCTTCATGGTTTGACTATTGATCATCACTCGATCCCCTAGTGAAAACTTTCCAGTGAGGATTTTTTGCTTTTCTTTAGTTCTATCCTCTGCTTCTTCTTGAAAGAATTCCTTGTTGTGTTTTTCTTGGCTGGTGCTTCCTTTGTCCAGTATTTTCTTGTTGTCCTCTATGATCCCTTTCCATCCTCCCTTCTTTGTAGCGTCTTTGTTGTTGGTTGGTTTGTCTTCAATGGTTTTGAATAAAGTATCTGGTTTCTTCTCACCCATTTCTGCAAGGTACTTTGCCAATTGAGCTATCTGCTCCTCAATTCCTCTCATTAACATCTCTTGATTCCTTGTTGTTTCCTCTTGATGTTTCATCATTCTCTCCATTAGAATTTCCAAGTTTGTGATTCTCTGAGAGTCTTGTGAGGTTGGTTGGTTATGACATGTTGAAGGTAGGAAGGGTGGGTGTGGTAGCGGCATGTAGTGGTTGTTATTGCTGTAATGGTGTTTTTGATGGTTTATGAAGTTTGGGTTGTTATAATGGAATTCCCTTGGTCTGTGATTTTGGTACTCACTCCTTCTCCAGTTGAGATGGGTTTGGGAGTGTCTGTGTTGTGAGTATTGGCTTTGGGTGGTATTAGTGGGTGGGGGATATTGATTGGTTGTGGTCATGGAATTGTCCTGGTGGAAACTTCCGTGTTCTTGATGCTGAGGCTCCCTCATTCTTAGATAAGAATGAGGTCTCCATGGTGGAAATTTGGCATTCACTGTAGCAGACAACTCCATGTTTTGCTGTGGTTGATGATGCATTTGTTTGTTTTGGTCCTTGAACGCATTCACCCCTTCAATATTTGCCACTTCTTTTTCTGGGATTGCATTCTGTGGTTTCTCAGATGGATGTTGGTTGTTGACTCCTTTGTCATCGAAGTCTGTAATTCCTTGAGCATTTGTTGTTGCTTTGAGTAGGCCATCTGAGAAGTAGTCTACTGCTTTTCTTGTTTCTGGGGTCAATCCTTCATAGAAAGCTCGGAAGCCCACTTTATCAGTTGCTTTCTTGTATCTTTCCCAGGCCTTAAAGAGTGGTTCTTCGTCCCCTTGTGTGAATAGATGTTCCTCCTTTTTCAGCTGGATGATCTGTCTAGATGAGGTGAATTTGTCCAGAAATTTGGTAACCAAGTCATCCCAACTAGTGATACTTCCTTGGGGAAAAGTTTCAAACCATTGTGCAGCTTCACCCTTTAATGAGAAGGGGAATAACAGGATCTTATAAGTATCATGATCTGAACCATCGGTTTTGACTGCATTGCAAGTCTTTAGAAAAGTGGATATGTGCTGCTGAGGATCTTCCGATGGATTTCCATCATAAGAAAAATTGTTCTTGATGAGTGTAATAAGTGGTGGCTTCATGTCATGATACCCTTTGTATGTAGAAACTCGTACGCAAACAATCAAGATGACCAAACAACAGCACGCTTGAGAATTGAGTGCAGTTAATTGAGATAAATTGTTAGCGAGTTAATAGAGGCAATCTCTCAAACAGTTAGTATGTTAGTAAAAAATAAAGAAAAAGTGCTTGATCTAGACCTCCACTTCACTTAATCATTGTCAATCTATTTCAATCCCCGGCAACGGCGCCAAAAACTTGATGTGTGGAAAACGATCCAACACAAAACTCACCGAAAGAAGAAGTAAATTGCAGCAATTGATTGAGCAGAAATTAAATCAGAAGCAAATATCATTCAAACAGAAAGAAAATAAGATGCAGTAAAGGTTCACAGAGGAACCCAAAATGAGTTGTGATCTCAGGACCCAAGGGCTTAAGTAGCAGAGCCTAAAACCCAATTTCCTTCCCAGATCTGAATTATCTAAGCAATTGATAGAAAATTAAAGAAGAAGCAATAGAAGAACAGAATTGAAATTGAATTATGCAGAAAACAAATTGAAAAGAGTTTGAATGGGAATTGAGACAGAATTTCCTCAATTTCACACACCCAAAACTCAAAAACAGAAGAGTAGAATTGCCCAAGTAAGAATGAGGAAGGGGATTATGAGGAAGGAGATCAGTCAATTCTCCCTTGATCCTCTTGGTGCTCGGACAAGTCTCTCAAGAAAGCTCAAAGAAAAGTGCAGAGACTAGCCAAAAGTAAGTCAAAAGGTAAAAATTCAAAAGAAGGTAAAAAGGTTCAAAAGTGTCCTAATTACATCAAACTAGCTTCTATTTATACACTTTCTATTCTTGGATTTTGGGATTTGGATGGGCTTTTGATTTGGTGAAGAAATGAATTCAAATGGATTTTTAATTTGAATTTTTGACCCATTAAAAATCACTCCCAGGAGGCTGCCCTGCCCTTGTGGAGGGCAGGGCAGAAAATTGATGCATGGTGCGGACGGTTGGTGCGGCCTTGGTGCAAGTTGGTGCGAGTTGGTGCGGGTCTGGCGCGCCTTGATGCGTGAGATGCTGCCCTGCCCGCGCCAAGGGCAGGGCAGGAAAAGTTGGTGCTGCCAAGGACGAACGTTGCGCGTGTTGGTGCTGCCAGGGATGGGAATTGGTGCGCCAGGGACGAGCGTGGTGCGCCAGGAATGCAAAACGCTGCCCTGCCCGCACCAAGGGCAGGGCAGAAAGTTGTGGTGCTGTCAGGAGGGGTCGTGGTGCGCCAGATGCTGCCAGGAACATCCAATGGTGCGCCAATTTTGCTTCTTGGTGCGCCACACACAAAATGCTGCCCTGCCCGCGCCAAGGGCAGGGCAGAGTTCTCTCCTTGCACGCCCCGTGTTCGAAACATGGCTTGGGCACAAATTCCATTAATTTCCTTGGTTTCTTGGCACGACACTCATCCTTAAGTCTTGGCTTCCTCATGGTTCCTTGTTCGAACCTTGTAGCATGCATGGGTGACATTTTCCCTTGAATTTCTTTCCTTGGAGAGCCCGATTCTGCCCTCCACAAGGGCAGGGCAAAGTTCTCTTTCTCTTGGTCCCAAGGCACATTTTGTGCTCTGCCCTTGTAGTGGGCAGGGCAGATTTGCCTTCCTTGTTTGGTTCTCTTGTGTTGCCCTCCTAGAGGGCAGTCTGCCCTTGTGGAGGGCAATGTTGCCTCCCTCTTAGCATGCGGCACGCTTCATATGGCTTTGGCCACGCTTTCCTTTCCTTAGGCCACACTTCTTAGGCCACGCTTTTCCTTTTCTTTTCTTTTCTTCACCTATAATAAACCAAAACAACCACTCCAAGTATCACTAAATTGAAGAGGCTTATAAATCAATTAAAATTCAGTTAAAATTAGCTTAAACCTCATGGATTAACATTAATTTCATGGTGGTTGCTTGATTTAGAAAAGTTATGCATTTTCACTCCAAATCACTTACTTAGGATGCAAGAAAGTGCATAAATGCTATCAAAACAAGTGAAATTAGCTTGAAAAATGGGTATATGATGACTTGTCATCAATGGCCCAAACTGGCATTAAACGCCAGCCAATAACCATTTTCTGGCGTAAAACGCCAGAACTGGCACCGAAACTGGATTTAAATGCCCGAATTGGCACCAAAGCTAGTGTTTAACTCCAAGGATGGCCTATGCACGTGAAAGCTTCAAAGCTCAGCCCAAACACTCACCAAGTGGACCCCGGAAGTGGATTTCTGCACTATCTGCACTTAGTTACTCACTTTCTGTAAACCTAGGTTACTAGTTTAGTATAAAAACTTTTTTTAGACTTTCATTTAGGGACTTATGACATTTTTACATTTTCATATTGTATCTTCTACGGCATGAGTCTCTAAACCCCATAGGTGGGGGTGAGGAGCTCTACTGTGTTTCAATGGATTAATACAGTTACTACTATTTTCCATCCAATTACGTTTGCTTCTATTCTAAGATATTCGCTCGTACTTCAATGTGATGAATGTGATGATTCGTGACACTAATCATCATTCTCAAATCCATGAACGTGTACTTGATAACCACTTCCGTTCTATATGAGTTCAACGTAGTCATTGGGCGATAGCTTGAGTGCGTATCTCTTGGGCTCCTGATCCACGAGTTTGACTGCTTCTCCTGACAACAGAGTATTTGAATCCGTGAGATCATAACCTTTGTGATAAAGGCTGGAAACAATGGGCAGCATTCTTGAGATCCGGAAAGCTTAAACCTTGTCTGTGGTATTCCGAGTAGGATCTGCGAAGGGATGACTGTGATGAGCTTCAAACTCGCGAATGTTGGGCGCAGTGACAGAGTGCAAAAGGATAAATGTATCCTATTCCGATACAAGTAAGAACCGACAGATGATTAGCCCTGCGGTGAGAACCGTAGCTGGACCATTTTCACTAAGAGGACAGATGGTAGCCATTGACAATGGTGATCCACCAACACATAGTTTGCCATAGAAGGAGCCATGCGTGTTTAGATAAGAAGACAGTAGGAAAGTGGTGCACGAATTTGTGATCCGCACAACTAACCAGCAAGTGCACTGGGTCGTCCAAGTAATACCTTACGTGAGTAAGGGTCGATCCCACGGAGATTGTTGGTTTGAAGCAATCAATGTTTATTTTATTAATCCTAGTCAGGATGTCAATAAGATTAATTGGTTTTAATGATAAGAAGTCAAAGTATTTGGAATAAGGAATTGTTACTTTATTAATGGAGAATATGTTGGAGTTTTGGAGATGCTTTGTCCTCTGAATCTCAACTTTTCCTTGAAATCCTCTTCCCACACGCAAGGTCCCGTCCATGGCAAGCTCTATGTAGGGTGTCACCGTTGTCAGTGGCTACTTCCCATCCTCTCAGTGAAAACGTTCCTATGCTCTGTCACAGCACGGCTAATCATCTGTCGGTTCTCAATCAGGTTGGAATAGAATCCATTGATTCTTTTGCGTCTGTCACTAACGCCCAGCCTTCAGGAGTTTGAAACTCGTCACAGTCATTCAATCCCAGAATCCTACTCGGAATACCACAGACAAGGTTTAGACTTTCCGGATTCTCATGAATGCCGCCATCAATCCGGCTTATACCACGAAGATTCTGATTAAGGAATCTAAGAGATACTCATTCAATCTGATGTAGAACGGAGGTGGTTGTCAGGCACACGTTCATGGATTGAGGAAGGTGATGAGTGTCACGGATCATCACCCTCTTCACAGTTAAGCGCGAATAAACATCTTAGATAAGAACAAGCATGTTTGAATGGAAAACAAAAAGAATTGCATTAATTCATTGAGACGCTGCAGAGCTCCCCACCCCCAACAATGGAGTTTAGAGACTCATGCCATCAAAAAGTATGTAATTCAGATCTGAAAAATGTCATGAGGTACAAGATAAGTCTCTAAAAGTTGTTTAAATA